>NC_064628.1:290376558-290686103 GCF_023864275.1 Schistocerca cancellata | reverse complement strand
CTGCTTGGCCATAAACACACCAGGTCAATGGAAGTGTCCGATTCCATCCATCGGCTTTGACCCGTGACGTAAGGTGGTGGTTGTGTGTGACGTCACGACGGTGCGGAATTTAGTTTGTGAGAGTGGCGTGTTTGTAGGTGTCATTTTTGTGCGATCAGTGGTGCTCTCTGGTAGTGCGTGTGTGTGTTAAGTGATGTTTATGGTTTATCTTGCTTGTGTGGTGTGTTTGTAGGTGAAGTGTTGTTGCGGTCGGTAGTTCTCTCTAGTGGTGTGTTTATGGGTAGAGTGATATGTGGTGTATGGCATTCACTTGCGTGGTAGCATTGCACATGTGTGGTATCGGTAGTGACTGTGCTTTCAGTGGAATATTTTTCAGTGAGTTAACAATTTTGGTTTTGTTATGTCGACGTTATTGTAGTTTTTTCTGTTCGTTGTGTGTGAATTTTGGTAAATTGCTTTGTTTATGTCTTTGGTAGGTATGGATATGACTGACAAGGTCAACAGTTTTCGGTTGTTGGCAAAGATGGCGGACAGTGTGTTGTTTCTAATAAAAAATTTTTCAACTATCCGGATTGTTGGATGAAGTCGTGAAGAGTTCAGTGTGTCGTGAAGAAATTGGGCTTACTAAAGTTTCGATGTCTCAGACCAGGGACAGCTATATGTGGAGATGTCTTAAGGATAGCAGGTCAAGGGAAGTGTTTGATTCCAATTTTGATTTTATAGGTGTTTTTTTTTGTGGTAGGATTAAGCATGGTGGTGGTGAAATTTTGAGATTTATAGTGTGGTATCTGTTGTTTCTGTTGACCTATATAGGTCAAGGGAAGTGATTGATTCCAGTGGATTTTGTGTGAAGTGGAATTTGGGAAGGTTGTGGGGTCTTGTTATTTTAGCGTTTTTTGTCATTTGGTGTAGTGGCGTGTGTTTATATTTAGTTTGCCCCCACTCAAAAACCCCCAGTTTCCCCCACTTGTCCCGTTAGTTTCATTATATTTTTGGATGAATACCTGTTTGGTGGTTTTTCAATCTATTTTCTTGTTTGTTGCCAAGTTTACGTGATTATGTCACAGGAACGGTATGGGAGTAGTTGTGAATGGTCGTTTCCACTATATTGGTGAGGTCATTGGTCAAAGCAGAGGGGTGGAATCTGACGCTTCCATGAATATTGGACCATTCTGCTGCTTACAGGACGCTGTGTCACTCACACAGCCTGGAACACACAAGGAACACTCAGCACATAGACAGAGGAACTTTCATTTGTCAGTGCTCTCTACTGTGGTACTGACTGATTTCTGGATACATGCTTAGAAGACCTTCTTTCCTTCATTTACAGTTAGGAATACATCCCAGCAGTTTGTAGGTTTTATTAATGTTCACCCTGTATTTATTCACACAAGAAAGCACATCTTATGCACACTGGCTGAAAGCTAAATGTGTAGCTGTCTTTTTTTTGTGCCTGTCTGCAACTCAACATGTCATCTTTATAGTGAGTAGCACTATCTTCTTCTTATACTACTGAAGGCAGTTGGTAGTAACTGATGAACTGTAAATATATTTAGGCCTACGCAATTTCAATATGGACCTGAAATGAGAAAGCACTGCTATGTAAACATAACATAGAGAATATGTGTGATTTGCCAAAGTTGTCATGGCATATTTACAGTTCCAGCGATACGTAAGTAATTTCTCATACGGGAGCCCACAAGAATGTCACTATGATCTGTATACTTTATATAAAAAGCTTTTGCATCTTAATACTGTACGAGGACTTCCCATAACAAAGACTTCTTCAAATTAATTTTGATAAATGTAGTTCACATATTCTTTCAAAGCAACCACTGCACGATTTTTGGCATGTAATCATTACCATGTGAAGTGTTTTTTAACTGGAAAGCAAAAATGTTGCATGATGTAACACAACAAACAGAAAAATTCAATGTTCAGCTGTTGAAGTAATGCGTAAGATACCAGTATTGTAGATATATGAAAACAGTGATTAAGTACATTTTAACTCTGAGCATCAGTTTTGAAATGCGCTACTTAGTTACAATGTGCAACAAAATTTTATTTATGTACAAAGTATCTATACTGTACCCAAATGAAGATAACCACACTGATTTTACATCCTCTGAAGCAATAACTTCAAAACAAAAACAAAGGCATGCAAATAAACTGCTTTAATAAACAAACACTCTTGAATGAGCATTGATCATAGTAATTTAAAACTAGTGACCAAAAAACAGAGTGTATAGGCCTAAACAGTTTCTGCTGTCTAGATCACTATGAATCTCTTCTTATAGCCTTTCGAACAGTAGGACACTAATAAGTCGGAGGCAAACATTAAGTCTATCAGAAACCAATCTGCTCAAAGTTCAACCCAATTCTTGAAGAACTTGACATTCTTCTCACCTTATACTCGTCTGTCCACCAAGATCCCACACTTGGAATTTCAAATTCTTGTATGTAACCTGCTCTACATTGAATCCAATGGTAGGAATAGTTGTCACAACTTCGCCTACCTGTAATCTAAAAGGAACATCCTAAATACAAGATGCAGAACATAGTAACCATCAATTGCTAAATAGAAAGCGTGCAGAAATATTTCAAGCATGTGCTAACCTGTACAGAATGGTTGTTTTGCCAGCACCATCAAGTCCTAATATGAGGATTCTCATTTCACGACTGCCTAACAGGTTTCGAAAGTAACTAAACAATCCACCTAAACAAAAGGAGAAAACAATTATCGATTTCAGATGCCGGCAAATTCAAAAATTTACTACAGAAAAGTGTGTCCACACAATAACACCGCCGCGGTAGTAGTAGATCATCTACATCTTTAACTTTACGGGCTGTACAACACAGATAACATGTAACTATGTTAATCCACAACGCACGCTTAAAATAGTGAAGAAAGACTTACCCATGGCGCAGAAAACTAGTTGCGCCCTTTAATTAGTAGTTTCTTTGGCTAACTCCTGGCTTCACCAACAAAACTCCGGCTCACACCTCCTAGGCGTCAATATATTTATCAAAACCAACACATGCGATTTGACGTGTCTGCAACACTATAACCAACTGTGAACTGTGACAGCATGCTTGTCTCAAAGAACTTCCACTTATAACACATGTATAGTTGGCTACACTGTCTCCGCACAATCTCATTTCTGTGGAGACACACGAAATGTGTCTCCAGAGCAGTGTTGCCGTTCTAGCGACTTTTTGCGCTAATTTTCTCTTCCTAATAAATATCAACATTCCTTTACTTCCCTAATTCCCCTTGTGGGGAGGGAAAATAAAAGATGAATCTATGGAGAAAAACTCAACGCATTCATATTGTACCGCAAAATACTTTTACACAACCAATATCCGCTAGAGACTTCAATTAACTCTTCGTTTATACTCGCATAATGTAGTCAATTGCGATTCAAAAAGCTCCTTGTTATCATGAACTTTCTCACAACCTGCTAATTCTAACAATTTTCTTGGAAACTTATACACGGCTATCTTAATTATTTACAAAAAGATCCACGTATTTCCTTAATCTAGTACAAAAATACACAGCTGTGTTTACTTTTCTTTTTTAATGAAACTTAAGTATGAAACCAAATACTAGTATACTAATAGGTACAGACTGGAAAAGTTGTCAACTGATAAGCTTATTTGTATCTGAGAAACGATCAGCCATTTGCACAGTAGTAACATCATGAAGAGATGATAAAGAGATTTTTGCCAGTACGTTAAGTGTCAAAGTTCTGAAGCCAAACGAGTGAATAGAAAATGTAAATATTTTCTCGCAAGCCTAAAAGTGCAAGTACGTCATAGTGGGCATTTTTTTAAAAAAATCCTATAATAATTATTCACATTCCTCACAGCATTCTTTGGAAATCGAAAAAGTGATAGTTTTGAAAGCTGCTGCAATTTATAGTGCCACAATAAGTCCGAAATACGGCCACATTTTTATTTTGAATGGGCTTTTGCACTTCATTTACAAAACGTTTCCCAGCATTTATACAGAACAGCCACTTGGCAGCAGTGCAGTAGCGAACCTGCAGAAAAACTGTAGGACCTTCGTGAGTCAACAATGAGTGAGAACAAGAATACTGCATTGGAACTGGACTGTTTGGAATGACATATTCATTTTAGTTGTATCGATGTGTTGCGGTGCCGTTAGTACTTGCAGTTGTTTACAAATTATCGGTTTTTATTGTGTAACGATAGTAGTTGTGTGGAATTAACGCAGTTATAGAAAAAATCATGGAAGTGCCGCCTAAAAGAATGGTCTACAGCTAGAGTTATAGAAAAGAGTGGGAAAACTGCATGGAATTCAAACATTGCTTGAAGCCTGTGCCAGGTAACTCAACTAAAGCCTGTTGTAGCTATTGTCAGTCCGAAATGTATGCAAAATTAACGATTTAAAAAAGCATTTGGAAACGAAAAAACATAGAGCAAAATATGAACTAACTTCTCAAAATAAGCAGCTGACATTTCCTGCAGTACCAGTGAAAACATGTAATTCATGTGCAAGAGCTGAGTGTACGTTAGCGTTGTACATTGTTGAACAATGCTCAATTTCCAACACTGATCACTTGACTAACGTATGTAAAAAATGCTTTAAGGATTCGAAATCAACAAACGACATGAAATTACGTAGAACCAAATGTACAGAGCTAATAAATTATATTCTAACACCTCATTTCAAAAAGGAACTTTTAAGTGACATAGGAGACCAAAAATATAGTTTATTATTAGATGAATCAACAGATGTAAGCATCAGGAAATATCTCGGGATCGTCGTAAGATATTTCAGTTTAACTAAAAAGAAGTAGTGTCTGCGTTTTTAGCTTTGCAGCCCCTGGAGAGTTCTGATGCCGTTAGAATGGTATCGGCACTTTTACAGTGTTTAAAAGCCTACAGAATTTAATTGCAATAGGAACCGATAATGCAGCTGTTATGACTGGTTCGAGCCACAGCGTGTATACAATTCTGAAAACGCAACACAATCTTCCACATCTCATTTTGATACCTTGTGTATGTCACTCATTACAGTTGGCAGTAACGCACACATCAGAAATCACTTTGCCACGAAACATAGAGTTTCTGGTCCGTGAAACCTACACCTGGTTCTCACACTCATCAAAGCGCCAAACTGAGTATAAAAATATTTTTCAGCTAATTAATTGCGGTGATGCACCGTTAAAAATACTGAAAGCGTGTGACACTTGATGGCTATCTATCGATCCGGCTATAGCATGAATTTTATCCGAGTGGGATGAATTAAAATTGCATTTTAAGACTACTAAAGATCGATGTTACACAGTGGAGATGCTTTATAATATGTACTCAGATGAACAGAATCGACTCTATATGTACTTTTTGAAAACAATTCTTGGTGAGGTGCAACAGACAATCAAAATCTTTGAGAGTGAAAAAGCAAACCCCTTAAAACTGTTGTCTGCTGACTTTGCTACGTTCAGTCTGACAAATATTCTGTTGCCGACGGCAGCAACAACCGACCAAGAGTACATAGATCTCAAAGTAAGAGATTGCCTTAATCCCGTCCACTACCTCGGATATCTTTTCGAGTCACATGTGCAGAAGCTTCCAGTAAATCATAATGCTAGTATTGCAGGAATAAAAAAAATGGTGTACTGATTTTAACGTAAAGTTAGGAGAAGAAATCCAAAAAAGACTTCCAGCCAACTACAAGACTTTAGAAAAAAATGACACTCTTGAGTGAGGAAGAAACTTTGAAACAATCAAAAGACACGTCATTAACTAATCTTGTAAAGGAAATGGGATACCCTGATGAAATAATTGCCAAAATCTTGCAGCAGTGGCAAACCATTCACTTCATTGATTGGAATTCGCTAAACGGGGACACTAAAGTAGCCGAATATAAAAATGCGATTGGAATAAACACCTTCAAGAATTTAAGTGATTTCGCTGTTGCTGTTCTATCTTTACCACATTCAAATGCCGAAGTAGAAAGGGTGTTTTGCTCCATGCATACTGTGAAAAATATGCTTCGGAACAGACTTTCTGAACAAACGGTAAATTCTCTTCTTCTCATCAGGAACCAACTCAAGATTAAAAACATGAGTTGTTCGACTTATGATCTCCCAGAAGATGTTATTAACCAAGTCGGCAAAGGAAGACCAAGAGAAACTGGAGAGGCTTCAACTTCTTCTTCAGTTAATGCAATGGATGATCCTGGAGACTTCTTACATGATTTTGAAATTTAGGTAAAATCACTCAGCTAATAATTATATTTTATTTCATGAAAGTGCAGTGTAATACATACATCATGACATGTTGCATCAAAAGTCGAAATAAAGCTACTCATCAATGCGAACAACTTCTGCTATGGGACCAGCCGTGAAATTGCAAAAAAAATTAGCTATTCCATATATTTTTGGAGTGACATTGGTCTTTTTATGTGAATCAGCCGATTTTTTCCGCAATTTCAGGGTTTGTCTCATAATAAAAGTTGGAGTTATGAATAGCTACATTATTTGGGCTTTCAATGCAACACGTTTAAAATGTCACAGTGTACGTATTTTATTTTATTAATAATCTCATGTACATAGTTACAACTACAGAATTTTAATAGCTAAAAACATACTTTTCATTTTGTCTTTTCAGATCGGAAGCTTGAGACGCGAATAATTTCGATTGAGTGGAACATTTAATGGCTTCGCTTACAAATTTAATTTTTTTCGGATTTTTTGAACTGTGGATATGTCAGACTAATTTTGTTGTTGAAAGTAACAAAAATTCAGTACCATTTATCAATAAATTAATGTGATTTGTAGTGTTTCGTACCAAGTTTCTAAAATATCGCTGAAATAAAAGCAAAATGGACCATTAAAAATATGTTGCAGGCGTTGTAGTACATTATTGTCTGGCAATACCCAAGAGCTGAAAATAAATATAATAATCCACCCGCCAACATATCTTTGCACTTAAGAAAGTTTAGCGACATCTAGCGGATTTTTAGCGACCATTATTTTACATATCTAGCGGATTTTTTAACGCCGACTAGCGACTTTACATATTATGCAACGGCAACCCTGCTCCAGAGTCCAGACTGTGTCTCTGAAGTGTATCCAAGATGACTTTTTGTAGGAACCAAATTGGTACTATCTCTCTCTTTATTAAGGGTCCCGCACACGTTCAAAATATATTGACAATACTAGTTTGTCAAACCATCAATATATTGAAGTTACCTCACACCATCAATAACATTGACAAAAACTGTCAGTTGGAATTGCGATTTCAAAAGTTAAGATGTCTGATGCCCAGAAGAAAGCGTATTCTGCATTTATCCTAGCTATACCTTACAAGCAACACAAAACAACGAAAAAGAGGAAATGGATCTGAAATTGGTTGAAAAAAGGAGCCACTGGTCGCATGTTAATTTACTGAGAGAAATCAGATTTACGGACCCCAAAATATTTTATATTTTATTTTCTGATGAGTTCTATATTGTATGACAAGTTATTAGTGTTGATACGAGATACAACAAAAAAGCAAAATACGTTAATGAAAGAGGCAATCACATTTGACAAGGAGTAACTTAGAGATATCTGGCGACAGGCAGATTCTAATACTCGAAGTTTAGTTGTGTAATATCAGCAAGCACAATTAGTGAAACTCTATGGAAACATATGAAGCAATTCTATCTGCCTGGCAATAACCTATTCAGGAAACTAACATCAAACTTTTTGTGCTTTCTGATAATTCGGTGAAACTGACACGCATTTCCCAGACATCTTACTAGTCACTGGAGATATAAGGTGTAATTTTTGAAATGGGTGAGTTATTCAAAACTGCTATGTAACAAAAGAATCTATACTATATTTTCAAATGAATGCTGTAAGTAATGTTACAGAGAATCCTCCTTAACCATCTGAAAGTGGCATATACAATAATTACCCCTGCATACTCCTATTAAAATTATATTGTGTTAAAAGACTCCTTAAAAATTGACCCTACAATATGATATACACCACATCTAGTTGAAAAAATAAACAATGATATACACCATGCCGAGTTGAAAAAGTAAACAGTGCACACTAACGCCACATGGCTGGTTCTTGAAGCTCTGGCCACATCTGAATTGAAAATATTGTTAAACAGTCAATATTTGACCTCACACATTCAGTGTGTATTGACAATATTGAGAATATTTTGAGGTCCAGCAACACTACTCGTCAATATTTCTAGGATTGACAATACGTCAATACACGCCCTCAGGCAGTCAATATACTTACAGTTTGACTATATTATTGAACATGTGAGGGTCCCTACAGGAACCCATTCTGCAGATTTCCTCCGTGAAAAATTTTCCTAAAACCAGCGAATTCCTTTAAAGTGCAGCCTTCAGTACTTCTTCAGATAGAAAGAAACCACAGACATACATTACATGTCTGTCTGTAAAAGAAACAAACTCATCTTGAGTAATTTGTCATTCGAGATATTGTTGGACTATAGAAATTGATGTCAACAGTGGTTTGTTACTTATGTTACTCTATGGTTGTGTGTTCGTGAATATGTATAGACATTGTGGTGTACGCACTGATTTTTCATTTAATGAAACGTTCCTTCACTTTAATTAACTAAAAATTCACCGCAAAATGCTATGGCCCAGGTGTGAAAACAATGTTTTGTAAGTGTTACATATATGTAGAAGCAATGGAGCCATGGGCGGAAACCTGGGTTCAGCTTCTAACTAAGGAACGTGTGTGCCGATCTTGCCTCCACCCAGTACACACACCTGATTGATCATTCACACTAGCAAGACTGTCTGGTATTTCGCACACACAGACCGAAAAGTGATTGGCACAGTTCATGTGTACTTATGATAGCTGACTGGACGTGAAAATATTCAACGTGGCAATTTGCCATGAAGGATTATCCATGACGGATTGTGGAATGTTATGGAAAATTCTCCTTTAGATTCGACAAAACTCGACGATTCTTGGAAGAAAAGATACAAGATAATTAATCCCTTATGACAGACACGAATATGACATAGAAGCTTGAATGATCCTATAAAAGCATTTGAAGACTCTGGACTCTTATGTAGAGTGGGCTTGCTTAGAACAATTTTCACAATGAAGTTAAGGCCAATCCACACTGGCCATCATGTTATGTCAAAAGATTCCAAAATACGTTTCGAATGATGGCATTGGCGCAGACCTTCAACAGACAGTCACGTCACGGCAGGGTATCTCAGGAAAAAAGTTTTAACGATTGTGTTGCCTGCTAACATTTGCAGTTAACCCTTTTTCTCCGCGCTCATTCATGTAATAGAGATAGCTTCCGTACTTTTGTGTCTTCTTAACCTATATTTTATTACTATGCTTTATTTTCGCGACAAATTGTAAATGTTCCATGATAACTTGTGTATTTTTTCCACTGAATGACGCAGTGTATCTCAAAACGAGAAATTATTAAGGTTTTATATCAACAGAATAGAGCTAACACCCACACTCTATATAAATAAGAACATAAGTTGATGAAGCAACTGTCATTAAATAACATTTTACATGAAAGAGGTCATCTCTAGTGGAGGATAAAAGTACAGTTGTTTATAACATTATCAGTTATGTGAGAGAAAAAATGCAATGGATAAAACAAACAGGTTATATTTATTTCATTATAAATATTGTTTGAAATATTGTCGCAGAAGAAGCTGAGTAGCACTGTGATGTACTGGTTATGGTACTAAACTGTTGCATGGAGGGTCGTGAGTTCAAAACTCACCTGGACTGTACAATTTTAATTTCTAAATTCGGTTCGAGTACATTCTAGAAGTATCTACAAATGTCAAGAATCATTGTACTGGAATGTTCTGTAGCTGTATACAGGGTGGTCCACTAATCGTGACCTGGCCACGAAATAAGCGACAAACGAAAGAGCTACAAAGAACGAAACTTGTCTAGCTGGAAGGGGGAAACCAGATGGCGCTATCGTTGGCCCACTAGATGGCGCTGCCATAGGTCAAACGGATATCAACTGCGTTTTTTAAAAAATAGGAACGCCCATTTTTATTACATATTCGTGTAGTACATAAAGAAATATGAATGTTTTAGTTGTACCACTTTTGCGCTTTGTGATATAGATGGCGCTGTAATAGTCACTAACATATGGCTCACAATTTTAGACTAACAGTTGGTAACAGGTAGGTTTTTTAAATTAAAATACAGAACGTAGGTACGTTTGAACATTTTATTTCGGTTGTTCCAATGTGATACATGTACCTTTGTGAACTTATCATTTCTGAGAACGCATGCTGTTATCAGCGTGATTACCTGTAAATACCACATTAATGCAACAAATGCTCAAAATGATGTCCGTCAACCTCAATGCATTTGGCAATATGTGTAACGACATTCCTCTCAACAGCGAGTAGTTCGCCTTCCATAATGTTCGCACATGCATTGACAATGCGCTGACGCATGTTGTCAGGCGTTGTCGGTGGATCACGATAGCAATTATCCTTCAACTTTCCCCACAGAAAGAAATCCGGAGACGTCAGATCCGGTGAACGTTCTGGCCATGGTATGGTGCTTCGACAACCAATCCACCTGTCATGAAATATGCTATTCAATACCGCTTCAGCTGCACGCGAGCTGTGTGCTGGACAACCATCATGTTGGAAGTACATCGCCATTGTGTCATGCAGTGAAACATCTTCAAGTAACATCGGTAGAACATTACGTAGGAACTCAGCATACATTGCACCATTTAGATTGCCATCGATAAAATGTGTGCCAACTATCCTTCCTCCCATAATGCCGCACCATACCTTAACCCGCCAAAGTCGCTGATGCTCCACTTGTCGCAGACATCGTGGATTTTCCGTTGCCCACTAGTGCATATTATGCCAGTTTACGTTACCGCTATTGGTGAATGACGCTTCGTCGCTAAATAGAACGTGTGCAAAAAATCTGTCATCGTCCCGTAATTTCTCTTGGGCCCAGTGGCAGAACTGTACACGACGTTCAAAGTCGTCGCCATGCAATTCCTGGTGCATAGAAATATGGAACGAGTGCAATCGTTGTTGATGCAGCATTCTCAACACCGACATTTTTGAGATTCCCGATTCTCGCGCAATTTGTCTGCCACTGATGTGCGGATTAGCAGCTAAAACACCTACTTGGGCATCATCATTTGTTGCAGGTCGTGGTTGACGTTTCACATGTGGCTGAACACTTCCTGTTTCCTTAAATAACGTAACTATGCGGCAAACGGTGCGGACAGTTGGATGATGTCGTCCAGGATACCGAGCAGCATACATAGCACACGCCCGTTGGGCATTTTGATCATAATAGCCATACATCAACACGATATCGACCTTTTCCGCTATTGGTAAACGGGCCATTTTAACACGGGCAATGTAACATGAAGCAAATCCCGTCCGCACTGGCGGAATGTTACGCGATACCACGTACTTACACGTTTGTGACTGTTACAGCGCCATCTATCACAAAGCGAAAAAAATGATCCAACTAAAACATTCATATTTCTTTACGTACTACACGAATATGTAATAAAAAAATGGGGGTTCCTATTTAAAAAAATGCAGTTGATATCCGTTTGACCTATGGCAGCGCCATCTAGCGGGCCAACCATAGCGCCATCTGGTTTCCCCCTTCAAGCTAGACAAGTTTCGTTGTTTGTAGTTTTTTCGCTTGATACTTATTTCGTGAGATATTTGGCCCGGTCACTATCAATGGACCACCCTGTATATACTGTATGTGTTCTGGCCGGAGGCAGTTCGCTCCGCACTCTTGTATATGCAAGTGCTGAATAAACCTTAGTCAAGTGAAGTTAGTGTTTGTCATTCATCTAATTACACCTTCTTCTACGTGACATTATTCTGGTGGAGGCGCTGGGTATTGGAACTTGGGACAGTGCACATTATCGACGACACAGTGGCTGCCATCAGGCCACGACAGAGCCGCCGTTTACGTGGCGAGAAACCCGAGTTCGAGCCGTATTCAACAGATCGCAATCTACCGGAGACAGAAGAAGAAGAGGACCTTACGACGAAAGCAACTGTGTGCTACTACATAAGACATCCTTCCGTGTTCTCTGGTGACGATGGTCAATATCCAAACAAGTGAGTGAAGATATATGAGCGTATAGCGAAATTTAACAAATGGGATGACACCATGTGTTTGGCTAACATATTTTTCTACTTGGAGGGCACTGCCAAGCAATGGTATGAGAACAACGAGCAGAAGTTCACAAGCTGGGAAGTATTCCAGGCGGAACTGCCCAAATATTTCGGCGACACACAACGACAGAAGTGCAAGGCTGAAGATAAATTAAAGTGCATGCACGGCGTCCGGGAGAAACTACAGCATCCTAAATTCAAGACGTCTTGGAGCTGCGTAAAATAGTTGATCCTAGAATGAAGGAGGAAGATAAGGTTGCACATCTCATGAAGGGTGCTACTGAGGACATGTATCAATCCTTACTTCTGA
The DNA here is from genome assembly GCF_023864275.1 of Schistocerca cancellata. NCBI lineage: Eukaryota > Metazoa > Arthropoda > Insecta > Orthoptera > Acrididae > Schistocerca > Schistocerca cancellata. The sequence continues at coordinate 290,673,609 of NC_064628.1, read as the reverse complement.
AGGAGGTTTCGACAGCAGACGATTTCATAAAATGGTGCCAGTATATCGAGACAATGCATCAAAAAAGAATTAAACACAAGAAGTTTGAAAGGCTTCCAAATGTCGTAATGATGTTTGTGATGGAGGAAGCAACTGATTTCACAAGTGTTCTTCGTCAGATAGTGAAAGAGAAAGTTCAGAAGACACTTGGATTGCATGGCGAGCAGAAAACTGAGACGCTTCAAGACGTTATAAGGGAGGAAGTGGAACAGACATTGAACCCAGTCTCTAGTCCTTCATTTCCCTTTAAAACGGTGAAAAATTAGAGACCCAGGCGGAGTTACGTTCCTACAATGCAGCATGAGGAACCTGTTTGGGCACCAAGGAAGACTGACGTCTGGAGGACCCAGGATAACCAACCAGTATGTTTCCACTGCAGACAACCGGGACATGTGGTGCGCTATTGTCGAGAAAGGCGGCGGATATTTGATGACGCACGCGCCAGAAGACGGCAGACCGATCTTAGCCGATGCCAACTCCGTGAGAACGAAGATGAACAAGAAGATGTGGGTACAGGACGACATAGGTCACCATCGCCGTTTACAAGCTCCAGCCGATCACCTAGCAGCCGCAACCTGGAAAACTAAAGGGTGCGACCTTCCTTGGAGGTGAGGCTGCCGAAGAGAAAAATCCTCCGCCGTCGATCACTACAAAAATTATAGGACACTACGTCGATATCCTCATGGATGGCCGACCAGCCCAAGCCCTTGTGGACTCTGGAGCATCATATTCAGTCATTTCGGAGAAGTACTGTTGCCAGTTGCAGAAAACCGTATTCGTCGACAGCAAAATATCTCTGCTGGAGGTGGCTAATGGGAAATATGTAAAACCTACAGGAAGATGTACCATTCGTGTGGGTATAACCGGCCATACACAGCCCTTAGAATTCATCCTCTTACAAGAGTGTAGTCACGACGTCATTCTCGGATGGGACTTTTTGAAAGCTTCTCAGTCAATGATATACTGTGGTCACCCGAAGATTATGCTAGACGGGATGAGGCAGGAAGATGCGCATCCGAGTGTGTGGAGACTATGTGTGCTGGATGAAGTGATTATTCCTGCAGTCAGCGATAGAAAGGTGGCTGTCATGTGTCATGCCGTGCATCAACCCATGGATCTTGTAGTGAAGTATAAGAGAAGCATACCACTGAAGAATAACCTGGTCATCCCAGCCCCTGTCGTCTCGTTTAAAAACGGATTCGGTGAATTGTGGATAGTTAACTGTCGCTGACAACTGCAGATCCTTCCAAGATGCATCTGCATAGCAAACGCTGAGCCGTTAACTGAAGAACAGCTGAGCATCATAGAAACCTCCCATGCCGAGCCTGTGGGCGAAATTAGCGCTACCACTATGAGACAAGATCTTCTAGCTCGACTATCACCAGATCTCACTAAGGAGCAACAGAAGAAGCTACGTGTAATTCTTCAAGAGTTCTCAGAACGCTTCAATCCACAGATAAAGAACACATTAGACAAATCGACGATGAAGTACCCGATTAGCACTGGAGACCGTCAACCAGTAAGCCATAGAGCATACACAGGTTTTTATGTTGGTAACACCACGTAGCGCTCTGTATGAAAATCACTGACTGTGCTGTGTGAAGTCTGCGGCTGGTTGGCATTGTTTAAATATTCGCTATCGTAGTGTTGGGCAGTTGGATGTGAACAGCGCGTATCGTTACGCAGTTGGAGGTGAGCCGCCAACAGTGGTGGATGTGGGGAGAGAGATGGCAGAGTTTTGAGAGCGGATGATCTGGACGTGTGTCTATCAGAGAGAGTAAATTTGTAAGACTGGATGTCATGAACTGATATATATATATATATTATGACTTTTGAACACTATTAAGGTAAATACATTGTTTGTTCTCTATCAAAATCTTTCATTTGCTGACTATGCCTATCAGTAGTTAGTGCCTTCAGTAGTTAGAATCTTTTATTTAGCTGGCAGTAGTGGCGCTCGCTTTATTGCAGTAATTAGACTAACGAAGATTTTTGTGAGGTAAGTGATTCATGAAAGGTATAGGTTATTGTCAGTCAGGGCCATTCTTTTGTAGGGATTTTTGAAAGTCAGATTGCGTCGCGCTAAAAATATTGTGTCAGTTTAGTGCTGATCAGAATAAGTAAAGAGAGAGATGTCTGAGTACGTTCAGTTCTGCTCAGCTGCTTGAAAATCAAATAATGTAAGAGGTTTATCAGCACAGTCATTCACTAATTTTTCTAAGGGGACGTTTCATATGTCGACCCTTAGCCGAGGATACCTACTGGAATCTTCTGATTTTTTCTTGTAGTTTGTGTAATTAGTGTAGCTATTGTTTATTGCTAGCGCGTAATTATAGAGAGAATTTCCTTTGTAGTTGTAGTTTTTCATTGTTGTACAGTAAAACAATTGTGGCATGCATGTAGATTTGCACCATGTATTTTGCAGTTGTGCTTGCAATTAACTAGATATTATTTTCAGTGCTATGTTAATGTGTTTTCTTATTTTCTCTCTTCAAATTGTGCTTTTCTTGTTATCATGTGAAATACGTGATAATTATGGCGTGTGAAAAACGTAACACTAGGCTCCAAAGTAAACTGAGAAATGATAGTGACGACGAGCATAGCTTATCAGCACCACCGTGTAATGAATTAACAGACATTCAAAATAGTAATATGGTAATTTCTGCATAGGAAAATGGAGCGGGCGGCAAATAATGGTGTAGACAGTGAAACAATTAGTGAACAGGGAAGCATTATCGATCGATCGGTCGGCAACAGCTCGCCTCAGGAATCCGAAATGACAGGACACAATCTTGCAAATACCGTAGATTCAGGTGTTGCGTCCTCACCGTTTTCTCAAATAAGTCAAGACATATTTTCTGCTTTTCAAAATGCGAATATTGCTGGTTCAAATGCACTGCCGAATAGCACTGAGGAACATGTTTCAGATACCAGTGCATTGTTATTACAATTAATGCAACAAATGGGACAAAAGCTTCAAAAGTTAGACACAATGGAACGAAATCAGAGACAAACACAGCAAAAGTTAGACACAATGGAACAAAATCTTCAAAAGTTAGACACGATGGAACAAAATCAGAGACAAACATAGCAACAGCTTCAAAAGTAAGACTCAATGGAACAAACGCTTGAACAAAGACGTGCAAGGTTTAACTGCTGATTTACTTAAAATCGAATCGAAATGTCAAAAAGTTTGTAATGACGTAAAAACACAAATTTGTGAGCATTTTCAACCTATTTTTTCGCGTCATGAAAATACATTACAGAATCACGAAGCAGCCACAAAAGAACTGCAAACTACTGTTCATGAAAATCACGACACCTTGCAAGTTAAAATTGACTCAGTTGCATCTACCGATTCGGTTACGCAACTTGCAAAAACTCAGGAAAACTTACAGGATGCAGTAGATACGATTTCAACACAAATGGACACTCTGAAACTTGGTTCAGAAAAACACACTGAGGAAATCAGTTCACTATCGGAGAAAGTAGCCGAACTTTTGGATCAGTTCATTAACTTATCTACAAAGGTAGATGATGATCTGAATGACACAAGACCCGTAGCCTTCACTGACACAGAAGAGTACGAACAAATTAGAAAATTCAAACAAAATCAAAACAATACACAGTACAAAAGAGAAATCCGGGAAGTACAAGATCAGTTGACACAGGTAATACAAGAATCACATATTTCAGAGGACACTCGCGCTCCAATACAGGAAGAGGGACATAGAAATATGGAACAGCCACAAAATAATAACACGGGGCACTTCGGAAGTTATGTAAGAAATTGGCAAGGTACACCGAATTTTGAGTTGGAACCGCCGAAACGACGTAACAATGACCGACATGCGACTCGCCGACATGACGATTTTGACTATAAGCTGTTCATTACTACAAGTAAATTCAAAACATTTAAGAATCCTGGCAACGACATTCATCCACAAGCATAGCTTCATCAATTCTCTCATTGTTTTCTTCCAGCTGGTCATTAGAGCAGAGATTAGAATTTATGTGTGGCTATTTAGAGAATGAACCAGCTGTAAGAATGCGATCGGTCATTCATGATTGTCACAGTGAAGGAGAATTTTATCATGCCTTCCTCTCAGCATATTGGACTCAAACTACGCAAGACCGAGTAAAACATAGCATCATAATGATGGAACATTTCGAACAATCTGAATTTTCCAGTCTTGTGAAATATTTTGAAGACATGTTGCACAAGAATCAGTACCTGTCAAACCCATACAGCCCCTCAGAACTCATCCGCATTTGCTTAATCAAATTGCCTGAACATTTACGACATATTATTTTGGCAGGACGTTGCAAAGACGACATTGAAGCTTTTCAGGGACTCTTACAAGAATTGGAAATTGACACTGACAATCGTGGGACAATCATTACAGGTCACATCCGTCACAATTCCGTAATGACAGAAACAATAACTGGGCACGACAAGGCTATTCTTACAACGCAAATCATGACCAAAACAGACACCACCCGTATGACAACCGTTGGCAGAATAATAGTTACAGAGGAAGATCGCATTTCTGTGTTAATGACTATCACAGAGGTAACCATAGAAAAAGACAATATGGGAACCAAAACAATTATTATCAAGGGAGACAGAATAACTTCAGACACAACGGTCCACCGTGCAGTTACGACTCAGGGAGAAATTCTCCACCACGTGACCGACAAGAAAGAAACTATGGAACCTACCGACATGACGACAGACGATATAATCGTAAAGAGAGACCTGAATTTCATCAGAACTGGCGGGATTCAAACAGGGGAGAGCCCTCTCGACAAGGTGAATTTGTAGAAGTTAGATCTCCAAATCCCAGTAACGACGTGCGACAACAAATATAACAGACAATGACTCGCACCGCAGGCAGCCACGTGCGCCGGCTGGGCTTGAGAAAAATAACATAAGCTAACCTTGAGAAAAATTCCCGTATTCTTCACCGATGTATACCGCATGATAATTGTGTTCAAGTTGAAAATCTGAGTACTAGGAAGAGTAAAGTATTGCACCACATTTGATATGTAAAACCGTTTATTGGAAGATGATCTGCTTTTTAACTTAGTCTTTGCTATAAAATTTTTCACTTCACGTTACAAGTACTCTTGGTCACACTTAGAAACTGTTAACATGCAACTATGTTTTAAAGTTAACTATCCAGTCAAGAACCTAGGGAGCGTATTTAGACAAGTAATTACAAATGCATTATTATAGTGAACAGAGGACACAGTATTATTGTTTGTGTACATTCTTGCTTGTTATGAGGCGTAGCGCCATATAACGATCCTGCCTTGGAGGCGGTTAAGTGGGAGATGTGTCTCTGAGCTGGAGAGTGACAGATGGTGACGCGAGACTGGACGCGTACATAGTTTATGTATCAGCCGATAGAGGACAATATTGGATAGGGAGACTGTGATGTTAGTTTCGATCGTGCCCACTAGAGTGCAATAAAGTAATACAGTGCTTTTCATAAACTGTTGTAGTATTTTCATAAAGTGTTATTATTTCTATTTGTGCATGTAAAATGTTATAAATGTGTTTTAGCAGTATGAATGATGCGTGAGTGTGCTTTAAGGTTAATATGAAGATAATTGTTTAACGAGTTATGTAGTGGGATTTAGTGTGGGAACATTCTGAAGAAGTATGGATATGGACAAAGGGGATTTTTGTAGAATAGATTTGTGAAGTAAGTTTATGGTAAAGGGAAAGTTAATTCAGGTATAAATAACAATAATAAATAACTTTATGCATAAACAAAACTTCAGCATATTAGATAATTACGTCGGTAAAAAGTGCTGTCGTGAGGTTTACTATTTTGCGGTTGGTTATGGATGAAAAGCGCGGACTGGCGCGGGAGAATGTTGTTTTGCTATTGGCTGTTGAGTAAACTGACTAATGGTAAAGCAATATTCTTCGCGCGCCTTTCCCTGCTGTTAGTGAAGACTTAGAGTATTCTAGGGAGGAGTCGAAGCCTAGCCATGAAAGAGATCGGACGTGTGCAGTAGTAGTTCCCATGGAAATGATAAATTGTCGGATCTAGCAGCGTTTCATACATCAAAAGTGTTGGAAAGTGACGGCATAATTATTCCGATGTGTGTGTAGAAATTTCGGAAATTTTAAGTGAATTTTGTGATGAGAAAAGATATATTCCGCGTGGCGTATTGAGCAGGTCGGTGGCTAAAAACTGTGACTGCATTTGGTACCGACAGACTTAATATTTGGCGAGCATTATCAATCAAAAACAATCAGTATTTTTGTAGCTGTTACGTTTTCGGAAATGCAACACCATAAACTTGCTGACGTGAGTGAAAGGGATTATGAGTGACTGTGTTAAGACTAGCACAGGCTTGGCAGTGATGCTTGTTCACCTAAGTTTCAGAATATATTAATTGAGGACAAAATTCCCAAACTTTCATTTCGTGTTTCTCCCGAAACGTAGATTAGTGACTTAAATTGCAGCCTGGTTCACGTCGAAGTACAGTAGGTTCACTCGGCTTTCCTAGTGATGATCTGCTGAGACAATGTTCACAAGTAGGTGCAGGTCCGTCGTAAAGGGACGGAAAGAACCACGCCGCCGCAGTTAGTTGCACGATTACATAACGACTATAACGCTTACATACTTAGAACATATACCGGTACTACTAATGAGATTTTAATGCAACATTTTGGTTTACTTGAAAAGATATTCTTTATTTGAAGTACATTCTGTGAGATTAAAGATGACTTAGCATTTGGTTTCTTTGACAGCTACACGATTATATCACGACGCTACTAATATGTGACACAATTTACATTGTTGCTTTTGCGGTGTATCTGTTTTATATCTGCACAGTTTTTCTGAATTCTTCTGGAAAGTAAAACATGTTTTAGTTGTAACTTTGTGGTGTAGCTACAATGAGACAGCCTTTTCCATAGCACAACATTACGTTACATTACAGTACTTACTTCATCAGGGCAATAAGCGCAATAACTAGGATATCTATACGCAAAGCATTTCACTTTTGTTTATTACGAGGGAAGTACATTGACTTCTACATAACTTTGATTATGGACGACGATAATTACGACACTTGTCACATTTATTACCCTTGAGTAATGACAGAGATTATCTTACAACAAGACGCACAGTTTAGCGCAACAGTACACGCATTTGAGTGATTAATTTTGTACTTAAAACATTTATTTTTAAAGATTTTTGGATTAAAAAGATACAAAGGTTTTCCGTGATACATTTCATTCCATTGCTGTAATCGGTAACACCTGAGGGTATAATTACATTAATCCTCAGGGGGTACACGCCTGCTTTGTGTGCTAAGCGTGTAGCGAGCGCTAGGAGCCCTAGCTAATATGATATTTGCTTATACAACTTTACACATCGATATCATATTTCTCTAACACAGAATTACAAGCTATCTGATTATTTAACAGAGATACAAAAAATTTTTACTACATCAGTGACACATGTTTACACAATTACACAGTTGGATAACTTCATACTTATGAAATTGTGATACTATGATAGCTTTGAATGACGTATTTGGTATGGGATCATGATTTTTAAAGTACGTTTGAGGTAGATGGCGCTATTGAAATGAGCAGAGAATTTTCTTAGGTTTTGAAATTATTGCAGAAAGCTACGACGTTTTGGAGATTTGGCTGAGGTGTTATGATGTTATTATTACAATGACGATGTGTATTATGCTGTTGAGGTATGTTTATGATCAATAAGCTGATGCTATATGAGGAATCTGATTATACTACGTATGTATAATGATGAAATATTGAAGAAATGTCGAAGAATATATATACACTCCTGGAAATTGAAATAAGAACACCGTGAATCCATTGTCCCAGGAAGGGGAAACTTTATTGACACATTCCTGGGGTCAGATACATCACATGATCACACTGACAGAATCACAGGCACATAGACACAGGCAACAGAGCATGCACAATGTCGGCACTAGTACAGTGTATATCCACCTTTTGCAGCAATGCAGGCTGCTATTCTCCCATGGAGACGATCGTAGAGATGCTGGATGTAGTCCTGTGGAACGGCTTGCCATGCCATTTCCACCTGGCGCCTCAGTTGGACCAGCGTTCGTGCTGGACGTGCAGACCGCGTGAGACGACGCTTCATCCAGTCCCAAACATGCTCAATGGGGGACAGATCCGGAGATCTTGCTGGCCAGGATAGTTGACTTACACCTTCTAGAGCACGTTGGGTGGCACGGGATACATGCGGACGTGCATTGTCCTGTTGGAACAGCAAGTTCCCTTGCCGGTCTAGGAATTGTAGAACGATGGGTTCGATGACGGTTTGGATGTACCGTGCACTATTCAGTGTCCCCTCGACGATCACCAGTGGTGTACGGCCAGTGTAGGAGATCGCTCCCCACACCATGATGCCGGGTGTTGGCCCTGTGTGCCTCGGTCGTATGCAGTCCTGATTGTGGCGCTCACCTGCACGGCGCCAAACACGCATACGACCATCATTGGCACCAAGGCAGAAGCGACTCTCATCGCTGAAGACGACACGTCTCCATTCGTCCCTCCATTCACGCCTGTCGCGACACCACTGGAGGCGGGCTGCACGATGTTGGGGCGTGAGCGGAAGACGGCCTAACGGTGTGCGGGACCGTAGCCCAGCTTCATGGAGACGGTTGCGAATGGTCCTCGCCGATACCCCAGGAGCAACAGTGTCCCTAATTTGCTGGGAAGTGGCGGTGCGCTCCCCTACGGCACTGCGTAGGATCCTACGGTCTTGGCGTGCATCCGTGCGTCGCTGCTGTCCGGTCCCAGGTCGACGGGCACGTGCACCTTCCGCCGACCACTGGCGACAACATCGATGTACTGTGGAGACCTCACGCCCCATGCGTTGAGCAATTCGGTGGTACGTCCACCCGGCCTCCCGCATGCCCACTATACGCCCTTGCTCAAAGTCCGTCAACTGCACATACGGTTCACGTCCACGCTGTCGCGACATGCTACCAGTGTTAAAGACTGTGATGGAGCTCCGTATGCCACGGCAAACTGGCTGACACTGACGGCGGCGGTGCACAAATGCTGCGCAGCTAGCGCCATTCGACGGCCAACACCGCGGTTCCTGGTGTGTCCGCTGTGCCGTGCGTGTGATCATTGCTTGTACAGCCCTCTCGCAGTGTCCGGAGCAAGTATGGTGGGTCTGACACACCGGTGTCAATGTGTTCTTTTTTCCATTTCCAGGAGTGTATGTGTAATAAGGTAAGGAATAATGAGTACTGGTTAGGGACTCTGATTTGTGAAAACAGATGTTGGAAACCAAGAATCGTACTTTAAAAGTTATGAAATGTGTGTACATGCATGAATGTTTCACAATGTCGGCGAAAATTTTTTGCACGCTGTTATATTTATAGGATTTTGTTTCTACACATTTGTAACGCAAATTCTCAACCTATGAAAATTTTTTATATGAGACTGTCACTGCTGTTGTAAATATTTTGGTAAGGAAGCTAAGTGACCTTGACGTAATGCGTTATGGGCGCCCAGCTGTGCCAGTCGCCTGGAGAAAAAGCCATTAGGTGAAAAAAAAGAGACCATTAACCTCGCTATTGATATTTCTTTGTAGAAAGCATTTCAAATAATACACGCTCATACTTGAGACATATGATTACAGTTTTGAGCTCATACTTTCTGATATTTACTGAAATGCCTAATGAAATGATGAGAAATATTTTATGTCTATACACCTGATTATGACTACTGTCTTTCTAGTTGAGAGATTGTTTTACTGCCTTATGAAATGCCATGTGGATAGTGAATGATGTTTCATGCTTTGCCTATTTTGTTTAATATCTGATTTCTAGCTGCACTGCAGTATTGGTTAAAATAAAATTTAATAGATGTACTAATGTAAATATTTTGTCTACAGATCCATTAAACAATAATTTTATGATCTACTTTCTTGAAAAAGGGGAACACATATAGATATTTCCCTTCACAGGAATTGCATAAATAATTTTTAACGATTTGGTAACTTGTCTGCTAGAGTAAGTTATCGTGATGCATCACTCTAGTGTTAAGATGTGACATAGGCATTACACATGCCCATCTTACTGTAATATTTTTTTCTGCTTCAGCTTTGTCATGTTTAGGTATAAATTATTGCAGTTGCTGCTGCTGTTTGCCAGGCCTAGTGCTACTGAATTTTACTTTGTATTACTCTGTTAAGCTAGTTTTACTACTGATTTATATTTATTGTTGCTCCACATTGGCTCATATTAGTTGTAATGTTGCATTTGCTCTGCTAATTTAAATTTACTGCTTCTAGTTTTGCCAATTTGCATTTTTTTGTCATTGTTGTTTGTGTTAATTGTTTTGTGCTGCTGCATTGCCTCGTCCCTTAGTATATATATCTGAGCTCAGTAGATTTAAGTTAGCTTAAGAGGGGGTAGACTATATAAGAAACTGACTATGAAGAATAGGGAAAGAATGCATTGAGAAGTTATGTGAAAAAGACTTGGACAAAAATGAGTATTGTACAATGAGAAATATTTATTTTGAAAGAGGATATGAACCAAACAGTAGGGTTTAGTGATGACAGGTTCAGGTAGGATTTTCTTGGAAATAAATGATAAGGTAAGATAATGGAAAATAAATAATGAGGTAAGAAATAAGCGAACATATAAATACAGAAAGCATGTTTGGATAGGATTTTTTTGGTGGAAACAAATGTTGAAATAAGAGGAAAGATCTATGGAATGAAGTTTTGGATTGGGCTGCAGTACTAGACGTCTCACTGAAAACAAACCCTGTCCTTTCCTTCTGTGTTATTCCGCTATGTGTTTGTGTACCCTTGTGTATTTGTGTTCTTCCTGTCTTTATATATTTCGTGATAAGACTTATGTTGTAGAATTTTTCTAATAATACGTTATTTTCTTTGTAAAGATGTTTAGACACTATTTAACTGTTTTGTTTCAATGCTCATGTGTGAAATTAATGTTTCGAAAACTATTCTCATTATTTTATTTATTTACTTATGTCATTATTCCTGTAACACTGATGTATATGTTTATTTCTATTCTTTTGTAAAGCCTATATTAGTACAAATGTTATCTGTATTATTATGTTTTAATGATGTTTTCTGTACCTTTGTGATTGTATTCTCATGTTATAAAATTGTAATTGATACCAGTTCATCAAATTAAGTAACTTGTAAGCATTCATTTCAGTGCACACATTTCTGTTGGTCATAGTATATGCACAATATGTGAGAAGTTCGGACTGTTAGTGTTTGCACAATCGTTAATAATTCAGCGAGGGACTGGTTAACAGCATTGCTGGTTCTAAGGACAATTCCAAAAACTTTGCGAGTGCACAAGTGGTGGTTTATGGACTTGCTATATTGTCTGCAAGACTTGTTAATGGTGATTGTGCACCTGCACAGTCGCAACAGATGGCTGCTGGCCACCTCTACAAGGACTACAGTGGGTCTACACTTTTTATGACCCACCAATACCATAATTTCTACAAGGACTACAGTGGGTCTACACCTCTGGTGGCCCACCATTACCATACTCGACACCAGGACTACAGTGGGTCTGCTCTGTGATGACCTACCTACCAATATTCTTCAAAACGTCGACTGACTATGTTGTGGGTTGCTCTGTTGTGGCCCATTACCTGTCTGCATGTCAAGAGTCAGCATTATCTTTCTGTTGGAAGGACAACACTACTTCTTCAAGACTGCATGGAAATTCACTACTTCCATGTGCATTTTTTTTTACTGCTCAGACTTTGTGCATAAAATTGTAATTAATACTGTGATGCATGATCAGGACAGTCTTTATGGACTGTGAGAAAATCTTTGCTTTTGACCAACAGTATATCAATAAGTGTGTGCATTTGATATCTTTGTTATTGCAATTATGAAAAATTTTATCAAATCATTATTGGCCACTGCCCAAAACAATTTGTAAAATTTTTTGTGGGGAGAATGGGCACTATGTAAGTAGGCTGTTCAGTTTTTTATGTTGGTAACACCACGTAGTGCTCTGTATCAAAATCACTGACTGTGCTTTGTGCAGTCTGTGGCTGGTTGGCATTGTGGAAATATTCGCTATTGTAGTGTTGGGCAGTTGGATGTGAACAGCGCGTAGCATTGCACAGTTGGAGGTGAGCCGCCAGCAGTGGTGCATGTGGGGAGAGAGATGGCAGAGTTTTGAGAGTGGATGATCTGGGCGTCTGTCTATCAGAGAGAGTAAATTTGTAAGACTCGATGTCATGAACTGATATATATATATATATATATATATATATATATATATATATATATATATATATATATATATATAATGACTTTTGAACACTATTAATGTAAATACATTATTTGTTCTCTATCAAAATCTCATTTGCTGACTATGCCTATAGCAGTTAGTGCCTTCAGTAGTTAGAATCTTTTATTTAGCTGGCAGTAGTGGCGCTCGCTGTATTGCAGTAGTTTGAGTAACGAAGATTTATGTGAGGTAAGTGATTCATGAAAGGTATAGGTTATTGTCAGTCAGGGCCATTCTTTTGTAGGGATTTTTGAAAGTCAGATTGTGTTACGCTAAAAATATTGTGTGTCAGTTTAGTGTTGATCAGAATAAGTAAAGAGAGAGATGTTTGAGTACATCTGTTCTGCTGAGCTGTTTGAAAATCAAATAATGTAACAGGTTTATCAGCACAGTCATTCATAAATTTTCCTAAGGGGATGTTTCAAAAGTGTTATAGATGTGAGAAGCTTCCTCAGATTATGTTCTTATTACTGTCGTTTTATCAAAGTCTTTGTATCAAAGCCAGGCCACACCAAGAGTTGTTAAAAGCTGATGCTAAATTTATCTGGGTGGTGCTCAACAAGATTCTTTCTACATCTACATCTACATGTACATCTATGTGATTAGTTTGCTATTCACAATAAAGTGCCTGGCAGAGGGTTCAATGAACCACCTTCAAGCTATCTCTCTACCGTTCCACTCTCGAACGGCACGCGGGAAAAACAAGCACTTAAATTTTTCTGTGCGAGCCCTGATTTCTCTTATTTTATCGTGATGATCATTTCTCCCTATGTAGGTGGGTGCCAATAGAATGTTTTCGCGATCAGAGGAGAAAACTGGTGATTAAAATTTCATGAGAAGATCCCGTCGCAATGAAAAACGCCTTTGTTTTAATGATTGCCACTCCAATTCACGTATCATGTCTGTCGCACTATCTCCCCTGCTTCGCGACAATACAAAACGAGCTGCCCTTCTTTGTACTTTTTCGAAGTCATCCATCAGTCCTACCTGATGTAGATCCCACACCGCGCAGCAATACTCCAGAACAGAGTGGACAAGGGTGGTATAAGCAGTCTCTTTAGTAGACCTGTTGCACCTTCTAAGTTTTCTGCCAATGAATCACAGTCTTTGGTTCGCTCCACCCACAATATTATCTATATGATCGTTCCAATTTAGGTTATTTGTAATTGTAATCCCTAAGTATTTAGCTGAATTTACAGCCTTCAGATTTGTGTGACTTATTGCGTGATTGAAATTTAGCTGATTTCTTTTAGTACTCATGTGAATAACTTCACACTTTTCCTTATTCAGGCTCAATTGCCACTTTTCGCACCATACTGATATCTAAATAATTTTGCAAGTCGTTTTGATAATCTGATGACTTTAAAAGATGGTAAATGACAGCATCATCTCCCAACAATCTAAAGCGGCTACTCAGATTGTCTCATATGTCGTTAATATAGATCAGGAACAATAGAGGGCCTATAACACTTCCTTGGGGAACGCCGGATATTACTTCTGTTTTACTCGATGACTTTCCATCTATTACTACGAACTGTGATCTTTCTGACAGGCAATCACGAATCCAGTGGCTCAACTGAGGCGTTACTCCGTAGGCACACAGTTTGGTGTGAAGATGCTTGTGAGGAACGGTGTCGAAAGCCTTCTGGAAATCTAAAAATATGGAATCAATTTGACATCCCCTGTCGATAGCACTTATTACTTCACGAGCATAAAGAGCTAGTTGTGTTTCACAAGAACGATATTTTCTGAAACTGATCTGACTACATGTCAGTAAATGGTTTTCTTTGAGGTGAATGATGTCTAGAATGATGTCAGCCTTTCTTTCGATGTGCTGCGAAAAGCTCTGACGGCTGACCCTGTACTTGGTCTGTATGATGAGAGAGCACCTACAGCACCTACACACAGATGTCAGTGGGCATGGGATCGTTGCTGTTCTGGTGCAAATTTCGGATGGAAAAGAGAATGTTATATCCTATGCTTCTAGGACACTTAGAAAATTCGAAAGAAACTACTCAACTACAGAAAAAAATGTCTTGCTGTGATCTGGGCCATGTGCAAATTTCGACAGTATCTCAATGGAAGGCCATTCACAGTTGTTACAGACCATCATTCACTTTGTTGGTTGACAGGTCTTAAGGATCCAACAGGACGACTCGCCAGGTGGGCACTATGTCTTCAAGAGTATGACATTACCATAGTGTAAAAAGTGGAAGAAAACACCAAGATGCCGACTGTCTTTCAAGAAACTCTGTGCAAGACCATCAAGACTTTGATGAAAAAAGTGATTGTCTCGCTGCACTCCAGGATCTCTCTGCTGAGAAGAAGGACGCCAAGATATCTCAAATTTCGCTTGCCTTTAATCGGTCAGAGGATGTGAAAGGACAATTTAAGGTAGTTAATGGATTATTTTGCAAGAAAAACTTTGATCGGTTTGGAAAGAGGTGGTTACCATTGATTGCTAAACACATGCACTTAGATGTCCTACAGAAATTCCATGACACATCTGAGGCCGGACATTTAGAATTTATTAAGACCTACGATAGAATCCGCAAGATATTTTTCTGGCCAGGTTTATTTAGGAGCGTCCGTCACTGTATGTCGCAATGTAAAGAGTGCCAGAGCAGAAAGGCAGATCCTCAGAAACCACCTGGCCGACTCATACCAATTTCACCAGCCGAAACGCCTTTCCAGCGTGTTGGGATTGACCTCCTCGGACGATTTACAACGTCTGCTAGTGGCTATAGATGGATTATTGTTTGCACTGTTTTGATCTGACACGCTACGCAATTACAAAAGCTGTGAAAGCAGCCCAAGCATCCGAGGTAGCCAAATTCATCGTGGAAGACATTGTATTAAAACACGGTGCCCCAAGGTCGTTAATTACGGATCGAGGGAAAGTTTTTCAATCGAATCTTGTGACAGAGATAAACCGTTGGTGTAACATTACTCATCACATGACGACTGCCTACCATTCGCAAACTAATGGACTTACTGAACGCCTTAATAAGACCTTGGCCGACGTGCTATCAAAGTTCGTCAATGTTGAGCAGAGCGTACAACACCCTCAAACAAGACACCACAGGATTTACGCCATTTTTCCTGGTGCATGGGCGTGAGGTGACTACAACGATGGACACAGTGTTTCCGTTACATCCTGATGACGTGGTAGACGACTAGATCGGCCAGGTGTTAACCAGAGCTGAAAAGCTCAGCAGTTAGCTCGACTCCGCACGCTGCAGGCTCAAGAAAACGATCGCTGAAGGTATGACTCGAACCACCGCCCTATTGTCTACCAGCCTGGTGACCTCGTCTGGATCTTCACTCCTGTTCGGAAGGTTGGTCTCTCTGAGAAGCTCCTCAGGCGCTACTTCGTACCTTATAAGGTTGTAAGACTGTTGTCCGATGTTACTTAAGAAGTTGAAGATCTCGACCAACGCGAGCAGCAATGTCGCGACACAATAAACGGCAATCGTGATAGGCTACAATCCGACCTTTATCAAAGTCGGAAACGTGATGGCACGCACTTTTCCTCCTTACACGAGGCATCACAACAACGTTTCACCAGGCAACGCTGATCAATTGTTGTTTGTGTATGAGAAACCGGTTATAAACTTTCCTCACGTCAGCACGTTGTAGGTGTCGCCACCGGCGCCAACCTTGTGTGAATGCTCTGAAAAGCTAATCATTTGCATATGACAGCATCTTCTTCCCGTCGGTTAAATTTCGCGTCTGTAGCACGTCATCTTCGTGGTGTAGCAATTTTAATGGCGAGTAGTGTAATTTGTTGTGTGCACCTGCCTGGCTGCACTGATGGAACAGGCCAAGCCAAACAGGAAAATATCCGGTTTTTATACCGTGTAGTAGCCGATCAGTGGGGTTATGTTTGACAAACCCCCCCACCCCCTCCCCTCCTAGATCGACTCAGTTAGTGCCATATGGTGGCAATTTCAACAATATTTCCACCGTCCAGCACGTTACCAAAACAACCTCAGTTCCTGCCAGAACAACCACAAACTTTGTTCGCCATTGTGGAATTTGTGTTTTCCATTCACAACATCAGTGACAACACTGCAAAATATTTTTCAGTACTGTGCCTTATAGGTGAGCATGCATCGATTATCATCAATTTAATCCTATAATCACCTGTCGTTTGCACATTTGAGATAGCAAGTTGAGATGCAAGTCATTTTAATAACAAATCTACGAAGTAATTTTCTCACAGTATTTGAACAGACAGACACCTTTGCTTTTTTGGCACCATGTATGTACTATTGAATCATAAACCAATATCAGACAGAACACTGCACGCAATAATGGTATGAAACTGCTTCACAGAACTCAGGGTTCATGCAACAGGTGACCATGTTTTCGCACTACAAGATGAACGTACTTGTTACCCTGTAGCCACTAGTGAACATGCACCTGGCAGCCGCACTGTGCTACGGCATGACAAGCAGCAACCAAGCAGATCCAAATGCTCCAGGTGTTTCATGAAAAACTGACTACAGAGCCACGGCAGCTATCTTGGCCTACACCACGGCTGGTGGTAACCGAGCAGAACCAAACCTGTCCGAAGATTCGTGACGCTCCCACCACATAACAACGATTGCTGGCTACCGAGATGAACCACGGTCAGCTGACAATAACGAACTAGCCAGCACCACACACTGCTAGGGGGAATGCTAGCGGCAACTGACAGATTGCGCGATGATGCTTATTCCGTGCCTGTTTCAGTGCATCCATGCGCAAGTTCACATCTCCATGCGAGCACGCAAATGCTACTGGTGATCTTCACTAGGCGTCAGAGATCGCGAAATTATTAAAGTACGCTAAGCCTCCAGACATGTGAATCAAGCTAGTTTGCTTCTCGCATCTTACCATTCTGCGTTTTTGACATTAGTACCAACCATCATTTTCTGATCGAATAGGGTTCCGAGATAAGCACGATCCCAAACAACATTGTCCGTCCTCACATTTCAGAATCTTTGTCTCAGGTCAAGGTAGCAAGTGGTCCAATTATTACGTCGTATGGCTATACTACCTGCACCATTGATTTCGGCCTTGGACGTACATTTACGTGGGCTTTTTGCTAGCGGAAGATAATGAAACCATTTAGGGACAGACTTTCTGCTCTGTAGTCACCGGCGCCCTGATTTGAAAGCTGGAGTCCTTTTCAACAGGCCTCTGGCTATAGCATTCGAGGTACGATCGGCTGACCTTCGGCACCAGTTGTTGCGTGGCACACAGAAGCATTCAAACCTCTTGTTCGAAAACTTCAACTGTTACAGTCCTCACTAAATAGTGAGGTGATGGCAACAAGTCAGTTGTACACAGACACCAAAAAAGAACAACTAGCATTGCAAGAGGAAAATTCCTTGTTATGTGAGACCCTTCATAGTCGGCACAACGAACTGGCAGAGGGTAAACCTAAGCTATCATTGTCGAAAATCTCCTCAGTTACCAACACTAATCGTCAACCATCGCCTCACTTCCACCACAGGCATTCTGGAAACAGCAGAGAGCTTATAACTGCGCAAAAAACACCTATGAACTTCAGTGGTTCCAAAATTAATACCAGACAGAACACTGCGGGCCATAACGATGAGCAAGAAACCTCACAGAATTCAAGTGTCCTTACTAAGTGAACCGAAAGTACTCTACAGTTTTCGATGAGTGAGTTTTCCAGTATCAAAATATATGGCTTAAAGGGTGTTATCTTGAGATTTCGTCGACTTAGAAGTGTCAATTTTATACACCGCCAAAGGACGATAGACTTTAGTATGTGACCAAAATTTTAAACCTGATACCTCTACCTATTCCTGAAGGCGTGTTAACTGATAGACGGACAGACCGACAGTCAGACAACAAAAGACAAAAGAGATCGTTTTTTCGTATAGTATCATTGTAAATTAATATTTTTCGTATTTTCTGGCGTATTTTTGCTGTTGAACTATGTTTCTTGCCAAATTTGACGATCCTTGGTCAACTGACAGTACCCTATAGGTTTCGATGAGTGAGTAATCGACGATCAAAATATGTGACATAAATGGCCGTGTCTTTTAAGTACATTGACTTCCAAGCTTCAGTTTTGAACACCATCAAGGGACCGTAGACCTTAGTATGTGACAACAGTTTCAGTTTGATACCTTTACCGGTTCCGGAGAAGGAGGCGTGTTAAATGATGGACGGACAGACAGACAGACACGCGGACAACAAATGACAAAAGACGTACTTTTTTGCTTGATATTTTTGCAAATTAACACTTATCGGATTTTCTCACGTATTTTTGCTGTTATACTTTCTTTGTTACCAAATTTGAAGATCCTAGGTCATTTAACAGTACTCTATAGGTTTCGATGAGTGAGTTTTAGAGTATCAAAATATGTTACTTAAATGGCCGTATCTTTTGATTGCACTGACTTAGAAAATTCAATTTTGTACACCACCGACGGAACGTAGACCTTAGTACGTGCATAAATTTCAACTCGACACCTCTATCCATTCCTGAGAAGAAACGGTGTTAGTTCATGGGCGGACAGAACGGCAGTCGCGCAATAATTGACGAAAAGAGATATTTTGTCGTGTGATATAATCAAAAATATGCACTTTTCGGATTTTCTCGTTTAGTTTTTCTATCAAATCTTACTTCTTGTCAAATTTGACGATCCTAGGTCAACTGAAGTACACTGCAGTTTTCGATGAGTGAGTTTTAGAGTATGAAATACGAAAAGTAAGTAGAGGTAACTTCAGATTGCATTGACTTGGAAGCGTCAACTCTGTACACCACCAAGTGACTGTAGATCTCTTTATGTGATATAAATTTCAACTTAATATCTCTATTCATTCCTGCGAGCAAGCCGTGTTACCTCATGGACAGTCAGATCGACAGTCGGAGAATAATTGACGAAACAGATATTTTTTCGTATGATGGACCTAGTTGTAGGTGGTGTGGCTTGCGTGCCTCAGCAATACATATAGCCGTACTGTTGATACAGCCACAATGAAGCGATATCTTTCATCTACATCTACATCTACATTTATACTCCGCAAGCCACCCAACGGTGTGTGGTGGAGGGCACTTTACTCACTCTGCTTACAAATAATCATTGTTCTTTCTTTTCTTGTATCAGCTAGCGATGCCTGGAATGTTGTACTTAGTTTTCTATCGTTATTCTTTCTCTCTTCGACAGTACCCATGGCAAGGGAACAATTCAGGCAATACACCATGGCTCGGGCACCGTAGGCAAGCGAAGCCTGTAACATCGAGGTGGGGCCCAGTGAGACATTCCTTGCTGACAAGGGCACCTCTAGTGTCGGCACGGGAAGCCGCCGCGCCGCCGCCACCGCCACTGGTGCCGCCCCGGCACCGCTCTGGCGTCCATGGACCACCCTCCCTCAGGCAAGCAGGTCAGAACTGCAGCAGCCAGGCTGCTTGCACTGACCTGATACTGCAGCATCTCCTCCTCGTCCTTAACTATCTCATCCTAGCGAATCTCGCAAGGTATGATACATACCCCTCAGCATGTCACCGCGACCACCTTCGCCAATGGGGTGGATGGAGTCATCGTGTAGTAGTAGTATTAGTGATAGCAACGATCCTGTGGCTAGCTGCAGTCCTTTCTCCCGTCCTTATAGTGAAGGACATCAGGTCAGTGGCACCATACTGCAGTTGGAATACTCAGTGATTGCAGACACCTTTGAGGAGCGAATCTCGTTCCCAAGGACTGACAATCAGGCAGGAGGGTAATGTGACCCTGACGGGTTTCTATGGCATGTCTTCCTGTTTTGGAAACGGAGATCCTCAAAATAGTCAAGAGCCGTGGTATCCCGCCACTAAATCCAGTGCAGTGCGGTGCATCAAACTGTCGCACCCCCTCAAAGTAGGCCGGCCACGGTGGTCTAGCGGTTCTAGGCGCTCAGTCCGGAGCCGCGCGACTGCTACGGTCGCAGGTTCGAATCCTGCCTCGGGCATGGATGTGTGTGATGTCCTTAGGTTAGTTAGGTTTAAGTAGTTCTAAGTTGTAGGGGACTCATGACCATAGATGTTAAGTCCCATAGCGCTCAGAGCCAGCCCCTCAATGTTGCCTTGAAGAGACAAAGCTGCATGGAAGAGACAAGTCTTCATTATCTTTGGAGGGGAAAATGGCGTGATAACGCAGAACACGTCAATCGGCGAGTGGTTTCGTGAATCCATCTTGAGTGCTAATCTGGCTCTGTTTTCCGAGATGGGAGTGAGAGGATCATATAAAGCACTCGGTTGAATACTGCAGCTGGACATATACATGTATATGGATACTTGTATATGACCCAGTAAATGAAGGGTCCAGCTTTATCAAGCTCCCTAAAGATAACAGCTAATAAGATGGCATGCATTAATGTCAAAAATGAAAAGGATCAGGCTTGTTTTGCATACGCAATTATGGCTTGCGAAAGAAATATTGAAGAGAATACAAAGTGCATATATCGATGAGTAGATACCTTGAAATTCATACTCCGTCAAGATCCAGAACACACCTAAATTTGAGGTGCGGAAAATCGGAATAGTTTATGGCCTGGAGAAGAAAAGCAGACCAGATGAGCAGGACAAGTATATACTTGCCAGCCCCCTTCATTTCTCAAAAGTTTCTAGTGAGCTTAAGATGTATGTAAACATGATACTCTTCTCTGGAGGTGATAATTATCATTATGTTTGATTAAAGAATGTCCTGGCTCCTATTGTCTCAATTAAATAACGACAGATGTAAACAATATATTTGCTTAAGGTGCCTGAATTATTTTTCCTCAGACAAGTTATTAGCAGCACATGTATTAGATTGCGCT
Source organism: Schistocerca cancellata (assembly GCF_023864275.1). Lineage (NCBI taxonomy): Eukaryota > Metazoa > Arthropoda > Insecta > Orthoptera > Acrididae > Schistocerca > Schistocerca cancellata. The sequence continues at coordinate 290,652,408 of NC_064628.1, read as the reverse complement.
TCCAAGGACGCGTCACATGTTATTATACCTACTGAGGGAGACAAATTCATGAAGTTTAAAAATGCTCACCATTAGGAGCGATGCCCGTTTGTAGCGTACGCCTACTTTGAATGCCTCCTCACTCCTGTGATTCGCTCTGAAGGTGACCCTGTGATATAACGTACTACATTTACAGAAAAAGACGAACCCTATGCAGCAGCATGCCAAATTGTATCATCTTATAATTCAAGTCTTAGCTGCTACAAATCTTATATTGGAGATAATCCTGTGGTTTGGCTGCTCACTGAGCGTGAAAACCTTTCATGGTAGGTTGATAAGCTTTACAACGACAACGTTCCCATGACCAAATCGAAGAAGTATTAACATTTGTACAGTAACGCAAGTGACTGTTATATTTGTGGGCTGCCGTTAGATATAAAAGCGGAAACTCCTTTTTAGGGACCGCTGTTGTCTTACGGGGAAGTTCTGTGCTGCGGCTCACAACACACGAAATTTGGAGTACCAGCTACCAAGGCACTTACCATTTTCTTCCCTAATTTAAGCGGATATGACGCTCATTTTCTAGTTGAGCATTTGGCTGATTTCGATTGCGGAGAAAAATCAGGTCAGTGTCCTACCTAATAGCGTTGAGAAACTTATTACACTCTCCACACGAATGACGCCGAGAATTACACTCCGCCTCCTTGACACACTATGTTCTATGCAGGCCCCACTCCAGAAACTCATTGAAACTCTACCTCTGGAGGATATGCATATCACTCGAACTGCATTTCCTGACGTTCAAAAATTTCAAATTGTGACTAGGAAGGGGTTTTCCCCATACGAGTATGTGGATAGTATCGCAAAACTCAATGGAACCAGGCTACTTGACATAACTGCATTCTCCAGCAACCTCACATGTGATGCCATAACGGATGCAGAGTGTAAGGATGCCGGAATGCCTGGCGGGAATTCAAGATCTCCACTTTAGGAGAGTATGCACAGCTTTACATCGACACAGATGTGTGCTTACTTGCAGACATTTTCGAGAAATTCTGGAGTCTATGCATGACCACATAGTCTCTGGTCTCGCCCTTTAGTACACGGCACCTGGGTTGTCTTGGGTTGCAATGCTCAAGAAAACGATGTGCAGCATTGAATTATTGACCAATGCTGACATCCTTCTTTTCTTTGAGCAAGCGATCTGTGGGGGACTTTGCCAATGTGTCCAAAGGCATGCCAAGGCAAATAATCCATGGATGTGTGAAAGGTTCAACGCATACCTTGATTCGAGTTACATCATGTGCCTGGATGTAAATAACTTATACAGGCTCGTCATGCAGTAATCACTGCCGGCCGATGAGTTTCGATGGGTGCCCGAAAATGAATGCAAGGGATTAGGTGGAAAAATCATGGGGGGGGGGGGGGGTGGTATGATGGCTAATTCTGATGTATGATATGCAGTGGAGGCAGAACCCACATATGCTATTATTTTGCATGATGCGCACGCCGATTTGCCACTGCTCGCAGGGCAACTGTTTCCTCGAGATGGCTCCAACCAAAAACTAATGACAACACTCGGGAATAAGGAGAGATACATTATTCATTATCATAACCTCCAGTAGTGTCGCAGCTTAGGGATGGAGCTGATTAGAATCACCTGGGCTATCTCCTTCAAGCACTCCCGCCAGTTGAAGAAATATATTGATTTGAACACAAGACAGAGAGCTTTTGCGATGTGTGACTTTGAGGAAGATTTTTATAAATTAATTAATAATTAAATTTTCGGCAAACCGACGGAGAATCTGAGGGAACAACGTGAAATATTGATTAGAACCAAATTGGATGGCTGCTATGGCGTAAGAAATGCATTACCAGACCAAATTTTAAGAGGGTCACCTTATTCAACAAGATTTTTGTTACTGTGGATACAGCGAAAACTGCAGTAGAGATTACGAAGCCTGAAACTTCCTGGAAGATTAAAACTGCGTGCCGGCTCGAGACTCGAACTCGGGATCTTTGCCTTTTGTGGGCAAGTGCTCTACTATCCGAGCTACCCAAGCACGACTCGCGACCCATCCTCACAGCTTCAGTTCTGCCAGTACCTCGTCTCCTACCTTCCAAACTTCACAGAAGCTCTTCTGCGCACCTAGCAGAACTAGCACTCCTGGAAGAAAGGATATTGTGGAGACATGGCTTAGCCACAGCCTGGGGGATGTTTCCAGAATGAGAGTTTCACTCTGCAGCGGAGTGTACCCTGATATGAAACGTTCTGGCAGATTAAAACTGGCCCTGAGTTCGAGTCTCGGTCCGGTACTCTCAGCTGCAGAGTGAAAATCTCATTCTGATTACGAAACCTATTTATGTGGGGATGTGCACACTAGACACTATCAGATTTCACATGTACTACTCAAGAGGACGTTGTTATGAGGAGAAGTAAAACTGGCGTTCTACGGATCGGAGCGTGGAATGTCAGATCCCTTAATCGAGCAGGTAGGTTAGAAAATTTAAAAAGGGAAATGGATAGGTTGAAGTTAGATATAGTGGGAATTAGTGAAGTTCGGTGGCAGGAGGAACAAGAATTTAGTCAGGTGAATACAGGATTATAAATACAAAATCAAACAGGGGTAATGAAGGGTACGTTTAATAATGAATAAAAAAAATAGGAGTGCGGGTAAGCTACTACAAACAGCATAGTGAACGCATTATTGTGGCCAAGATAGATACGAAGCCCATGCCTACCACAGTAGTACAACTTTATATGCCAACTAGCTCTGCAGATGATGAAGAAATTGATGAAATGTATGACGAGATAAAAGAAATTATTCTGATAGTGAAGGGAGACGAAAATTTAATAGTCATGGGTGACTGGAATTCGAGTGTAGGAAAAGGGAGAGATGGAAACATAGTAGGTGAATATGGGGGTAAGAAATGAAAGAGAAAGCCGTCTGGTAGAATTTTGCACAGAGCATAACTTAATCATAGCTAACACTTGGTTCAAGAATCATAAAAGAAGGTTGTATACATGGAAGAATCTTGGAGATGCTAAAAGGTATCAGATAGATTATATAATGGTAAGACAGAGATTTAGGAACCAGGTTCTAAATTGTAAGACATTTCCAGGGGCAGATGTGGACCCTGACCACAATCTATTGGTTATGAACTGTAGATTAAAACTGAAGAAACTGCTAAAAGGTGGGAATTTAAGGAGACTGGACAGGGACAAACTGTCTAAACCAGAGGTTGTAGACAGTTTCAGGGAGAGCATAAGGGAACAATTGACAGGAATGGGGGAAAGAAGTACAGTAGAAGAAGAAGGAGTAGCTCTGAGGGATGAAGTAGTGAAGGAAGCAGAGGATCAAGTAGGTAAAAAGACGAGGGCTAATAGAAATCCTTGGGTAACAGAAGAAATATTGAATTTAATTGATGAAAGGAGGAAATATAAAAATGCAGTAAATGAAGCAGGCAAAAAGGAATACAAACGTCTCAAAAATGATATCGACCGGAAGTGCAAAATGGCTAAGCAGGCATGGCTAGAGGACAAATGTAAGGATGTCGAGGCTTATCTCACTAGGGGTAAGATAGATACTGCCTACAGGAAAATTAAAGAGACCTTTGGAGAAAAGAGTACCACTTGCATGAATACCAAGAGCTCAGATGGAAACCCAGTTCTAAGCAAAGAAGGGAAAGCATAAAGGTGGAAGGAGTATATAGAGGGTCTATACAAGGGCGATGTACTCGAGGACAATATTATGGAAATGGAAGAGGATGTAGATGAAGATGAAATGGGAGATACGATACTGCGTGAAGACTTTGACAGAGCACTGAAAGACCTGAGTCGAAACAAGGCCCCGGGGATAGACAACATTCCATTGGAACTACTGACGGCCTTGGGAGAGCCAGTCCTGACAAAACTCTACCATCTGGTGAGCAAGATGTATGAGACAGGCGAAATACCCTCAGACTTCAAGAAGAATATAATAATTCCAATCCCAAAGAAAGCAGGCGTTCACAGATGTGAAAATTACCGAACTATCAGTTTAATAAGTCACGGCTGCAAAATACTGACGCGAATTCTTTACAGACGAATGGAAAAACTGGTATAAGCTGACCTCGGGGAAGATCAGTTTGGATTCCGCAGAAATGATGGAACACGTGAGGCAATACTGACCCTACGACTTATCTTAGAAAATAGATTGAGGAAAGGCAAACTTACATTTCTAGCATTTGTAGACTTAGAGAAAGCTTTTGACAATGTTGACTGGAATACTCTCTTTCAAATTCTAAAGGTGGCAGGGGTAAAATACAGGGAGCGAAAGGCTATTTACAATTTGTACAGAAACCAGATGGCAGTTATAAGAGTAGAGGGGCATGAAAGGGAAGCAGTGGTTGGGAAGGGAGTGAGACAGGGTTGTAGCCTCTCCCCAATGTTATTCAATCTGTATATTGAGCAAGCAGTAAAGGAAACAAAAGAAAAATTCGGAGTAGGTATTAAAATCCATGGAGAAGAAATAAAAACTTTGAGGTTCGCCGATGACATTGTAATTCTGTCAGAGACAGCAAAGGACTTGGAAGAGCAGTTGAATGGAATGGACAGTGTCTTGAAAGGAGGGTATAAGATGAACATCAACAAAAGCAAAACGAGGATAATGGAATGTAGTCAAATTAAGTCGGCTGATGCTGAGGGAATTAGATTAGGAAATGAGACAGTTAAAGTAGTAAAGGAGTTTTGCTATTTGGGGAGCAAAATAACTGATGATGGTCGAAGTAGAGAGGATATAAAATGTAGACTGGCAATGGCAAGGAAAGCATTTCTGAAGAAGAGAAATTTGTTAACATCGAGTATACATTTAAGTGTCAGGAAGTCGTTTCTGAAAGTATTTGTATGGAGTGTGGCCTTGTATGGAAGTGAAGCATGGACGATAAATAGTTCGGACAGGAAGAGAATAGAAGCTTTCGAAATGTGGTGCTACAGAAGAATGCTGAAGATTAGATGGGTAGATCACATAACTAATGAGGAGGTATTGAATAGGATTGGGGAGAAGAGAAGTTTGTGGCACAACTTGACGAGAAGAAGGGGCCGGTTGGTAGGACATGTTCTGAGGCCTCAAGGGATCACAAATTTAGCATTGGAGGGCAGCGTGGAGGGTAAAAATCGTAGAGGGAGACCAAGAGATGAATACACTAAGCAGATTCAGAAGGATGTAGGTTGCAGTAGGTATTGGGAGATGAAGAAACTTGCACAGGATAGGGTAGCATGGAGAGTTGCATCAAACCAGTCTCAGGACTGAAGACAACAACAACAACATCAACAACTTCTTTCTTTATGAGTTTGCAAAAACTCATTTCATAGATCCAAAATTGCTGTATGTGGATACAGATAGCTTCATGTATTTTGTGAAGAACTGCGCTCCATATGAAGTAATGAGGTACCATGGTAATGAATTCGTCACCTCTTCATACACGGCCAATAATCCTCACATTATTGGTTCACAGAACAGAGCCGCGCAGAATGGTCACGCGGTTTGAGGACGGCGCGGCCCCTCCCGCAGAAGGTTGGAGTCCTCCCTCGGGCATGTGTGTGTGTTGTTCTTAGCATCAGTTAGTTTGAGTAGTGTGTTAGTCTAGGAACCGATGATCTAAGCAGTTTGGCCCCTTAGGATTTCACACACATTTGAACATTTTTTGAACACAGAACAGAAATGTTATTGGCCTTATGATAGACAAGGCAAATGGAGTTTGTAAGTCTGCAATCAAAAATGTACGCATATCGCACATTGGAAGGTGCCACCCAGAGGCGGGCTAAGGGTGAACTCTCTCTAACGAAGACTATTTGTAGTGTCTGTGCAGCGGTGTTCGCAGTGCTGCACCGCAGCGACCGGATATTGTATGGCAAACTAGTATTACATGAAGGGGACATGAGATGTACATTGTGCTGCAGTCTAAAATCGGCCTGTTGCCTCATGATGATAAAAGGGTTATTTGTGATCATGGGATTGGAGCTCTTCCGTTCTCACACTACTCACTTGTAGCAAGATAAGGTGCAGGGGACTCTGGGTGAGAGGGAGAGAATGGGTGTGAGAGAGAGAGTTCTGCAGAGTAGTACTATGAGCCTTTTATCATAGTGTAAGTAATTTTGTGAGTGTGTGTGTCTCTGTGTGGTGTAAAATTTATTTCTTTATGTGTGCTATGGGCACGTTTAAACTCACACTCAAATGCCATGAGTGGAGAAAAAGCATAAAAACAATATATATATATATATATATATATATATATATATATATATATATATATACAAGGTGTTACAAAAAGGTACGGCCAAACTTTCAGGAAACATTCCTCACACACAAAGAAAGAAAATATGTTATGTGGACATGTGTCCAGAAACGCTTACTTTCCATGTTAGAGCTCATTTTATTACTTCTCCTCAAATCACATTAATCATGGAATGGAAACACACAGCAACAGAACGTACCAGCGTGACTTCAAACACTTTGTTACAGGAAATGTTCAAAATGTCCTTCGTTAGCGAGGATACATGCATCCACCTTCCGTCGCATGGAATCCCTGATGCGCTGATGCAGCCCTGGAGAATGGCGTATTGTATCACAGCCGTCCACAACACGAGCACGAAGAGTCTCTACATTTGGTACCGGGGTTGCGTAGACGAGAGCTTTCAAATGCCCCCATAAATGAAAGTCAAGAGGGTTGAGGTCAGGAGAGCGTGGAGGCCATGGAATTGGTTCGCTTCTACCTATCCATCGGTCACCGAATCTGTTGTTGAGAAGCGTACGAACACTTCGACTGAAATGTGCAGGAGCTCCATCGTGCATGAACCACATGTTGTGTCGTACTTGTAAAGGCACATGTTCTAGCAGCACAGGTAGAGTATCCCGTATGAAATCATGATAACGTGCTCCATTGAACATAGGTGGAAGAACATGGGGCCCAATCAAGACATCACCAACAACGCCTGCCCAAACGTTCACCGAAAATCTGTGTTGATGACGTGATTGCACAAATGCGTGCGGATTCTCGTCAGCCCACACATGTTGATTGTGAAAATATACAATTTGATCACGTTGGAATGAAGCCTCATCCGTAAAGAGAACATTTGCACTGAAATGAGGATTGACGCATTGTTGGATGAACCATTCGCAGAAGTGTACCCGTGGAGGCCAATCAGCTGCTGATAGTGCCTACACACGCTGTACATGGTACGGAAACAACTGGTTCTCCCGCAGCACTCTCCATACAGTGACGTGGTCAACGTTACCTTGTATAGCAGCAACTTCTCTGACGCTGACATTAGGGTTATCGTCAACTGCACGAAGAATTGCCTTGTCCATTGCAGGTGTCCTTGTCGTTATAGGTCTTCCCCAGTCGCGAGTCATAGGCTATAATGTTCCGTGCTCCCTAAGACGCCGATCAATTGCTTCGAACGTCTTCCTGTCGGGACACCTTCGTTCTGGAAATCTGTCTCGATATAAACGTACCGCGCCACGGCTATTGCCCCGTGCTAATCCATACATCAAATGGGCATCTGCCAACTCCGCATTTGTAAACATTGCACTGACTGAAAAACCACGTTCGTGATGAACACTAACCTGTTGATGCTACGTACTGATGTGCTTGATGCTAGTACTGTGGAGCAATGAGTCGCATGTCAACACAAGCACCGAAGTCAACATTACCTTCCTTCAATTGGGCCAAATGGCGGTGAATCGAGGAAGTACAGTACATACTGACGAAACTAAAATGAGCTCTAACATGGAAATTAAGCGTTTCCGGACACATGTCCACATAACATCTTTTCTTTATTTGTGTGCGAGGAATGTTTCCTGAAAGTTTGGCCGTACCTTTTTGTAACACCCTATGTGTGTGTGTGTGTGTGTGTGTGTGTGTGTGTGTGTGTGTGTGTGTGTGTGTCAGTGTGTATATATACACCATGAGTGTGAAAAAATGTAAGAAAGAGTCAAAAAATTAAAACAGCATAAACAAAAAATATATTTATCCTTAATTATTCATACAAAACCTGTGTGTATATATACATCACGTGTGTCTTGTAAATAAAATAGTTTTTTTTTAAGTTTTTGACCTGCCCCCCCCCACATATATATATATATATATATATATATATATATATATATATATATATATATATATATATACGCTCAATAGTAAACACCTGATGGCTGCTCATCTGATACTGTGATGTGTGGCGTTTTCCTTTATTGGTGGTGTTCTCGTTCTTCTCTTGAGCTCCTTGAACGTTGAACGTATGAGTTGTTATCCATTGCACTCCATACTGAATAAGTTCCTGTTTAGCATTCAGAACAATTCGCTGCATTTCTTCATAGTATCCTCATAAAGGTATACACTCAGGAAGTCTCTTGTACTCTTCCACTGTTCTATCCGCTGACTCATCTATGAATCATCCAGCATTTTATAAATTGTTCAGATCTGAAGGAAGGAGAAGCAGAAACGTACGTTTTAAGAGTTGATGTCATGCCTACATTGAATGTACGGTCAAAATCGTATCTCATGAAACAGGAACGCAAAAGGATTGCGCTTGAGATTCGATGCTACTTGTAATATTAGTAATTTTCGCCTAACAAATATTAATATACGCTCAATAGTAAACACCTGATGGCTTAAAGTAATCGAACAATTGTAAAGTAAAAGAAATCAACTATCGCATAGCAGCGACAGAACCTATTATTCCTTATCTTTGCCGTTCTTGCGCAGTGCCTGTAAATCTCTATGTACATGTATCGATTAATGATATAAGAAAGAATTCTGTTGTTTCAAGACAAATGAGGCAATTGGCGCCTCACCTTTTACTGTTTGTATTCCATGAAAGGCGGACGCGGACTTGCTGCATTCCGCAACTGTATTTTATATTTTATGTGAAAATATTAAGTGAATATGCTGATTTTTATTTTTTCCAATCAGAAAACATGTAGTTTCTTGTAATTGATTACGAACAGACAGCATCAAGAGGACATTTTGACTGTTATGTATAAAGTATTTAAACCGTGTGTTAAAGATAAGTGTGCTTATTTTAGTAAATTAACCTTGATGATTTCCATCTCCTTGTTTACCTGAAGGATAATTATTTTGTGTTACTTCATCACCAGAAATTACGATCACGCTGATGGGCCGAACGCAGCATGAGGCAGAAGGAACATTATCGTTTTCCTGTTATTTCTGAACCAAATCTTTTTTAATTGTGTAGCGTTGCATTTCTTTTAAAGTCTGTAAATCTTTTGGTCCCTTAGTGTTGATCCGGGTATGACTACATCGCGACTATAAAAATGCACAGAAATGATAATGTTTCGTCCGAACGATCTCACATATATCAATATGCTGCTCTTATTCAGGTATTTAATGCTCGACGTTATTATAATAGTGTAATCAATCCCTGATTCTGTTGCCAAGTGACCCACCAAAATATTCACTTTTTCGACTTTTTCAATATATATATATATATATATATATATATATATATATATATATATATATATATATATATATACACACTCCTGGAAATGGAAAAAAGAACACATTGACACCGGTGTGTCAGACCCACCATACTTGCTCCGGACACTGCGAGAGGGCTGTACAAGCAATGATCACACGCACGGCACAGCGGACACACCAGGAACCGCGGTGTTGGCCGTCGAATGGCGCTAGCTGCGCAGCATTTGTGCACCGCCGCCGTCAGTGTCAGCCAGTTTGCCGTGGCATACGGAGCTCCATCGCAGTCTTTAACACTGGTAGCATGCCGCGACAGCGTGGACGTGAACCGTATGTGCAGTTGACGGACTTTGAGCGAGGGCGTATAGTGGGCATGCGGGAGGCCGGGTGGACGTACCGCCGAATTGCTCAACACTTGGGGCGTGAGGTCTCCACAGTACATCGATGTTGTCGCCAGTGGTCGGCGGAAGGTGCACGTGCCCGTCGACCTGGGACCGGACCGCAGCGACGCACGGATGCACGCCAAGACCGTAGGATCCTACGCAGTGCCGTAGGGGACCGCACCGCCACTTCCCAGCAAATTAGGGACACTGTTGCTCCTGGGGTATCGGCGAGGACCATTCGCAACCGTCTCCATGAAGCTGGGCTACGGTCCCGCACACCGTTAGGCCGTCTTCCGCTCACGCCCCAACATCGTGCAGCCCGCCTCCAGTGGTGTCGCGACAGGCGTGAATGGAGGGACGAATGGAGACGTGTCGTCTTCAGCGATGAGAGTCGCTTCTGCCTTGGTGCCAATGATGGTCGTATGCGTGTTTGGCGCCGTGCAGGTGAGCGCCACAATCAGGACTGCATACGACCGAGGCACACAGGGCCAACACCCGGCATCATGGTGTGGGGAGCGATCTCCTACACTGGCCGTACACCACCGGTGATCGTCGAGGGGACACTGAATAGTGCACGGTACATCCAAACCGTCATCGAACCCATCGTTCTACCATTCCTAGACCGGCAAGGGAACTTGCTGTTCCAACAGGACAATGCACGTCCGCATGTATCCCGTGCCACCCAACGTGCTCTAGAAGGTGTAAGTCAACTACCCTGGCCAGCAAGATCTCCGGATCTGTCCCCCATTGAGCATGTTTGGGACTGGATGAAGCGTCGTCTCACGCGGTCTGCACGTCCAGCACGAACGCTGGTCCAACTGAGGCGCCAGGTGGAAATGGCATGGCAAGCCGTTCCACAGGACTACATCCAGCATCTCTACGATCGTCTCCATGGGAGAATAGCAGCCTGCATTGCTGCGAAAGGTGGATATACACTGTACTAGTGCCGACATTGTGCATGCTCTGTTGCCTGTGTCTATGTGCCTGTGGTTCTGTCAGTGTGATCATGTGATGTATCTGACCCCAGGAATGTGTCAATAAGGTTTCCCCTTCCTGGGACAATGAATTCACGGTGTTCTTATTTCAATTTCCAGGAGTGTATATATATATTATAAAAAACAATTCTTTTTATTTTCGCCCCCCAAGAGCAACGCTACATACTGTAGCAGTACCATTCCTTTTCATAAATGATCCATCAATATACATGTAACTCTTGCGTGGGAGGGTTAAAGAGTGCTGGTGCTGTATGACTATCTTAATTTCATCGTTCTTGTTAAATGTGGTTGATGCTTAAGGTTTACGCGAGAAGTACGTCATATTCCACCGGCTAGTTATATTGAACGAAGTCAATGCGCGGCTTCATGCCCACTGATTTAAGAAACTCATAGTTTGTACGTGTTATCAGCTTGCTGTTCTATTGTGAAGTGCCGCGCTACACGTTGTGTAGGTACTTTGGTTTTATACCTTACGCACGTCCTGTCTTCGTTGACAGTACGGGGCTGCTGCGATCCCCTGACTGGTTGAAGCTGGCCGCCACCGTTTCAAGGTCACTGCTGGTTCCGCTTTGGATGTAGCAGTACAATGATTTCCTCGCCGCGAAAATCTATAAGTTGATTATCCCGGTCCACAACTCTTGATCTCATTGACAGACTAGGTGCCGGTCGCTACATTTCAAAACTTGATTTGCGCGATGCATATCTTCAAACACCGGTGGATGAAGATTCTCAAACAGTGTGTGTTGTGAACAGTCATCTGGGCTTGTTTAAATATTTGCGTTTGCCTTTTCGCAGTGCTTCTGCTCCCTGCATTTTCCAACGGTATTTGGAACAGCTGACAGCTCAAGTATCAAACTGTTCAAATTATTTGGACGATATTATCGTAGCAGGCCATACCCTCTTAAGAATACATTGCAAATTTGCATGCTTTGTTTCCTGTGTTATCTGATGCAGAACTAAAGTGTAGATTGGACAAGTGTGATTTTTTTCAAACCTGAGCTGCAGTATCTTGGTCTTGCCATAAACAGCCAAGATGTACATCCTCTTCAGTCACATTGGTAGCTGCTCGTGACATGCCAGTTCCTCGCAGTGTCTCAGAACTGCGGCCAGTCTTAGAAAAATGAACTGTTATATTCGGGTCATACCGAATGCTGCACAAACCGCAGCACCTTTGCATCTCTTGCGTCGCAAGAACGTCCACTTTGTTTGGAAAGATGAGTGCCAAGAAGCTTTTCAAAAACTTAAAGACGCATTGCTCTGTGATCGATGCTTGGTTGACTTTGATCCTGACAAACCAATTGTGTTGCAAGTTGACGCTTCTTCTTACGGAATCGATGCAGTGCTTTCGCACAGATTTGGTGATGCAAAACTAAAGTGTAGATTGGATAAGTGTGATCTTTTTAAACCTGAGCTTGGTCTCGTCATAAACAGCCAAGATGTACATCCTCTTCGGTCACAGACCTATTGCTTTCACATCAAAAGAGTTGTCCAAAGCGCAACGTAACTATTCACAAAAAGAGAAAGAGGCATTCGCTATGTGTGAGGTGTCACCAAATTCCATCACTATTTGTATGGCAGAAAATTCTACTTAGTAACGGATCACAAGTCACTGCAGCCCTTGTTTCATTCGATAAGCCGGTTCCTGTACGAACTGCCCAAAAAATGCAAAGATGGGCTTTGTTGTTGTCTCAACACCAGTACGACATTTTGTATCGTTCGACAGCTCAACATGTTAATGCGGACGCACTTTCACGTCTTCCGATTGGCCCTGATACAGATATTGACGCTTCTGCTGCATCTTGTTGTCACATTGATGCTCACGATTCTGAATGGCTTCAATCCTTTTCTCTGAACTATAGGAAAATTGCCCAGGCAACGGAAGCTGATTCAGATCTGAACATTTTGCTAAAATACATTCGCACATCTTGGCCTCGCTCATTGCATGGCATAAGGAACTCTGTAGCGCGCTGATACTTTGCATGTCAGCATAGCCTCGCTGTACGGCAAGGTGTGATTCTTGTTCAAATTGACAGTGGACACTTACATGTGTTGATCCCCAAAGCTTTGCAAAAAGAAGTGTTGCAGTTACTTCACCAAGGACACTGGTGTATTGTTTGTACGAAACAGTTATCGCGTCGATATTGTACTTGGCAAGGTATGGACACCCAAATAGAACAGATTACGTCACAGTGTCACCCATGCGCGGAAAATCACTCCACTCCGCCACTAAAATTCTCTGCTTGGCCTAAGTCGCAATCACCATGGCAACATGTGCACACAAACTTTGCGAGTCCTTTTTGGAACATTCGTTGGTTGTTGTGGTAGACTCTTATAGCAAGTTTCCTTTTGCTGTGCAAGCGAACACGACAACGTCACGTAGCACAGTTCAGGCGTTGTCCTCTACTTTTTGTCTCGAAGGTTTACCTGAAGTCCTAGTGTCGGACAACGACCCTCAGTTCACATCAAATGAATTTGAAACATTCTCTGAACGCAATGGCATAGAGCATCTAATCAGTGCACTGTCCCATCCACAGTCAAATGGCGAAGTGAAACGTTTTGTCAGAACCTTCAAAGAGCAGATGGCCAAACTTCGCACTGCGCACACCAGGGATCAAGCATTGCAACTATTTCTCGCCTCCTATCGTTGGTATCCATGAGATGCGCTATCGCGAGCGGAATTGCTTCACGGCCATCGCCATCGGACACTGCTCCACCCTCCTCAGCATCCGGCGCCGAAGGAAGGCTGCAAGTATCGTTTTGCGCCGCTTGATACTGTGTTTTTCAGGGTTTTTAGCGGCAGCAGACAGTGAGTGCGAGGCGAGATTCTTCGTCGACTTGGCGCATGCATGTATCTCATTTGAGGCCCAGACGGATTGCAGTGCGGACATCACAATCAAATTCTTCACTGTCATGTGCATTCTGATCCTTCTGTATTGCTTCCCCCAGATTCATAGATCCCGAGGACAGTGCGACTGCAGCAGCTGCCAGAGGGTGTCATCACGACACCACAGGATGATCCCATGGACAGTAGAAGAAGAATGGATAGCTCTGAGGGATGAAGTAGTGAAGGCAGCAGAGGATCAAGTAGGTAAAAAGACGAGGGCTAATAGAAATCCTTGGGTAACAGAAGAAATATTGAATTTAATTGATGAAAGGAGAAAATATAAAAATGCAATAAATGAAGCAGGCAAAAAGGAATGCGAACGTCTCAAAAATGATATCGACAGGAAGTGCAAAATGGCTAAGCAGGGATGGCTAGAGGACAAATGTAAGGATGTAGAGGCTTGTCTCACTAGGGGTAAGATAGATACTGCCTACAGGAAAATTAAAGAGACCTTTGGAGAAAGGAGAACCACTTGCATGAATATCAAGAGCTTTGATGGAAACCCAGTTCTAAGCAAAGAAGGGAAAGCAGAAAGGTGGAAGGAGTATATAGAGGGTTTATACAAGGGCGATGTACTTGAGGACGATATTATGGAAATGGAAGAGGATGTAGATGAAGACGAAATGGGAGATAAGATACTGTTTGACAGAGCACTGAAAGACCTGAGTCGAAACAAGGCCCCGGTAGTAGACAACATTCCATTTGAACTACTGATGGCCTCGGGAGAGCCAGTCATGACAAAACTCTACCATCTGGTGAGCACGATGTATGAGACAGGCGAAATACCCTCTGACTTCAAGAAGAATATAATAATTCCAGTCCCAAAGAAAGCAGGTGTTGACAGATGTGAAAATTACCGAACTATCAGTTTAATAAGTCACAGCTGCAAAATACTAACGCGAATTCTTTACAGACGAATGGAAAAACTGGTAGAAGCTGACCTCGGGGAAGATCAGTTTGGATTCCGTAGAAATGTTGGAACACGTGAGGCAATACTGACCTTACGACTTATCTTAGAAGAAAGATTAAGAAAAGGCAAACCTACGTTTCTAGCATTTGTAGACTTAGAGAAAGCTTTTGACAATGTTAACTGGAATACTCTCTTTCAAATTCTGAAGGTGGCAGGGGTGAAATACAGGGAGCGAAAGGCTATTTACAGTTTGTACAGAAACCAGATGGCAGTTATAAGAGTCGAGGGACATGAAAGGGAAGCAGTGGTTGGGAAAGGAGTAAGACAGGGTTGTAGCCTCTCCCCGATGTTATTCAATCTGTATATTGAGCAAGCAATAAAGGAAACAAAAGAAAAATTCGGAGTAGGTATTAAAATTCATGGAGAAGTAGTAAAAACTTTGAGGTTCGCCGATGACATTGTAATTCTGTCAGAGACAGCAAAGGACTTGGAAGAGCAGTTGAACGGAATGGACAGTGTCTTGAAAGGAGGATATAAGATGAACATCAACAAAAGCAAAACGAGGATAATGGAACGTAGTCAAATTAAGTCGGGTGATGCTGAGGGAATTAGATTAGGAAATGAGACACTTCAAGTAGTAAAGGAGTTTTGCTATTTAGGGAGTAAAATAACCGATGATGGTCGAAGTAGAGAGGATATAAAATGTAGACTGGCAATGGCAAGGAAAGCGTTTCTCAAGAAGAGGAATTTGTTAACATCGAGTATAGATTTAAGTGTCAGGAAGTCGTTCCTGAAAGTATTTGTATGGAGTGTAGCCATGTATGGAAGTGAAACATGGACGATAACTAGTTCGGACAAGAAGAGAATAGAAGATTTCGAAATGTAGTGCTACAGAAGAAAGCTGAAGATAAGGTGGGTAGATCACATAACTAATGAGGAGGTATTGAATAGGATTGGGGAGAAGAGAAGTTTGTGGCACAACTTGACTAGAAGGAGGGATCGGTTGGTAGGACATGTTTTGTGGCATCAAGGGATCACAAATTTAGCATTGGAGGGCAGTGTGGAGGGTAAAAATCGTAGAGGGAGACCAAGAGATGAATACACTAAGCAGATTCAGAAGGATGTAGGTTGCAGTAGATACTGGGAGATGAAGAAGCTTGCACAGGATAGAGTAGCGTGGAGAGCTGCATCAAACCAGTCTCAGGACTGAAGACCACAACAACAACAACAACAACATCAATAACCATTAACATATATTTGAATCCATTATTCTCATATGAATATTCTGTGATATCTACAAGATCAGCCTGCTATAAACTATCCAAACCTTTAATCATAACATGCTAATGAGGATATGTTTTGCGTGCTGGTTTGTGCAGCTCCCAAACTACAGTCTCCATACTTATTCGAGGATATCTCCCCTCTAAGCTCTGAGACTATTGAGACAACTTCATTCGAATCAGCCTTATTGCCCACAGCAGCTGATGGCATGAGCAGTCATAGTCTATCTATTATCTCATTGGTATCGTTGTAGTATATATTTGAGAAGACTGAATGCTGACTGTTTTATGCTGAATGTCAATACCATCATCACTGCTATATCGACCTTCTAATAATAATGGTTTTATAACGTCTCTGTATTTCGCACTGCATTGGTTTCCTACTATCCTGTGTACACCGCTCGATTGTAGTATTTCACCATACATCTCCAGATCTTTGGGTGAAAGTTTTACTGTTTTTGAGGGTTTGAGAAAAATGAGTTTCAGTAGACCTGGAGTTCTTCGAAATTCCCTTTCCCCTAACTTTATCATCTTTTCATTTAAAGTTATAAGCCGTGTGTCCAACACATATGGTTTTTCGCCAGTGACACGGAATTTTTTGTGTACCCTAGCACTGCTGTGATGGTTAATGAAACCGGCAATAGCATCATCGTAGTCGATGAGTAATTTCGCAGAAAGTCCATCGAGAGATTCAGTAACTTGTTTAAACGTTTCTCGCAGTGTCTGCTTTTGATCGTAATGCCCTAACTTAAGCAACCGTAATGTCTCTCGAATGGCATTCCATGCAGTGATGACCTTATGCTTAGTTGACATCTTGCTATATACTAAGCGGGGTGCTTCACAGGCTGCACCTTATGTACGTTTTGCTCAACCTTTACTGTTAAGTCATATACTTTCTTTTCAGAGCCATCAACTTTTACAGCTAAGTCGTCAGCATGATGCAGGTGCATGTCTACAGTTCCTTAACCCTAGCATCTAATTCATTGATCAGTATCAGAAGGGTCTGCGCATATGTCTCTAGGTCCTTAACTTTATGTTTGACAGACTGAAACTTTCTGTGTATGTACAGATGCTTTCTCTGTCTATGCACACCTATCCTCTCAGGCTGAGCGCCTGACATGCATGCGAACTTGTCCATGGTGTGGTGTATACTGACATACTCATCACTTTTTTCTTAGCTGTACATACAGAAGCGCCTGGAAGTTCCGTCTATACCTACAGTCATTCAGTTTTCTTGACGTATCAATAACAAAAAAAAGTATATCTGTGTATGATCCCAGCAATCTGCACATATCTTTACAAAATCATTGAATGATATGTCGGTTCCTACATGTGCCTGGTAAATGTGTTTTAGATTCAAATTGTTTGTCTGAAAGCTATAATGAAATTTGCATTATCGCTAACTAACTGTTTTGGGATTCTGAAATATGTCTCACTCAAATAAAATACATCAATACCAATATGGCGACCAAAACAGAAACATTGTAGAATGTGATCTTAGTTTTCCAAACAACATCATCAAATACAGACACTGTCTTTGACTTTACTTTTTCTGGTGGGGGTATTTGACAGCTTTGAATGTCGCTTATGTAACACCATCAATACCCTGCAGTAACTGGTAACTGGACTGAAACAGCGTTTTTGAAAATACTCACATATACTCAAAGTGGATTCCATCTGGGTGTGTTTGTAGTGACATGAGAACATTGTCTTGCCACTGTTGGGTGGACCTACAATTATTGCTCTTATGTAGGTAGGGGTAGGAGTACCCATTCTTCTTCTTGTTGTTGGTCTTCTTCTTCTTCTGGTCTTCTTCTGCACCATCACAGGACCAGTCGCTTACAACAAAGTCCTGATGCTAGACCCATCCAGCCATGATACCAACTACGTCAGGTTTTTGTGTGCAATGTGCTTTTAAAGAAAAAAAAGAATGCTTGTAATATTAATAATATATTTAGCCACCACAGTGCAGTCATCATAGCTACACCTTACATTATATAATGATGGGGTACTTAAATAAGAAAAACAATGCGATTATATCTATTTTATTTTCATTTCAGCAATGATACATAGACGGTGTTACATCAACAACAACAAAAACAATTGATTCATTTCTTACAGTATTTCCTGAATAACTGTTTCTTGTGTACAGTATTCAGCATGTATTTCTCTCAAGCCGATGGGTGTTTCTTTAGCTTCTTCTTTTGACACCGTATTAATGCACTGTTATAAATCATCTGTATGCACATTATATGTATGGAGATAGTTCACAATGTTTGAATACACATCAGCCCACAGTTCAGGCAAGGCACAAGACATAGCACCGTCCATAGACCAAACAAGTTTGTAATGGTGGAGTGTTGCAGATAAATGGATCGACCTCCAACTCTCACCTTGAGTGTCATGCCATCGTACAATGATGTTCTAAAATGCATCAGACCAGCACAGTAAATGTCCAGACATGAAGAATACTCGGAGGTCATCTGTTGGTTGACATAGTGTTCTGCATGACACAGTTCATCCCATTCCAGCTCTGTAAACCGTAAAGTGCAGTTTCAATCTCTGAAACAACACTCCAATCACTGTCCACTGGTGCTTCTATACCAATATTTAAGTGTTTTGAACCACTAGCTGTCAAATTATAAGTTGAAGTGAAAAGCAATAAACACTGGGAGGAATCGGCAGCTTCTCATCCACCACATCAACACTCTGTCCTTGCAGCAACACTGGAATGTTCTGGGATGGTGCATATGTCAGAGACCAGTACCGACCAGCATCATACAGTGTGGGACCACCAGCACAGTTCTTCTTAGAGTCAGGGACTTGCTGGGTGTCTAAATCAATGAGTGTGATGGATAATAGCAGCTCATTGTCCTGCTCCAACATGTTGGTGTGGTGTGCTACAGGATCCCACAGTGCAGCTACTGCTGCTGATCCTGACAGGTCAGAGTTCACTGCAAGTCACAAGAAACCGATAGTGGCTGCTGCTAGTCCAGATACCCAAGAGGCTGCCGAACGAAGAAGAAGAAGCACTGGAATGTTCTGGGATGGTGCATATGTCAGAGACCAGTACCGACCAGCATCATACAGTGTGGGACCACCAGCACAGTTCTTCTTAGAGTCAGGGACTTGCTGGGTGTCTAAATCAATGAATGTGATGGATAATAGCAGCTCATTGTCCTGCTCCAACATGTTGGTGTGGTGTGCTACAGGATCCCACAGTGCAGCTACTGCTGCTGATCCTGACAGGTCAGAGTTCACTGCAAGTCCCAAGAAACCGATAGTGGCTGCTGCTAGTCCAGATACCCAAGAGGCTGCCGAACGAAGAAGAAGAAGCACTGGAATGTTCTGGGATGGTGCATATGTCAGAGACCAGTACCGACCAGCATCATACAGTGTGGGACCACCAGCACAGTTCTTCTTAGAGTCAGGGACTTGCTGGGTGTCTAAATCAATGAGTGTGATGGATAATAGCAGCTCATTGTCCTGCTCCAACATGTTGGTGTGGTGTGCTACAGGATCCCACAGTGCAGCTACTGCTGCTGATCCTGACAGGTCAGAGTTCACTGCAAGTCACAAGAAACCGATAGTGGCTGCTGCTAGTCCAGATACCCAAGAGGCTGCCGAACGAAGAAGAAGAAGCACTGGAATGTTCTGGGATGGTGCATATGTCAGAGACCAGTACCGACCAGCATCATACAGTGTGGGACCACCAGCACAGTTCTTCTTAGAGTCAGGGACTTGCTGGGTGTCTAAATCAATGAATGTGATGGATAATAGCAGCTCATTGTCCTGCTCCAACATGTTGGTGTGGTGTGCTACAGGATCCCACAGTGCAGCTACTGCTGCTGATCCTGACAGGTCAGAGTTCACTGCAAGTCCCAAGAAACCGATAGTGGCTGCTGCTAGTCCAGATACCCAAGAGGCTGCCGAACGAAGAAGAAGAAGCACTGGAATGTTCTGGGATGGTGCATATGTCAGAGACCAGTACCGACCAGCATCATACAGTGTGGGACCACCAGCACAGTTCTTCTTAGAGTCAGGGACTTGCTGGGTGTCTAAATCAATGAGTGTGATGGATAATAGCAGCTCATTGTCCTGCTCCAACATGTTGGTGTGGTGTGCTACAGGATCCCACAGCGCAGCTACTGCTGCTGATCCTGACAGGTCAGAGTTCACTGCAAGTCCCAAGAAACCGATAGTGGCTGCTGCTAGTCCAGATACCCAAGAGGCTGCCGAACGAAGAAGAAGAAGCACTGGAATGTTCTGGGATGGTGCATATGTCAGAGACCAGTACTGACCAGCATCATACAGTGTGGGACCACCAGCACAGTTCTTCTTAGAGTCAGGGACTTGCTGGGTGTCTAAATCAATGAGTGTGATGGATAATAGCAGCTCATTGTCCTGCTCCAACATGTTGGTGTGGTGTGCTACAGGATCCCACAGTGCAGCTACTGCTGCTGATCCTGACAGGTCAGAGTTCACTGCAAGTCCCAAGAAACCGATAGTGGCTGCTGCTAGTCCAGATACCCAAGAGGCTGCCGAACGAAGAAGAAGAAGCACTGGAATGTTCTGGGATGGTGCATATGTCAGAGACCAGTACCGACCAGCATCATACAGTGTGGGACCACCAGCACAGTTCTTCTTAGAGTCAGGGACTTGCTGGGTGTCTAAATCAATGAGTGTGATGGATAATAGCAGCTCATTGTCCTGCTCCAACATGTTGGTGTGGTGTGCTACAGGATCCCACAGTGCAGCTACTGCTGCTGATCCTGACAGGTCAGAGTTCACTGCAAGTCCCAAGAAACCGATAGTGGCTGCTGCTAGTCCAGATACCCAAGAGGCTGCCGAACGAAGAAGAAGAAGCACTGGAATGTTCTGGGATGGTGCATATGTCAGAGACCAGTACCGACCAGCATCATACAGTGTGGGACCACCAGCACAGTTCTTCTTAGAGTCAGGGACTTGCTGGGTGTCTAAATCAATGAGTGTGATGGATAATAGCAGCTCATTGTCCTGCTCCAACATGTTGGTGTGGTGTGCTACAGGATCCCACAGTGCAGCTACTGCTGCTGATCCTGACAGGTCAGAGTTCACTGCAAGTCACAAGAAACCGATAGTGGCTGCTGCTAGTCCAGATACCCAAGAGGCTGCCGAACGAAGAAGAAGAAGCAATAAGAACCCACAGACAATGGCATGGAGTTGAACAAAGAAAGGGAAATTGACAAATAATGGGAGGAGGAAGAGTAACTGCTACGCGCAGTGACAGCAGCAATGGCATGTAATGAGTACTTGCTTTTACCCTTCTTTTGTGATGGAGAGACAGATGAGAATCTCAACTGCTGGTGACACTTCATGGTTCTTCTTCTTCCAGAGACTGACTGCGACTGGGGCTGGTGAGCTACCACACCCACCTTATAACCCCTAAATCATGATCATGTAACTGGAAATTAATTACTCAGTCAGTTTATTGACCTCAGAAGTGTTTTTGGATTGATTCTCTGTCAGACATTTGCCTTGGCAGGAGTTCTCATGAGCGTCGATATTCTGCAGGGGAAGGCTTGGGAGTTTACCAGATTAATGGTACTTTGTTAGTGGTTTGGTCCAACCGCTATTGACAGCGCGTGCAGGGCCGGGATTACCACATCCACATGACAGGACGAGACTGCTTCAGAGAGAGACAGAGAGAGAGAGAGAGAGAGAGAGAGAGAGAGAGAGAGAGGATGAGTTTCGACAAGAATTTCTTGGTTATCAAGTATCAAAGGGGTCCAGCCACCTGACACATCTGTTCAGGGATTAGCGCAACATCCAGTCTGTATGTTGCACAAGGCTGCTGGCAGTGTGATGATAGCAGTCGCAGGGCCCCGAACGGACATAGTGCAGTCTCTTGGACACTCGCACATGGCACGAGGCAGTGCTGTGTGGGCCAGTGGACAATGACAGTGGACGGTGCGTGCTTCACGATCAAAAGCTTTTTAACAGTGTAATTACATGTGATGACTGCTTCATGACTGTATTCCTTGGTGATCAGAATAAAAAAAGAGATTACTTCTTTTCAATGTATTTTAAAAGGCCTGCATCTTCCCAAACAGCAGAGAGTAATGAGCAATAGAGATTCAAACCCCTGCAAATTGAATTTTTTATAAATAAACAATTTGCCCTCTGCTATGTAACTGAATTTCCTGTCATGAGATCTTTCCTCTGCAGCACAGATCCGCCAGTTTCCAGGTGTGAGGTGGGAGATGAGGGTCGGGTGACTTACCAGAGGGGGAGGGTTTAATTAATTGATCAGATTAATTAATTAGTCAATCAAGTTGATAGAGTAGTAGGAGGCAATTCTAATAAGCCTGAAAATGTACCTGTATCAGGGAGGGTTTGGGGGGAGGCTTGGAGGTTTACAGAGGGGTTGGGAGGAGAAGAGGGAGGGAGGAAGGGGTGGGAGGATTTTTCTCAGAAAAACAGATTATCACCAGGGGGTTATAATCCACTTAACAGAACAATAGGTTAAGGACCTGTCAGTCAAAGGAGAACACGTCTGACCCTGAATTGTACACTTGCCTCCGATGTAGTCAAACCACACTAACAAAATGACGTCCTTGTTGCCCTGCTACTCAGGCTGTCACTGGAAGGTGCTGCTCCCACCAAGACTCTCTCTCCATCTCAGACAAGTGATGTCAGTCAATCATTATATGGTAATCAACAGTGTGACAGTGAACAGATGGGATGAAAAAGACACTGTCGATATGGGGTGATGTACTGTAATAAGCACCACAGTTGATAGTGCGATCAGTTTTAGTAATTTTACCGGTTTTTCCGTAATTTGAGCGCCGACCAATGACACGATAGCATGCTTCCTAATTTCTGTGTCATCGCTAAACCAACCCTCTACTACTTTGCGAATACCGTATGCTAGATTGCGAATGTTGGTAAATGACTGTACAGCACGTTCATTCATGCTTAATTCTCGATCATGTACACATATTTCTAGTTTCACAAGCTGCGACACTGTCGGAATAAAACAGTGACCCTTATATACAATAAGTTTCCTTTAATTTACGTCTATGGCAACAAACTTTTTGTTAACAGATTACCGGTTCCATTCTATAATGACCATCATCAGATCTGTTTTATAAAAACAAAGTCCTAACGTACTGCAGCCATAGTGGCATCATCAAATGTTAAATGCAAAATCAGCACCAGCATCGTCAAATATATATAAACAACATCATATGCATGAGTCATGTTGTCAGTAATACTACTGTTAAAAAAAAAAAAAAAAAAAAACAGTAGTGCTGCTGACAACATGACTCGTGCATTTGATGTTTATATATATTTGACGACGCTGATGCTGATTTTACATTTAACATTTGACGATGCTACTATGACTGCAGTTTTTATAAAACAGATCTGATGATGGTCATTATACACCGAAACCGGTAATCTGTTAACAAAAAGTTTGTGACCATAGACGTAAATTAAAGGAAACTAGAAATCTAGCACTTCGATCATATTGTGTAATCTTCTCTAAGCGGATGGGAGTCACAGAGCATAGTCGCATTCTTAGGATAAAGTTGGAGATTGGAAGATCTCCCTCCATTGTCTTTGACCAACCACCCCTACAACACTGTCTTCGATTTAATTTGCAGCTGATCAGAAGTAGGAGAGTACTATATCAGTACCAATCTTACTCAGGGCGTCCATCCAGGTGCACAAGATCTCTGCAGATGTGCACATGTCGAGGAGATCAGCACGCCTTATCGGTGCATAGTATATATGAGAGTGTTTATTTATTTATCGCATGGCTCATAACATCACAGTAAAAATTACAGAAACAACACGATTTTTAAAAAAATCACATATGTATGAACAGAACAATAAATAACAGTTTGTATATAAGGACACCACCAATTGTAAATTTACACTCACAGAAGATCAATCACAAACAAACGTCCAGCTTAGGTAATACACTCCTGAAAATGGAAAAAAGAACACATTGACACCGGTGTGTCAGACCCACCATACTTGCTCCGGACACTGCGAGAGGGCTGTACAAGCAATGATCACAC
Source organism: Schistocerca cancellata (assembly GCF_023864275.1). NCBI lineage: Eukaryota > Metazoa > Arthropoda > Insecta > Orthoptera > Acrididae > Schistocerca > Schistocerca cancellata. Next base: position 290,628,431 of record NC_064628.1, on the reverse strand, counting down.
GCACGGCACAGCGGACACACCAGGAACCGCGGTGTTGGCGGTCGAATGGCGCTAGCTGCGCAGCATTTGTGCACCGCCGCCGTCAATGTCAGCCAGTTTGCCGTGGCATACGGAGCTCCATCGCAGTCTTTAACACTGGTAGCATGCCGCGACAGCGTGGACGTGAACCCTATGTGCAGTTGACGGACTTTGAGCGAGGGCGTATAGTGGGCATGCGGGAGGCCGGGTGGACGTACCGCCGAATTGCTCAACACGTGGGGCGTGAGGTCTCCACAGTACATCGATGTTGTCGCCAGTGGTCGGCGGAAGGTGCACGTGCCCGTCGACCTGGGACCGGACCGCAGCGACGCACGGATGCACGCCAAGACCGTAGGATCCTACGCAGTGCCGTAGGGGACCGCACCGCCACTTCCCAGCAAATTAGGGACACTGTTGCTCCTGGGGTATCGGCGAGGACCATTCGCAACCGTCTCCATGAAGCTGGGCTACGGTCCCGCACACCGTTAGGCCGTATTCCGCTCACGCCCCAACATCGTGCAGCCCGCCTCCAGTGGTGTCGCGACAGGCGTGAATGGAGGGACGAATGGAGACGTGTCATCTTCAGCGATGAGAGTCGCTTCTGCCTTGGTGCACGGTACATCCAAACCGTCATCAAACCCATCGTTCTACCATTCCTAGACCGGCAAGGGAACTTGCTGTTCCAACAGGACAATGCACGTCCGCATGTATCCCGTGCCACCCAACGTGCTCTAGAAGGTGTAAGTCAACTACCCTGGCCAGCAAGATCTCCGGATCTGTCCCCCATTGAGCATGTTTGGGACTGGATGAAGCGTCGTCTCACGCGGTCTGCACGTCCAGCACGAACGCTGGTCCAACTGAGGCGCCAGGTGGAAATGGCATGGCAAGCCGTTCCACAGGACTACATCCAGCATCTCTACGATCGTCTCCATGGGAGAATAGCAGCCTGCATTGCTGCGAAAGGTGGATATACACTGTACTAGTGCCGACATTGTGCATGCTCTGTTGCCTGTGTCTATGTGCCTGTGGTTCTGTCAGTGTGATCATGTGATGTATCTGACCCCAGGAATGTGTCAATAAAGTTTCCCCTTCCTGGGACAATGAATTCACGGTGTTCTTATTTCAATTTCCAGGAGTGTATATAGTCGATTGCCTCTTGGGTTGCCATTAGGAAATCCTGTGGGTAACCCTCATATGCCCTTAGTGGGCATTCCTGCACGATGTGTTTGACCGTCTGTCTCTCAGGGTCACAGTCGCAAGCGGCCGGAGGAAATTTACCCCATCAAATCCTTTTGGTTTAATAAAGATGCATGGCATACTGTTGCAGTTTACTGCTGTTCTGCTCTCCCATTCCTCTTTCCATTGGTCAGACCGGAGTCGGTTTCCTTGGATGTCGTGAGTATCTTCATGGATTTGTAATTGAGGTTTGGCCATGATTTTTTGAAATTCTCTAACCAGAGCGTGTTCTCGGCGCAAGTTTGGACGGGCTATGTTACTGAGAACGGGCAGACACACAGTAGGAGTTGGCCTGATTGAGCCTGATATAATACGCATTGTTGCATTAAGTTGGCTATCTACCGTGTGTGTGTGTTTGCTGTTGAGCCACACTGGGGCACAGTATTCTGCCACTGGATACACCAGGCCAAGTGCGGATGTTCTTAAGGTAGATGCTGTGGAGCACCAAGTGGAGCCACAGAGCTTCTGCAATATTTTGTTGCGTGTTTCAAGTTTCGCTGCAGTTTTCGTCAGGTGTTCTTTGAATGTTAGTGTCCTATCTAGAGTAACCCCAAGGTACTTTGGGAGTTTGTTGTGATTTAGTAATTTCCCGTCTAGATATACATGTAGTTCTCTGTTGGCCATTTTGTTGTTCAAATGGAAGGCAGATACTTCCGTCTTTGTAGCACTAGGTTGTAGCCTTCATTTTCTAAAGTACTCGCTGAGAATCCCTAGGTCACTCGTAAGGATATCTTCGGCAGTTTCTATATTTCTGTGGGCTGTTGCCAGAGCCCAGTCGTCAGCATAACCAAATTTGCGCGATCTGGTTGCAGCCATGTCAGCGATGTAAAGGCTGAAAAGAAGGGGCGCAAGGTCAGAGTCTTGTGGGAGTCCATTATTGAGTTTCATCTGTTTACTTCACTCATTCCCCATTATTACTTGGAAGGTTCTATTTGACAACACATCGTCAATGAGGTTGGTTATCTTCTTGCAGGGGACGGCACAGATTAATTTGTACATGAGTCCCTGATTCCAAACTGTATCATAGGCTGCTGTTAGGTCTATGAATGCTGCAGCTACTTTATGTTTCTTCTGCAACCCCGCCTCTATATACTGTATGTTGTCAGTGATAGGACTTGATCTGTACAGCAGCGATAGGGACGAATCCTGCTTGTTCGATAGGGATTTTTTTGAGTATAGTTTGGCCTATTCTGTTGAGGAGCAGTCTTTCTGGTAATTTATAGACCATACTGAGAAGGGCAATGGGGCGGTAACTCTCTGGTCTATCGCCTGGTTTATCAGGTTTCAGGACTGCGATGATCTTTGCTCGTTTAAGTGAGGGAGGAATGTTACCCACTTGGAGAATGTCCATAAAGAACTTAGCCAGACATTGTTTTGTGTAGGCTCCGACATGTATGAGGAACTCAGGGTGGATACCACCGAAACCCGGAGCTTTGCCTGGTTTAACCTTCTTCAGGGCATAGGTAACCTCCTCGATACGAATATATGATGAATATTCTGAGTCCATTGCACGGGTCCTTTTTAATGTTTTTTAATGTTTCTTTAATGTTTTAATGTTTTTAAGTCCTTTCGTCACTTTCGTTGTGCGATTTCTATCTTTTTGCGTGCTATCATTTTCCAAAATCTCATTTCGATATTTTAAACCTTAAATAAAATATGGAACGTTGTGGATATTTCTATCCGGTTTTATCACTGGCGCAGTGTGATCTTAAATGAGTGCGCTATGTCAGATCAATTTTCTCGAGATTGGAGGGAGATAGACGCAGAAACTATGCGGGATGCAACCTTGTTGGGAGATATTCTTCCTTTCTATGTTCAGGTGGATTTGCGCCTCCAAGTTTACGCAGTAGGGACCAGGCTTGTCGGCTTGACTTTTAAAAGTCTAGATTTTCAACAGTATTCTCCCATTTTGGCGTCTAATAAAGTCGATGTTATGTAATACTTCATCCGCTATTTCCCGGTCCCCATTCTTGAGGAACTCGGCGTACAGGTCATCGCATATCCCAGTCCAACCGGGAATGTATTTTTTGCGGTACCCTCTTGGAATTGCTGTTTTTGCAGAGCTAATGAGCGCTCCCACAAACCTGACCGCTCTTGTGGTGATATAACAGATGATTATGAAGAAGAAACGTGTGATTTATGCATGGTGGAGCTCCAGACAGATGTATTTTGAAACATTTTATGTAAATCAACTGTGCTATCAATTCTGAACTATTGTCATAGTGTCTGCGGTCAGTGCCACGAAGGTACTGGTAAGACAGAAATCATCATGGAACATAAACACATGCAGTCCTAAGACTATACGGTTTTGCACTTAAACACGGTATAATGCTAGAGCAGTGCGGTGTCTGATCTTTCAGTCTTGTGGAATGCAACGCTTTTAATATTTCAGAGTAAGAAATATATTTCCAGCACATGACATACATTCTCCCTGCTACTTTCTCTACGTTAAACTACGCTGACAAACTGTAAAGTGATAAAACTGCTACCTTGCACACCAAAGAAAACATCGATTCTTTGTAACAAAAACACTACATATGTTTCCAGAGGTATACGACGCCTGCTGCTTACGCAGTTCAAGCCCAATTACGGTTCGGAAACTACGATATGTTCATAACAATCGTATAAAATTATGATCGGCAGCCGAAAATGCATACGAATAAACAATGACATCATACGAGGAAATAAACACTACGATCAGTAGCCGGAGAAGATGTAACAGTCTTATCGCAGTTTGCCACCGCCCCAAGTAATCTTATTCTCGCACACTGAATTAATGGTCCGATATTAGGGAATGGTATTACCGTTTCACCTTGACGCCACGTCTCTAGAATGTGTCCTCTCTCCGCTATTAAGGTGTGTATGTGTAGTATCAGTCTGCTTTCCTCGTCCAGAACACCTAATTTTCATCATTTTGGTCAGTACTCATTTCATGGTATTTCTCTCTAATTTTATGTATTCTCAGACGATTTCCATAATTTTGCTATGTTTTCGCGATTTTACATATTTCCTCTGTCTCCCTTAATTTTTATGTATCTCACATCAATTTTTCGTGATTATATCATGTTTTCCTCAAATTTTACCGATTTTATATCTTTTTCCATATTTTTCCCGAGTTTTCCATAATTATGTATATGGTCATATTGCTGACATACCCATGGGATGTTTGATTTTTTTACGAGAATATTTGCGCATCTTATACACCAACCTACTAAAAAATCCACTGGCATTCATTTTGGATTGGACGAACGTGAAAAGTATAGTAACAGTCGCTTGTATCTGTATGACTGAAGACTCGATTTATGTACAAGATGTGACAGAGAAATGCAGTACCTCGCATGCATCTTCGTTCGTCTAGAGGAGGGTACTGAAACATGTTTTCCATCGATGGACATGTTTCATCACACATGAGTTAGAAGTCCGCTGATGACTGTGGCATGGAGAGGTTTGCTGTTAACCATCGCAGATAGATAGTGCTCTAAGTCACACACAGAACACGCAATTGTATACTAGTCGATCGCAAGTTATACCACACAAATGATACACCCCGAGATAACAACGGCAAAAATGGTTAAATACGTGACCAATGATCTGCAGCAACATCTCCCTCTCTCCAGAATGCATCATCACTTTACCATTAAACCACACCTCATTACAGTCCCTCTCAACTGATCACACCACCTACTTTCTATCATCCTTTAACTCAGATTCATGTCAGTTTCGAGACAGATGGTTCTCTTTTTCCAGGAAAGCATCAAAGACAGCAGTCAACTTACATGTATCACTACTTCTTCAATAGACATACAGTAGAATGTTGTTAAAAAACTATACAGCAACAGTTTGTGAGGTATTTGTTAGCTGACACCGCATTGTTGGGCTCGGTGGAGAGTACAGAGAAGTTCCTTGAAATACTGATCGTTAGAGTTTAAAACACCTAAACATTCCTGCAAACGATCAAACAAGCGATCCTTTCTGTAGTTGTATATTGCAGTCACCCTGGCTGGCAATACAACTTTTTTTAGCTAACGACACTATAAAAATTTATAAAGTGGTTGCCGTTAGCTTTGGGGTCGCACCTGGGCTTGTGATCCGACACATATAAATTTATTACTCTACATTTGGTGGTCACCCACGTTAAACATTCTATTCCAACAGTCTTATAGCTGTCGACAAAAAAGACTGTTTCCCTGGTACCCGGTGTGTACATTTCAACTTTTTCTCGTGTTCCTCTTGCTGTCGCATACCCATCTCTATGTTCAAGAATTTTCCTGCACCAAGCAGAAGATATGCAAGTATTCCCTCAATTGCCCCCGCATTTTGGCAATTTTCCCTCAATTTGTACGTATTTTCCGTCATTTTTCGTAATTTTATCGATTTTATGTCACTTCTCCTCCTTGCAGCAAGTGACATCACTTCTCGTGCAAATGTAGTACACTTGTCAACACCTAACACAAACGCACTATTTTTCTGGACGGACTGTACAGTACTCGAATGTATCAAGTCGCCTCTAACCACTTATTCTACAGCTTCAGTTAGTTTGCTCTGTTTTCTGTATGTCTCTGTCTGTACATAGGATTTCTTTAGTGCTTCAAAAATCCAATCACGTCGTCATATCCCCGACTAATAGCGATCTCCGATATCTGGCCACAACAACTACTACTATCACAAATTGGATCGTGGTTTAAGTGTGTCGGTTAGTGCTTCTCAATACATTGAAAAGGACTCTGTCTTGCTGTTGTTGTCTCTATCCCATCACGCAGTAGGCCCTTCCTCCTTCTGAATGTAGCAGACAGAACCAATTTAGGGGATATATAGTGCTTTAAAAATCCAATCGCAACATGAAATTCCCGACTGATCAATTTATTGTTTCCAGTAGTGGTATTATGAGCACAGAAACGTACAACCCCTCGACAGATTGTTTGACGTAGCAAGCAACTGAGCTGAAATTTGAAATTTTTAGCTATCTCCAACATATGGACTTCCTACCAAATGACCTAACTGTGCCACTATCCTCCGGCAGGATGCAGGGGAAAACAAATCCGGCAGGGTTTGGAAAGCAGGTAGCTGCAGGATCGAATCCCGCCAAATACACTGAACCTAGTATGCACCAATAGGAAGCAAGGAGGAACTGTCCCGCACAAATGATATCGATTTAATTAATTAGCCAATCAATCTGATAGAGTGAGGGAATATTTTCAAGACATCCACAGATGGTGGTTTACCAGGTAAACACTGCTTTGTTTGTAGTTCGGTTGGAATGCGACCGACGGCGCATGCAGGCCCTGCAGCGGCGCGTGAGAGAGCTTGGCCACTTGAGAGGGAGAGCATGTGATTCGACAGGAACTGCCCAGTAACAGTATCAAAGGACTGACACTATCTGATGTTTTTGCTTAGGGATTAGCACGACATCCGGTCTATCAGTCGAGCGGGTGTAGTGCAGTCTCTTGGACATTGACACGTGGTGTGGATGGGCGAAGCGATCGGGCTGGCGCGCGGTGTAGTCGGTGTGAAAGATTTTTAACAGTGTCATTATGTGCGGTGAAATATGTTGACGGTATTTCTTGTGAGATTAGGATAGAAAAAGCGCCGCAATTGTTTAAATATTCCATACTGCCTTGTCGCCCTCAAAATGTTTAAGTAAATACACTCCTGGAAATGGAAAAAAGAACACATTGACATCGGTGTGTCAGACCCACCATACTTGCTCCGGACACTGCGAGAGGGCTGTACAAGCAATGATCACACGCATGGCACAGCGGACACACCAGGAACCGCGGTGTTGGCCGTCGAATGGCGCTAGCTGCGCAGCATTTGTGCACCGCCGCCGTCAGTGTCAGCCAGTTTGCCGTGGCATACGGAGCTCCATCGCAGTCTTTAACACTGGTAGCATGCCGCGACAGCGTGGACGTGAACCGTATGTGCAGTTGTCGGACTTTGAGCGAGGGCGTATAGTGGGCATGCGGGAGGCCGGGTGGACGTACCGCCGAATTGCTCAACACGTGGGGCGTGAGGTCTCCACAGTACATCGATGTTGTCGCCAGTGGTCGGCGGAAGGGGCACGTGCCCGTCGACCTGGGACCGGACCGCAGCGACGCACGGATGCACGCCAAGACCGTAGGATCCTACGCAGTGCCGTAGGGGACCGCACCGCCACTTCCCAGCAAATTAGGGACACTGTTGCTCCTGGGGTATCGGCGAGGACCATTCGCAACCGTCTCCATGAAGCTGGGCTACGGTCCCGCACACCATTAGGCCGTCTTCCGCTCACGCCCCAACATCGTGCAGCCCGCCTCCAGTGGTGTCGCGACAGGCGTGAATGGAGGGACGAATGGAGACGTGTCGTCTTCAGCGATGAGAGTCGCTTCTGCCTTGGTGCCAATGATGGTTGTATGCGTGTTTGGCGCCGTGCAGGTGAGCGCCACAATCAGGACTGCATACGACCGAGGCACACAGGGCCAACACCCGGCATCATGGTGTGGGGAGCGATCTCCAACATTGGCCGTACACCACTGGTGATCGTCGAGGGGACACTAAATAGTGCACGGTACATCCAAACCGTCATCGAACCCATCGTTGTACCATTCCTAGACCGGCAAGGGAACTTGCTGTTCCAACAGGACAATGCACGTCCGCATGTATCCCGTGCCACCCAACGTGCTCTAGAAGGTGTAAGTCAACTACCCTGGCCAGCAAGATCTCCGGATCTGTCCCCCATTGAGCATGTTTGGGACTGGATGAAGCGTCGTCTCACGCGGTCTGCACGTCCAGCACGAACGCTGGTCCAACTGAGGCGCCAGGTGGAAATGGCATGGCAAGCCGTTCCACAGGACTACATCCAGCATCTCTACGATCGTCTCCATGGGAGAATAGCAGCCTGCATTGCTGCGAAAGGTGGATATACACTGTACTAGTGCCGACATTGTGCATGCTCTGTTGCCTGTGTCTATGTGCCTGTGGTTCTGTCAGTGTGATCATGTGATGTATCTGACCCCAGGAATGTGTCAATAAAGTTTCCCCTTCCTGGGACAATGAATTCACGGTGTTCTTATTTCAATTTCCAGGAGTGTAGTATTCCATTCACTGTAATCGATTTCCGCCAAATTGGCAATAAAGTGAGTCTTTTTCCCGCCACATTCCAGGTGGGGAGGGGGAGAGGGAGGGCTGGTGGTTTCCAAAGGGGCGAGGGTTAATTAATTGATCATTTAAATTACATAGACAATCAAATTTATATCGAATGTGTGCTTGTGAGAGGAGTTCCCAGATTGGTGGGGGAGGAGGAGGGGGAGGGGTGAGGGTTTCTCTGAAGGATCGATTATCCTCAGGGGGTCATAATCCTCTTAGCAGAACGATAGGTTAAGGACCTGTCAGTCAAAAGAGAACAACAGGTTTGCCACTGAATGTATACTTACCCCTCATGTAAGCATCTCACCCTAACAAATTGTCCTGATGCCCTCTTTGCCCTATTACTTACTAGCCTGGTCTTCTGAGATGGAAGTAATAGGGTCTGCTAAAGCACTCAGCCAAATACCACACCTCGACATCCACATTCATGATATGATCCATTAAATGGAGGGTCCAGTTATACAGGGTGTTACAAAAAGGTACGGCCAAACTTTCAGGAAACATTCCTCACACACAAATAAAGAAAAGATGTTATGTGGACATGTGTCCGGAAACGCTATATTTCCATGTTAGAGCTCATTTTAGTTTCGTCCACCTACGCTCAATGGAGCACGTTATCATGATTTCATACGGGATACTCTACCTGTGCTGCTAGAACATGTGCCTTTACAAGTACGACACAACATGTGGTTCATGTGCGATGGAGCTCCTGCACATTTCAGTCGAAGTGTTCGTACGCTTCTCAACAACAGATTCGGTGACCGATGGATAGGTTGAGGCGGACCAATTCCATGGCCTCCACGCTCTTCTGACCTCAACCCTCTTGACTTTCGTTTATGGGGGCATTTGAAAGCTCTTGTCTACGCAACCCCGGTACCAAATGTAGAGACTCTTCGTGCTCGTATTGTGGACGGCTGTGATACAATACGCCATTCTCCAGGGCTGCATCAGCGCATCAGGGATTCCATGCGACGGAGGGTGGATGCATGTATCCTCGCTAATGGAGGACATTTTGAACATTTCCTGTAACAAAGTGTTTGAAGTCACGCTGGTACGTTCTGTTGCTGTGTGTTTCCATTCCATGATTAATGTGATTTGAAGAGAAGTAATAAAATGAGCTCTAACATGGAAAGTAAGCGTTTCCGGACACATGTCCACATAACATATTTTCTTTCTTTGTGTGTGAGGAATGTTTCCTGAAAGTTTGGCCGTACCTTTTTGTAACACCTTGTATAGTTGATAAGAAGGCATGTATTAATGTCCCAAATGAAAAGGATAACACATGTTTTGCATGGTCAAAAATTGTTTCAGATGGCTCTGAGCACTATGGGACTTAACATCTGAGGTCATCAGTCCCCTAGAACTTAGAACTACTTAAACCTAACTAACCTAAGGACATCACACAAATCAGTGCCCGAGGCAGGATTCGTACCTGCGACCGTAGCGGTCCCGCGGTTCCAGACTGAAGCGCCTAGAACAACTCGGCTTTTACATCGTCAGTCCTGGCTTGCGAAAGAAATTACACAAAAGAGCCGCAGCGTACATCTCGATACGGAGTAACATTTGTGGATGTTATAACTTTGACCGTATCGAATTCCCTGTAAAGATTCAGGACGTACCAAAATTTGTGGCACAAAATCCTGGAATACTGGTTCACGTTTATGGCCTGAAGAAGAAACAGAAAAGCGTGCCATATTCAGCAGGACAAGCATTCTGTAGCTGTACCACTCCATTTTTCGAAATTTGCAGGTGAGCGTGATCTTCATGTAAACATGATGCTCTTCTCTCATAGTGATAATCAGCATTACATATGGATGAAAGGCATGTCCCACCAATTGTCGAAACATGAACATAAAAAAACACATTTGCTTCGGGTGTCTAAATAGCTTTTCAGAAGAAAGTATTTAAAAAGGTATTTGAAGGGCTGTGAATCCAAGGAACCAGTACATGTTGCTATGCCTACAGAAGAAAACAGGTTCATTAAATTCAGGACGATGTCCGTTTGTTGCATATGCAGACTTCGAGTGCCTCCTTGCCCCTGTCACCAGCTGTGATGGGAACCACTTAGCCTCACATGTAAACTTCACGCAAAAACGCGTAGCGTATGCGGCAGTGTGCCAAATTACATGCTCATACGAGTCATGTATTAACCGCTATGAATCTTATGTCGGACACAATACTGCGGTTTGGTTGTTCACTAAGTTTGAAAAACAGTCATGGGATGTCCATAGGCCTTACAGCACCAACATCCCCATGACTGAATCGGAGGGGATAAAAAATTATACAATGATGCGGTTAACTGACATATTTGTGGGCTTCCCTTAGATAGAAAAGCTGAAATTGCTGTAGAGAGCACTGTCATCTTATGGGGAAGTTCCGACTTGTAGCACACAATGCACGCAACGTGAAGTATCAGTTACCACGACCCATACTCGTCTTCTTCCATAATTTAAGCGGGCGTGACGCTCACCTTCTTGTTGAGCAACTGGCTAATTTCGGTATGAAGAAAGATCAGGTCAGTGTCCTGCCTAAGAGTGTAGAGAAGTATATTTCTTCCTCGGAACCAATGACGCTAAAAATTACACTCCGCTTCCTTGACTGTTTGCGTTTCATTCAGACTTCATTCCAGAAACTTATTGACAGTAGGATATGCACATCATCCGATCTGCATAGCCCAATGAGGAAAAGTTTCAGCTTGTGACCAGGAAAGGAGTTTTCCATTATGAGTATGTGGACAGTAAGGTAAAACTCTACGAAACCAGGCTACCCAACATATCTGCATTGACAGATGATGCCACAATGGATGCAAAGTATGAGCATGCTGTGCATGTCTGGCGGAAGTTCGATATTCCCAATTTGGGTGAATACACAAGACTAAACATGTACAACGACGTGCACTTGCTTGTGGATGTTTTTGAAAAGTTGCAGGGGATATGCATGGCCAAATACTCTCTAGACCTTGCCTTTGTTACACGGCGCCTGGGTTGTACTGGGACGCGATGCTCAAGAAAATGAGGTGCAGTATCGAACTTTTGACTAATACTGATATGCTTCTTTTCTTTGAGCGCAGGATCCATAGAGCATTTTGACAGTGTGTCAACAGACACACCAATGCAAATAATCCAATCCGTAGAGCATTTTGCCAGTGTGTCAACAGACACGCCAATGCAAATAATCCACGTATGGGTGTGGGATTTAATACATTCCTTGATTCAAGTTACATTCTATATTTCGATGTGAATAACTTATACGGGCACGCCATGATGCAGTCACAGCTCGTTGGTGGGTTTCAATGGGCGCCTGAAAACGAATTAGAAGAATTAGGTGGATAAATAATGGGTCTGGAGGCTGATTGTGATGCAGGGTATGTGGTGGAGGCAACCCCGTATTCCCTGTTACTATTCTTGAAATGACAAGCAACTTGCCGTTATGTCTAGAGCAAAATGTTCCACGAGGAAGCACTATCCCTAAACTGATGACCACTGTTGCATACTAGCAGAGGTACATAATTCACTATCGTAATCTCCAACAGTGTCTCAGCTTAGGGATGATGTGGGTAGAATCACCTGGGCTATCTCCTTCAATCAGTCCTCCTGGTTGAAGGAGTATATTGAATTAAATACCGAAGAAAGGATGGACGCGACTAGCAACTTCGAAAAAGATTTTTATAAATTAATGAATAACTCAATTTTCAGTAAAATTATGCGCAATGTAAGAAATGAACGTGATACTTTGCTTAGGACTAAACGGGAGAGTTCCCGGGGGCATAAGAAAATACATCGCTTAAGTGAGTCACTATTTTCAATGACAACTTTGTTGCTGTGGAGATGTCGAAGGTTTCAGTAGAGTTTATGAAACCTCTCTATTTTGGTATGTCTATACTGGATATCTCCAAACTCCACATGTACCGCTCACACTATGAGTTTGGAACCAAAGTTACTTTATAGGGATACAGATAGCTTCATCTGTTGGGTAGAGAACTGCGATATATATGAAGTAATTAGGCGTCACAATAATGACTTCGACACATTGCGATACGCAGCCGATAATCCTTACAGTACTGTTCCTCAGAACAAGAAGTTATCGGCTTAATGAAAGATGAGGCAGATGAATTGCCGTTTGTGGATCTAAGATCCAAAATGTGTGCATTTCGTAGCATAGATGGAGCCACCCAGAGGTGGGCTACTGGTGTGCGACGTGCGGCATCACTTGCCCTCACGGTCGAAGACTACTTGCAGTGCCCGGTACGTTGGTGTTCGTGGCGCTCTGTCGCAACCTTTGCATATGGTACAGCAAACTAGTATTCGATCGCGAGGTCACAAGATGTACACTGTGCTGCAGTCTAAAGTCGGATTGTCACCTGACGACGATAAAAGAGCTATTTGTGATGATGGGATCGAAACCCTCCCGTACTCACACTATTTACTTGAAGCGCGAAAGTGGCTGAGGGATTCCAACAATGTGAATGAGAGAGAGAGAGCGAGTTACTGGTTGAGTAAGAGCTTGTGCCAAATAGTATGGTTCTTTTATCATTGTGTAAATATTGTATGTGTGTGATGTGTGGTATGCCTGCATGTGTGATTGCTTATGTGTCTCTATGAATGCTTGTGAGTGCGTTTGAATGTGGGTGCCTATGTATGGCTGTGTGTAAATACATTCTGTTTATTTTTCCTGAATAAGTAGCATACTATGTATGCATGAATATACAAGTACCATGTGCTGGAAAAATTATAAAAAGCTGAAATGTGCAATATATATAAAAAAGATTAAAAATTGGATTAAATCATCAAAAAAGTTAAAAGATTATAAATGGAGAAAAAAATAGTTTTACTGTATTTTCTCTCTTTCGCACCTCATGTCCGTGTAAGATTGTGTGAGTGCATGTGTAAATAGAATAGTTTTTTAAGTTTCACTTACCGCTAGCTGTCCAAGTCATACTAGTTTTAAGTGTGAGTTCCACCCAGTTCATTTTAGTGCTGCTGTTTGGGATGCATATTATAGGGCCATCCACTTCATTGTATTATTAAATTATTTCAGCTGCTTGAGGTGGAAAATATTTTAGAGCCACACAGTTCAACTCATAAATTAAGTCTCCTGTTTGGATGGCATTTATTTACTAAGTAAGGTGTTATTAGTGTTAAAGAAACTGTACCTCTGCAATAGCTGTAATCAGAATTGCAGTGTAAAATAAAAAATTTTTTCGACTAGTACTATTATTTGCGAAACCAAGAACAGCGAATAAAAAATTTCAAACAGTAACAAGAATTGTGGATTTAAAAGCAGTATTACTTCGTGTACTGTAAAAACTGTAACAACAACAAGATTTGTGGACGTAAAGCTGTATTACTACTCTGAATATTTATGACTGAATAAAAAAAAGTTATTCGCTAGCATACGTCTTTGTTGTTGTTTCACGAATCCCTACTCTTGCTATTGTATATAAAGGTTGTGTAAGATGCACAAGGTATTAGTTTGAAGCATGAGGAAGCTGACGTTTAAGATGGAGGAAAACAAAATATATTTAATGATTTCATGTGATTTCGCCTATCGTGGAGCACCCATAGGTTTTTGGGAACAGGTGGTGCGTGATCGTGTCTGCTTCCAAAGACATAAACATGTCTGAAATTATATCACCAGTGCTGGAACAAAGCCACAGACGTAGGATCTGCGCAAAGCTACAGATTATCTAAGATGGAGCTAGGTAGAAAGAAAGAAAAACACAGAAAGTGAGATAAAAAATTCATTTATTTTCATTATCCCAGCTTAAAAGTAAATTTACATTTTCAGAGGCAGACACAACACTGTTTCCACACATCTTCTTCTTGAACTGATGAAAAGCAGGGCACCTGTAGAATTCCAGGTCTCGAATAGATGCAAGCTTGAAGATTCGCTGCATCCATGTGATCTTCTCCTTGTCCTTGACGTAGATGATGGTCTCAGGATGATCGAATATTCTAAATGACGTCATCATATCTTTACAAGGTATACCAGGATCGTTCCAATGGAGTCCATGGAAGAACCTATTAATTACTTTGCACTCCTCAACATCTTAGCACGATTCACATCCTTGAAAGGTCTCGGTAATGCAATTCTTGCTGAGAATGTCTCTATTATACCAGCGTCTTCTGTGTATGCTATGAATGCAACATCTTTAAATATGAATTGTCCGCACTCATCGTCAGAGAAACCTTGAATGTCAGCAATGACGTTCACATTCCAAATTATTGTGAACTGCTCTGAGTAAGACAAAGCACTTGGTCATTTACACAGCAAGCTGCACAACACCAGTAAATGAGCAATAGTTAATTACACAAGCATGCAGAACTAAAGCATATGCTGTGGTGTGTTCTGGGAAATTTGCTAAAGAATCAAATTAGATTATTGCATCTATTGGTGCTGATTTAATTATCTCGATCTGCTTAGAACAATCTATTACGATGACTGGTGCCAGCTGGCTGGGGTGGCCCAGCGGTTCTAGGCGCTACAGCCTGGAACCGTGCGACCGCTACGGTCGCAGGTTCGAATCCTGCCTGGGGCATGGATGTGTGTGATGTTCTTAGGTTAGTTAGGTTTAAGTAGTTCTAAGTTCTAGGGGACTGATGACCTCAGAAGTTAAGTCCCATAGTGCTCAGAGCCATTTGAACCATTTTTGAACTGGTGCCAGCTCCTTCAATTTCTGTGGACTGAGTAGGCATCCTTTCTCTTCAACATATTCACATAAGAAGCACGGAACCTTGCATACATGTCAAATGCTGGACTGTATACATTCTGGTCCCACTGTCACAGTAATTTTCATGTGGATAGCATCCTGAATTCAAGTAGACTCAGGCATTAGTTAAATTATAGTTGTCAAATATGGTGGAATCGTTTGCTAAATTCCCCATTCGGCAGGTCTGAAATGCAAGTATGATGAATCACGGTGTTTTCATCTGCACGGAGGTTTAATAGCCCATATTTGTCTCCTCACTGTCGTTAGCACTGGATACTCAGAAACCTCCCATGAGTGGAAAGCTAATGGTAGATACGTACTGGTATTCAGAACTTTCAAAAACTTTAAACACTCCTTGTCGGCCACAGTGATGTGCGGCATTTTCCATATAATTTTACTGATCATGATCTGAGTCTCCACTTGAGCTCGTTACTATCCGTTGCACTCTGTGTCAGAATATGTTTCTGCTTAGCATTCACAATCTTCTCTGCATGTCCTCAAAGTACCCCATAAGCTTTTTTAGATGAATTTGTGCTGCAAATCGGCGGTACTCTTCTGCTGATCTGCCCACAGGCTCGTCTATGAAACATCCTGCATTTTCCAAACCATTCAAATGATGATGAGACATATGTATTTAGAGTTGATACTATTATTGGAGCAAAGGTGATTCTGAGCCACTCTGCATTGTTGCCAGATGTATCCAAGATGGCGGCGATGACGTCATCCAAAATGGTGGCTCGTAGACTTGACAACAGTGCATGACATAATCCAAGATGGCAGCCATGACGTCATTCAAGATGGCTGATTTTGGGGAGAAGTTTGAATTTTGGTGGGAAAATATGACAATTGGGCTACCTCCACTAACCTAATCCTCTCCCACAGAAAATGGCAGGAAGTTCAAATTCCATCAGGACAATGCAGCCTCTACTAACATAAGAAAAATGGTTGGAAAGAAAGGGCAGTTGGGTTTACTCCACTAACCTAAGTCACCTGACCACCACCTCATCCTAGGGATTGGTGGGAAGTCTGTATTTTGGTGGTAAAGAAAGGTCACTCGGCCTATCTGTACTAACCTAAGAAAATGGCAGGAAAATAGGTCACCTCCACTAAGCTAAGACACCTGAGCACCACCACCTTCTCCTAGGGATTCACGGGAAAAGGACTCGACCAGTGCTGGACATAAGTCTTTATTATTTTGCATGCACCAGTCTTTATTTAAACAATTTGATGCAGTACAGCCATCCAGTGTGTTCACCACAAGGTCCGGACTCCAGCGGACCTAGTCTTCAGTACAGCCACCTAAGGGCACTGTCATCCATTCCGTGACGTAATCCAAGATGGTGGGGAGAAATGGCGGGAAACAGCGTAGTTGCCATGGGGTCCAGAGTCCAACTAACCTAGTACACAGTACTGCCACCAGAGGTTGCTGTCATTCCTCCTGTGACATAATCCGAGAGGGTGGTCTAGATGGGCAAAATGGCGTGAAAATGACTTAGTCTGTGACAGGTTGCTGGAGAGAGGAAGGAAGTAGTGTACTTTATTTATTTTGGAACAATTTATTTAGGGATGGAGTATATTTATCACACTGATACAAAATACATGCTTGGGGTCACGCCACACAACCCACAGTCCTGTAAACTACTCCTAAATAACGCTCTGCAGATACGCAAACAACTCCTAATTTACTGAAATAATTTCAGTACAGACATGCAGATTCCTCCTAAATAATGCAGTACACTGATGTGTAGACATGCTCAGTAGTCGTAACCTGGCCAAATAACGCAGAGCACAGCCTACAGACCTGCTCACAAAGTAATGCAACAGACATGCAAACAACATACGTACACACTGCCTGAGGCCCTTTGTCCATTGGACCACATAGGAGGCTACCGCACATGCTCCCAGAAGTCGGGATGCATTGACACTCCCCGTGAAGTGATGCATAGATGCACATTCACACATGAGATGGCGACATCCCTTTCATACTTACTACCTGAGAAATTCCTCTCGAAATACGTGTTCACCTAGGCAACATTGCTAGTGCGACCAAACGGGAGTGAAGACCCATTTACTGAGTGGAGACTCTCTAAGGTGGGCTGCACAGTCACGTGATCACCACTGCTGGTGTTAACCCTGCCACTACCTGTGGTCTGGCAAAGAACTAATTACCAAGCGACATTGCAGAAATACATTCCAGAATAGCACAAGCAGCTTTCTCCCTAGCGATTTTAACGGACCACGCATGACTTGTGGCTGACACATTGCCACGCATTGCTACATACCATTGCAAGTGCATCTAGCAACATTCTCAATGTTATACTAAAGGCACATTGCTATCTGAAATAATAACCAAGTCGAACTCTAGTAAATTGCATAGTGTCCCAGAAATACTTAACAAGCACTTTTGTAGGAGTTTTCGTGATGTCTCAGCTTGTATGCACAGATATTTTTGCCCTTACTGACCTGTTAACGAAAATAGCGCATAATAACTTCGAATGCAGTCTTCCTAGGGGTCCTAACATGGCACCCCATCCATCATGTATTCCCCCTCCTGCTTTCAACATACACAATCTTTCTCATCGCTACATAGAGACTGACCAAAGGACGTCATGTGAATGAATGACTGGCTCTTATCAAATTTACTCACTGAATTACTAATGCTGTCGTTGTAGAAGCACCGTTCACCTTTTCTTTTTCTTTCTGCAGATGAGACTTTCAGCAGCAAAAAACTATTTTGCACTGATCGCCATATTGCACCGACAACTGAACCTCGCAATGTGCCCTAGATATTGTCAAATATGGAAAGACTCTTATTCAGTTACACTGCCCTCCCACTGAGGACAGGAGATTGAATATTAGAGCATGAAACCGATCTCCAACCCAGCAATCACTGCATACCATGTAGATGTAGTAAACATACAATTCGTATTCTACACCATACAAAAATCGCCGCTTTTACATCATTCATACATATATCGCAAAGACAGACAGCACTGTAGATATACTCACAGCAATAGATAGTTCCCTGCGAGGTTGGCGGTCATCCACTCCCAACATGTGACCAGAGTGCCCTCAGCGGACAGAAATCACTCTCGGAACTATTCTACAAATTCAGGCTTATTCCCCCTCGAGACAAACGCGTCATTGTTTCTGGTCTGGACCTGCTTCCCTGCTTGCTTTTTTCTTCACCCATCATCAGACTCTGGGATTACAAGAACAAATATATTTTCACATGGTTTGCACACAGCAGTATCCTACTGATTGCTCAAGCAACATAATTCTGAAGATGCAGACTGGGAATTATTTCTCAACAAACCCGAAACTTTAGCTAGGTGGAGCGTCCTGTAGACCACTGAGTAACTAGAAACTTATCCTGTCTGCGAAAACCTTTACATGAGAACTGGAAGCAAATAGAGGAAATACGAGTAGATATTTCCACTTGCGAATACTGATGTCGGAGATGTAACAGACTACAAATCATCCCTATAATTTACAAGGTCAACTAAGGTGGTTCTCATGTCTAGAGAACCCGCAAACGTGTCTTCCACATGCTAGACACACACACCACAATCGATATTCTCTCAATTAAATAAAGACGGGAAATATGAGAAGAGAATGAACCGAACAATTTACATGGGAGGGGATAACAGTCCAATGGAAAAGCACCTCTGTATTCAATCTTCTCAAATTTCCATTTGATTACCAAAGCCGTCCAACACATACTAAATAATAGTTTGCTATTTAGTCGTCTAGAGGGCAACACGGTTATGTAATCTACATTCCTTATCGATGTATAGTAACAGATTTCGAAGTGTCGTCGTGTAATAGCAGACAGTTAAGAAGAACAAGAAATGGATGATTTTTATGCATGATGGAGCTCCAGACGGATGGAGTTCGACGCATCAACCGAGCTATCAATTTTAAAGTACTATTCCGGAGTCTAGCATCAGGATCTGTAAGGTATTGGTAAGAGAGAACATAAACACATGCACCCTAAGGCTACAATGCTCTGCACTTGTAACGGGCTATAATGTTGCATCGCTTGCGTTTCCGATCTGTCAGTCGTATGGAATGTTGCGCTGTTAATTTTCCAATGTAAGAAATATATTTCAAGCACATGACATACATCCTTCTTCCGGTTTCTCTACAATAAACTTTGTTATCGAACCGTAAAACGAAAAAACTAATTCCTTAAAACATTTGCTCTGCGTGATACGAGCACAATATAGCTTTCCAGAGACGTATAGTGACCACTGTTCACATCCGAACATGGTTCAGAAATTATATGATGCCTGCATCAGGCCTATATAAAATGATCGTTAGTAACGGGGGATACCTCTTAGAAAGAAACAGATAAACGCATAGCAGCAGCGTCCAACATGTGAAAATTACAAGTCGTTCCCCCACTAACCCTGTAAATAATTTCTGTAAATAATTTCTGTACCGTGATCGTATGTGAACAGTGGACACTATACGTCTCTGGAAAGCTATATTGTGCTCGTATCACACAGAGGAAATGTTTTACGGAAGTAGTTTTTTCGTTTTACGGTTCAATAACAAAGTTTATCGTAGAGAAACCGGGAAGAATGATGTATGTCATGTGCTTGAAATATATTTCTTACATTGGAATATTAACAGCGCAACATTCCATACGACTGACAGGTCGGAAACGCAAGCGATGCAACATTATAGCCCGTTACAAGTGCAGAGCATTGTAGCCTTAGGGTGCATGTGTTTATGTTCTCTCTTACCAATACCTTACAGATCCTGATGCTAGACTCCGGAATAATACTTTAAAATTGATAGCTCGGTTGATGCGTCGAACTCCATCCGTCTGGAGCTCCATCATGCATAAAAATCATCCATTTCTTGTTCTTCTTAACTGTCTGCTATTACACGACGACACTTCGAAATCTGTTACTATACATCGATAAGGAGGGCTAACTTCCTCGACTTGGGCGCATCTAGAGAAATCTTGTGCACTTGGATGGATGAGGACTTAGCAAGTTCCATTCATTCACGAGACGTGGAATGTAGTGGTCTTCTTTTGGTCGGTTGGTGATTAAATTGGTAACGGTGCTGCAGCGCAGGTTGGTAAATGACAGTGTGAGGAGGGCCTTTCACTCTCTGATTCTGCCCTAAGACTGCGAGAATGCTCTATGACTCCCATACACAGAGAGATAGATCTTAAATTAAGCACTATGCTCGAGGTGTTAGAAATGTGTAGAGCGCTGTCTGATATACTTTGATGTTGTATGTGTTCGATAATTAGCAATGAATGGATGTACTGCACAATCTATCCACGTTTGTAATGATATTCTCAAAGTGGAGAAGGGGTGGTTTAGCTGTGATACTGAAATTGGGAAATATGGTGTCACATCATTGGTCGGTGTTGAAATTACTCTAAAATTCTTCCCATTATCGACTGTGATGCTTATTATTAGAGTACATCGATGGCGTCTTTTCCACCCCACCCATCCATTAGCATGCTGTTGGTTACCACATAATGACTGACTGACATCGCTTGTTTGAGCTAGAGAATGAGTTTTGGTGGATGGACAACACTTTCTGGGGTGGATAGCACCAAACACTGGTCACGTACATGACTGTAGTATGATGAATCACTCGAAATAGAATGTAGAATCATCAGCTATTCCTTGCAAATGACAGATGAGTTTAAATGTAGAGCTCGTGAATCACTTTCGAACTATAGTTTGGAAACCATCCACAACGCTGCAAAACTGCCCCAAATCGCTTATGTTGTAACTCTCTTTTATTTAAAATCATCCAGTGTTTGTGGCATGTTGTGGTAACCACAGCAACAATATGATTTACATTTTGCGATGTCTAGTTTTCTGCGAGAGGCCATAGATAATAGCGTTTTAATGTCAGTTTAGGACCTGACATAGACATCGATGTCTTGGCAGAAAAACAAAATGTATGACAGTGTACAAAGAGTGTTAGAAAACAACGTTTCAAACAATGACACAGGGTCACAGGGACTAGCTCTTGCGACTTACAGTATAGTCTGTGGGATACGGCCATCCTCCTACAGTATGGCTGATGGAACCTTAAACTGCCCTTGGCAATGGATCAAAAGCTGTATATTTAATAGGATCGTCCTTTATCGGCAGCTGCAGCAGATTGACAGGTAAATTCGATGATGGACGGGGTGTCCCGTTAGGAATGCCATTCTGGGAAGCATCGCAACAACTCCCTCTCTGCACCGGACCCATATCGCAGCTATATGTCTTCGCGCTAGCAACCGCGCCTAGGTGACTTCTATTTCGGTTGAAGTTAGTGGAGCTTTTATTGTTCGTAATTTTTCTCTGTTGGATGGTACAGAATAACGATGATAGCATGTTGAGGAGATAGGTGTAAATGGACGCAACTCTGCTTCGGATTGTAGTATCTGTATCTTCTTTGGAGACACACCACAATGCGCTCATTTCCACCGAATGGTCAAAACACTGTCCTGTTGCTCTAGCTCAGGTCGTCCTGTTTCTACACCGGTTGCAGAATGTGCTGGATATGGCTTTCTATGACTTCTGCTCAGTTCCGACTTAAATTGGAACGATCACATGAGCAAAGCTGCAGAAATGGGTGTAGTTGCTGGATGCATAGGGACTGACTAATACCACGATGAAAATTTACTGTAGCGGATAGGTTCGAGAAAGGTGACTCGTTTCGAGATATGAGAGTGCCAGAAACATGATCGCTGTGATCCAATGCAGGTATGTGGTTGAATGGAAGGACTTGATTCCAAATCATAGACATCATTTCTAGCTGATAACGTAACACTAGAGATCTGAAAAGCTAGTTTACATTTCTTACTACCTCAATCAGCACATCATCTATTACTACTGTTTGTGATCCTTCTCAATCAGTCATCGCCTATAACTCAGTGGATATATTGCAGAACCTCTGACAAGGTATCGAGACAGGATACGTTACAAGTACTATAGAAATATCTAGCTGGGGTGGTGAGAGGGAGTCACAAATACTGCTAACATACCACGTTCCTTAGTCAAATCACCCTCAAAATTCAGCGATTTTATCACAAGGTTGCATCGTGGTCTACGTGTAACTGGAGTGCTGGTCTGATAATACACATTCCTATGATCACTGTCTAGGTATTTGTCCTCATTCAGATGTAATGTCATACCTCGATTTATAAACATTGGATAGCTTTTAAAATGGATACTTGTGTGCACCTGTAGAACCAAAACCGCATGTGAGTAACATACAGTAGTTGTTGCGATCGGGTTTTTTAACATCTGGCCGATTACGTCTCTCTTTCTATGACATAGTGGTGGCACTCGAAAGAAAAACTTATGAGACATGTCCACCCATGGTTGATTTTCTCTCAGTTTTATTTCGTATCTCCAGCGATCAGTTATTGACGAAGTATTATACTTAGTAGTAGTAGGGGATGCGTGATAGGTTCACCTTGAGCATCACGATTATAAAGTATGTTTTTGTGTTCTGATATGTGCAAAGGAGATGACTGTGAAATACCTCGACAGCAAAGGTAAGAGTATCTCAAGTCTAAAGAATGGTACTAATATTTCTATTTCCAGAGCCACAGCCATCAACAGGGTTTATTTCCGATTCTTTGCTCATTGTTGAATGTCGTTCAACTGAGACCGCATAACATTTAGTTGTAAGTACAGAGATAAAATATATATGAGACCGATTTCTTAGGGTGATGATTCTGTGTGTGTGTGGCCTGTGGTGGGAGTGATTCACGTCTCCAGATAACAAAAGGAGCCATCCGAATGCAAAGGCCTGTTGGAGTGTAGGAATGTAGATGACTTAACCGTGTTGCCGTCTAGACAACTGAATAGCAAACTATTACTTAAAATGTGTTGGACGGCTTTTGTGGTCAAGTGGAAATTTGAGAAGCGATGAGAACGATTGTGTATGTTGAAAGCAGGAGGGGTAATACGTGATGGATGGGGTGCCATGTTAGGACCCCTAGGAAGACTGCATTCGAAGTTATTCTGGGCTATTTTCGTAAACAGGTTCTGTTAGGGCAAGAATTTCCGTGCATACAAGCTGAGACATCATGAAAACTCCTACAAAAGTGCACGGTAAGTATTTACGGGACACTATGCAATTTACTAGAGTTCGACTTGGTTATATCTTAGACAGCCATGTGGCTTCAGTATAACATTGAGAATGTTGCTAGATGTGTTGTGATGGTATGTAGCTGTGCGCGGCGATGCGGCAGCCTCACTTCATGCATGGTCCATTAGAATTGCTAGGGAGAAAGCTGCTTGTGCTATTCTGGAACGGATTTCTGCAGCGGCGCTTGACAATTAGCTTTTCGCTGGACTGCAAGTAGAGGAAGGTTTTGCACCAGTAGCAATGAACACACACGCTCTCGGCCTACCTTGGAGCATCTGCACTCTGTAAATAAGTCTTCGCTCCTGTCCGGTCGTGACAGCAACGGTGCCTAGGTGAACATGAATGCTAGAGAAATTTCTCAGGTAGCAAGCATGAAAGGGATGTCACTGTCTCATGCGCGCGGGATGTGAATGGGTATCTGTGCGTCACATCACGTGGAGTGTGTGTGGTAGCCTCCTATGTAGTCCAATGAACAAGGGGTAGCAGGCAGTGTCTTCATACGTTGTTTGTGTGTCTGTTGCATTATTTTGTGAGCAGATCTGTAGGCTACGCTATGCATTATTTGGACAGGTTACGAGTACTGAGCATGTCTACACATCAGTGTACGGCATTATTTAGGAGTCTGCATGTCTGCACTGAAATTATTTCGGTAAATTAGGAGTTGTTTGCATGTCTGCAGAGTGTTATTTAGGAGTAATTTACAGGTCTGCGGGCTGTGTGGCATGACCCCAAGCTTGTATTTTGTATCAGCGTGATAAATATACTCGATCCCTAAATAAATTGTTCCAAATTAGATAAAGTACACTCCTTCCTTCCTCTCTCCAGCAACCCGGCGCAGGCTGAGTCATTTTCGAGCCATTTTGCCCCTCTAGACCACCCACTTGGGTTCCATCACAGGATGGATGACAGCACTCGCTGGTGGCAGTACTGTGTACTAGGTTAGTTGGAGTCTAGATCTCATGGTGGAGGCACTCCCTGCAAAATAAAGACTTATGTCCAGCCTAGGCATAGTCGTTTTCCCACCAGTTTCCTCCACCCCAGACCACCATCTTGGGTTACATCACAGAATGGATGACTGCACCCTCTGGTGGCAGTACTGTGTACTAGTTTAGCTGGACTCTGGATCCTATGGCAATTACACTGTTTCCCGCCATTTCTCCCCACCATCATTTATTACATCACAGAATGGACGATAGTGTTCTCTGATGGCAGTAATGTGTACTAGGTCCAGACCTTGTAGTGAACACACTGTTTGCAACCATCTTTGATAACAGTACATGCATCATCAGCTGACGTCATGGCTGCCATCTTGCATTATGTCACGAATGGATGACAGTGCCCACTGGTGGTGGTATTGTGTACTAGGCCAGTTGGAATCCAGGCCTCATGGTGAACACACGGGATGGCTGTAATGCATCAAATTTTTTAAATAAAGACTGGTGCACGCAAAATGATAAAGACTTATCTCCAGCACTGGTCGAGTCCTTTTCCCGTGAATCCCTAGGAGGAGGTGGTGGCGGTTGGGTGACTTAGGTTAGTGGAGGTGAACTATTTTCCTGCCATTTTCTTAGGCTAGTACAGATACATCCACATCTACATCTACATCCATACTCCGCAAGCCACCTGACGGTGTGTGGCGGAGGGTACCTTCAGTACCTCTATCGGTTTTCCCTTCTATTCCAGTCTCGTATTGTTCGTGGCAAGAAGGATTGTCGGTATGCCTCTGTGTGGGCTCTAATCTCTCTGATTTTATCCTCATGGTCTCTTCGCGAGATATACATAGGAGGGAGCAATATACTGCTTCACTCTTTGGTGAAGGTATGTTCTCGAAACTTTGACAAAAGCCCGTACCGAGCTACTGAGTGTCTCTCCTGCAGAGTCTTCCACTGGAGTTTATCTATCACCTCTGTAACGCATTCGCGATTACTAAATGATCCTGTAATGAAGCGCGCTGCTCTCCGTTGGATCTTCTCTATATCTTCTATCAACCCTATCTGGTACGGATCCCACACTGCTGAGCAGTATTCAAGCAGTGGGCGAACAAGCGTACTGTAACCTACTTCCTTTGTTTTCGGATTGCATTTCCTTAGGATTCTTCCAATGAATCGCAGTCCGGCATCTGCTTTACCGACGATCAACATTATATGATCATTCCATTTTAAATCACTCCTAATGCGTACTCCCAGATAATTTATGGTATTAACTGCTTCCAGTTGCTGACCTGTTATTTTGTAGCTAAATGATAAAGGATCTATCTTTCTGTGTATTCGCAGCACATTACACATGTCTACATTGAGATTCAATTGCCATTCCCTGCACCATGGGTCAATTCGCTGCAGATCCTCCTGCATTTCAGTACAATTTTCCATTGTTACAACCTCTCGATACACCACAGCATCATCTGCAAAAAGCCTCAGTGAACTTCCGATGTCATCCACCAGGTCATTTATGTATATTGTGAATAGCAACGGTCCTATGACACTCCCCTGCGGCACATCTGAAATCACTCTTACTTCGGAAGACTTCTCTCCATTGAGAATGACATGCTGCGTCCTGTTATCCAGGAACTCCTCAATCCAATCACACAATTGGTCTGATAGTCCATATGCTCTTACTTTGTTCATTAAACGACTGTGGGGAACTGTATCGAACGCCTTGCGGAAGTCAAGAAACACGGCATCTACCTGTGAACCCGTGTCTATGGCCCTCTGAGTCTCGTGGACGAACAGCGCGAGCTGGGTTTCACACGACCGTCTTTTTCGAAACCCATGCTGATTCCTACAGAGTAGATTTCTAGTCTCCAGAAAAATCATTATACTCGAACATAATACGTGTTCCAAAATTCTACAACTGATCGACGTTAGAGATATAGGTCTATAGTTTTGCACATCTGTTCGACGTCCCTTCTTGAAAACGGGGATGACCTGTGCCCTTTTCCAATCCTTTTGGAATGCTACGCTCTTCTAGAGACCTACGGTACACCGCTGCAAGAAGGGGGGCAAGTTCCTTCGCGTACTCTGTGTAAAATTGAACTGGTATCCCATCAGGTCCAGAGGTCTTTCCTCTTTTGAGCGATTTTAATTGTTTCTCTATCCCTCTGTCGTCTATTTTGATATCTACCATTTTGTCATCTGTGCGACAATCTAGAGAAGGAACTACAGTGCAATCTTCCTCTGTGAAACAGCTTTGGAAAAAGGCATTTAGTATTTCGGCCTTTAGTCTGTCATCCTCTGTTTCAGTACCATTTTGGTCACAGAGTGTGTGGACATTTTGTTTTGATCCACCTACCGCTTTGACATAAGACCAAAATTTCTTAGGATTTTCTGCCAAGTCAGTACATAGAACTTTACTTTCGAATTCATTGAACGCCTCTCGCATAGCCCTCCTCACACTACATTTCGCTTCGCGTAATTTTTGTTTGTCTGCAAGTCTTTGGCTATGTTTATGTTTGCTGTGAAGTTCCCTTTCCTTCCGCAGCAGTTTTCTAACTCGGTTGTTGTACCACGGTGGCTCTTTTCCATCTCTTACGATCTTGCTTGGCACATACTCATCTAACGCATTATGTACGACGGTTTTGAACTTTGTCCACTGATCCTCAACACTATCTGTACTTGAGACAAAACTTTTGTGTTGAGCCAACAGGTACTCTGAAATCTGCTTTTTGTCACTTTTTCTAAACAGAAAAATCTTCCTACCCTTTTTAATATTCCTATTTACGGCTGAAATCATCGATGCCGTAACCGCTTTATGATCGCTGATTCCCTGTTCTGCGTTAACTTTTTCAAATAGTTCGGGTCTGTTTGTCACCAGAAGGTCTAATATGTTATCGCCACGAGTCGGTTCTCTGTTTAACTGCTCAAGGTAGTTTTTAGATAAAGCACTTTAAAAAATTTCACTTGATTCTTTGTCCCTGCCACCCGTTATGAACGTTTGAGTCTCCCAGTCTATATCCGGCAAATTAAAATCTCCACCCAGAACTATAACATGGTGGGGAAATCTACTCGAAATATTTTCCAAATTATCCTTCAGGTGCTCAGCCACAGCAGCTTCTGAGCCAGGGGGCCTATAGAGACATCCAATTCCCATGTCTGAGCCTGCTTTAACCGTGACCTTCACCCAAATCATTTCACATTTCGGATCTCCGTCAATTTCCTTCGATACTATTGCACTTCTTATCGCTATAAACACGCCTCCCCCTTCACTGTCCAGCCTGTCTCTGCGGTATACATTCCAATCTGAGTTTAGGATTTCATTACTGTTTACGTCTGGTTTCAGCCAACTTTCTGTCCCTAGTATTATATGGGCGTTGTGACCGTTTATTAATGAGAGCAGTTCTGGGACCTTTCTATAGACGCTCCTGCAGTTTACTATTAGCACATTAATATTGTTATTCCCTGTTGCATTTTGCCTACTCCTACCTTGCCGCGTCTCAGGAGGCGTCTTGTCGGGCCTAGGGAGGGGGTTCTCTAATCTAAAACAACCCCATGTGCACTCCACACGTACTCCACTACACTTGTAGCCGCTTCCGGCGTGTAGTGCACGCCTGACCTATTCAGGGGGACCCTACATTTCTCCACCCGATAGCGGAGGTCGAGAAATTTGCACCCCAGATCTCCGCAGAATCGTCTGAGCCTCTGGTTTAAGCCTTCCACTCGGCTCCAAACCAGAGGACCGCGATCGGTTCTGGGAACGATACTACAAATAGTTAGCTCTGATTCCACCCCGCGAGCGAGGCTTTCCGCCTTCACCAATTCCGCCAACCGCCTGTACGAACTGAGGATGACCTCTGAACCCAGACAGCAGGAGTCATTGGTGCCGACATGAGCAACAATTTGCAGTCGGGTGCACCCAGTGCTCTCTATCGCCGCCGGCAGGGCCTCCTCCACATCTCGGATGAGACCCCCCGGCAAGCAGACAGAGTGAACATTGGCCTTCTTCCCCGACCTTCCCGCTATTTCCCTAAGGGGCTCCATCACCCGCCTAACGTTGGAGCTCCCAATAACTAATAAACCCCTCCCCCCGTGTGCCTGCTCGGACCTTGCTGAAGGAGCAGCCACATGTCCACTCACAGGCAGAGCGGGCGATGCCACACGGCCAGCCTCCACACTGACCCTCCGCCTCGTGCGCCGCGAACGCCGCTGAACCCGCCACTCCCCTTGGGGAGAGGGTGGCCCAACCGCGCCCGGTACCCGCGAAGAAGATGTCTCGACAGCAGGGACAGTGGGTGAAGCATGTAACACCTGGGGTGTACCATGCGACACACCAGACTCCCCACTGCCGCTACAGTCCGAGGCAGCAGCCTGAAGACAACTGACCGCGGCCATAAACACGTTTAGCTGTTCGCGAACAGTGGCCAGCTCCTCCTGCGTCCGTACACAGCAGTCACACATCCTATCCATCCTAAGGAATCAATTTACTGAAGAGAGTTAATCAACCTTTAACTAGACTGCTAATTCACTAATGGCGGCTGTTTATTCACTCAACTGTGGTTGCTAGCCACTTCTTGTAGAAAACAATGAAAATAGCACTACCTGTCTCTGGACTGTATTGAAAACAAACACTAGCACTACTGGCACTATGGTTGACTAAAGGGATTCTCTCTGACTGTATTCAAAACAAACACGAAATCTATGGAATTATTAATAGCACTCGACAATTAAAGCTTCCTAAAAGCAAATACACACGGAAGAAGAAGTGACAAGTAAGAAAAATACAGTTAATACTTAAATTATGGTAGCTCGCTGCACAGCAGACGTGAAGCGGACGGCATTTCTACGTCTACATCTACATTTATACTCCGCAAGCCATCCAAAGGTGTGTGGCGGAGGGGACTTTACGTGCCACTGTCATTACCTCCCTTTCCTGTTCCAGTCGCGTATGGTTCGCGGGAAGAACGACTGTCTGAAAGCCTCTGTGCGCGCTCTAATCTCTCTAATTTTACATTCGTGATCTCCTCGGGAGTTATAAGTAGGGGGAAGCAATATATTCGATACCTCATCCAGAAACGCACCCTCTCGAAACCTGGCGAGCAAGCTACACCGCGATGCAGAGCGCCTCTCTTGCAGAGTCTGCCACTTGAGTTTGTTAAACATCTCCGTAACGCTATCACGGTTACCAGATAACCCTGTGACGAAACGCGCCGCTCTTCTTTGGATCTTCTCTATCTCCTCCGTCAACCCGATCTGGTGCGGATCCCACACTGATGAGCAATACTCAAGTATAGGTCGAACGAGTGTTTTGTAAGCCACCTCCTTTGTTGATGGACTACATTTTCTAAGGACTCTCCCAATGAATCTCAACCTGGTACCCGCCTTACCAACAATTAATTTTATATGATCATTCCACTTCAAACCATTCCGCACGCATACTCCCAGATATTTTACAGAAGTAACTGCTACCAGTGTTTGTTCCGCTATCATATAATCATACAATAAAGGATCCTTCTTTCTATGTATTCGCAATACATTACATTTGTCTATGTTAAGGGTCAGTTGCCACTCCCTGCACCAAGTGCCTATCCGCTGCAGATCTTCCTGCATTTCGCTACAATTTTCTAATGCTGCAACTTCTCTGTATACTACAGCATCATCCGCGAAAAGCCGCATGGAACTTCTGACACTATCTACTAGGTCATTTATATACATTGTGAAAAGCAATGGTCCCATAACACTCCCCTGTGGCACGCCAGAGGTTACTTTAACGTCTGTAGACGTCTCTCCGTTGATAACAACATGCTGTGTTCTGTTTGCTAAAAACTCTTCAATCCAGCCACACAGCTGCTCTGATATTCCGTAGGTTCTTACTTTGTTTATCAGGCGACAATGCGGAGCTGTATCGAACGCCTTCCGGAAGTCAAGAAAAATAGCATCTACCTGGGAGCCTGTATCTAATATTTTCTGGGTCTCATGAACAAATAAAGCGAGATGGGTCTCAGACGATCGCTGTTTGCGGAATCCATGTTGATTCCTACATAGTAGATTCTGAGTTTCCAAAAACGACATGATACTCGAGCAAAAAACATGTTCTAAAATTCTACAACATATCGATGTCAGAGATATAGGTCTATAGTTTTGCGCATCTGCTCGACGATCCTTCTTGAAGACTGGGACTACCTGTGCTCTTTTCCAATCATTTGGAACCTTCCGTTCCTCTAGAGACTTGCGGTACACGGCTGTTAGAAGAGGGGCAAGTTCTTTCGCGTACTCTGTGTAGAATCGAATTGGTATCCCGTCAGGCCCAGTGGACTTTCCTCTGTTGAGTGATTCCAGTTGCTTTTCTATTCCTTGGACACTTATTTCGATGTCAGCCATTTTTTCGTTTGTGCGAGGATTTAGAGAAGGAACTGCAGTGCGGTCTTCCTCTGTGAAACAGCTTTGGAAAAAGGTGTTTAGTATTTCAGCTTTACGCTTGTCATCCTCTGTTTCAATGCCATCATCATCCCGGAGTGTCTGGACATGCTGTTGCGAGCCACTTACTGATTTAACGTAAGACCAGAACTTCCTAGGATTTTCTGTCAAGTCGGTACCTAGTATTTTACTTTCGAATTCACTGAACGCTTCACGCATAGCCCTCCTTACGCTAACTTTGACATCGTTTAGCCTCTGTTTGTCTGAGAGGTTTTGGCTGCGTTTAAACTTGGAGTGAAGCTCTCTTAGCTTTCGCAGTAGTTTCCTAACTTTGTTGTTGTACCACGGTGGGTTTTTCCCGTCCCTCACAGTTTTACTCGGCACGTACCTGTCTAAAACGCATTTTACGATTGCCTTGAACTTTTTCCATAAACACTCAACATTGTCAGTGTCGGAACAGAAATGTTCGTTTTGATCTGTTAGGTAGTCTGAAATCTGACTTCTATTACTCTTGCTAAACAGATAAACCTTCCTCCCTTTTTTTATATTCCTATTAACTTCCATATTCAGGGATGCTGCAACGGCCTTATGATCACTGATTCCCTGTTCTGCACTTACAGAGTCGAAAAGTTCGGGTCTGTTTGTTATCAGTAGGTCCAAGATGTTATCTCCACGAGTCGGTTCTCTGTTTAATTGCTCGAGGTAATTTTCGGATAGTGCACTCAGTACAATGTCACTCGATGCTCTGTCCCTACCACCCGTCCTAAACATCTGAGTGTCCCAGTCTATATCTGGTAAATTGAGATCTCCACCTAAGAGAAAAATTATGTGAAATGTATTCCAAATTTTCTCTCAGTTGTTCTGCCACTAATGCTGCTGAGTCGGGGGGTCGGTAAAAGGAGCCAGTTATTAACCTAGCTCGGTTGTTGAGTGTAACCTCCACCCATAATAATTCACAGGAACTATCCACTTCTACTTCACTACAGGATAAACTACTACTAACACCGACGAACACTCCACCACCGGTTGCATGCAATCTATCCTTTCTAAACACCGTCTGTACCTTTGTAAAAATTTCGGCAGAATTTATCTCTGGCTTCAGCCAGCTTTCTGTACCTATAACGATTTCAGCTTCGGTGCTTTCTATCAGCGCTTGAAGTTCCGGTACTTTACAACGCAGCTTCGACAGTTTACAATTACAACACCGATTGCTGCTTGGTCCCCGCATGTCCTGACTTTGCCCCGCACCCGTTGAGGCTGTTGCCCTTTCTGTACTTGCCCGAGGCCATCTAACCTAAAAAAACCGCCCAGCCCACGCCACACAACCCCTGCTACCCGTGTAGCCGCTTGTTGCGTGTAGTGGACTCCTGACCTATCCAGCGGAACCCGAAACCCCACCACCCTATGGCGCAAGTCGAGGAATCTGCAGCCCACACGGTCGCAGAACCGTCTCAGCCTCTGATTCAGACCCTCCACTCGGCTCTGTACCAAAGGTCCGCAGTCAGTCCTGTCGACGATGCTGCAGATGGTGAGCTCTGCTTTCATCCCGCTACCGAGACTGGCAATCTTCACCAAATCAGATAGCCTCCGGAAGCCAGAGAAGATTTCCTCCGATCCATAGCGACACACATCATTGGTGCCAACATGAGCGACCACCTGCAGGTGGGTGCACCCTGTACCCTTCATGGCATCCGGAAGGACCCTTTCCACATCTGGAATGACTCCCCCCGGTATGCACACGGGGTGCACTTTGGTTTTCTTCCCCTCCCTTGCTGCCATATCCCTAAGGGGCCCCATTACGCGCCTGACGTTGGAGCTCCCTACTACCAGTAAGCCCACCCTCTGCGAGGACACTCGTGACCTTTCTTTACCACCAAAATACAGACTTCCTGCCAATCCCTAGGATGAGGTGGCAGTCAGGTGACAGGTTAGTGGAGTAAACCCATCTGCCCTTTCTTTCCAACCATTTTTCTTATGTTAGTAGAGGCTGCATTGTCATAATGGAATTTGAACTTCCCGCCATTTTCTGGGGGAGGGGGTTTGGTTAGCCCAATTGACCTATTTTCCCGCCAAAATTCAAACTTCTCTTCAAAATCAGCCATCTTGAATGACGTCATGGTCGGCATCTTGGTTGATGTCATGCGCCGTTGCCTCGTATATGAAACTCTTGCATGGAAGAGTTAAAGTGTCTTGGTGCTGCATGACAATCGTAATTTCATCGTTCTTGTTCAATGTCATTGAAGCGTAAGGTTTATGCAAGACGTATTCCTGGCGTATGATTCGCTCATCATATTCCACTGTGTGAGATATATTGAGCGACGACGTCATTGCGAGGTTTCAAGCCTACTGGTTTAAAAAACCCATAGTTCGCACGTGTTATCACCTTGCGGTTCTGCAGCGAAGTGCTGCTGTGCCGTGCTGTGCGCTGGTTTTACACTTTACGCCCAACCTATCCTCATCACGGAAGTCCACAAAGTCGCTACTCTGGACCACAATACGCTGCTCCACGTAGTCCAATGTCTGACTGTCATTGAAAGGTATATAGGGTGGTCCATTGATAGTGACCGGGCCAAATATCTCACGAAATAAGCATCGAACGAAAAACCTATAAAGAACGAAACTCGTCTAGCTTGAAGGGGGAAACAGGATGGGGCTATGGTTGGCCCGCTAGATGGCGCTGCCATAGGTCAAACGGATATCAACTGCGTTTTTAAAAAATAGGAACCCCCATTTTTATTACATATTCGTGTAATACGTAAAGAAATATGAATGTTTTAGTTGGACCATTTTTTTCGCTTTGTGATAGGTGGCGCTGTAATAGTCACAAATGTATAAGTACGTGGTACCACATAACATTCCGCCAGTGCGGACGGTATTTGCTTCGTGATACATTACCTGTGTCAAAATGGGCCGTTTACCAATTGCGGAAAAGGTCGATATCGTGTTGATGTATGGCTATTGTGATCAAAATGCCCAATAGGAGTGTGCTATGTATGCTGCTCGTATTCCTGGACATCATCCAAGTGTCCGGACCGTTCTCCGGATAGTTACGTTATTTAACGAAACAGGAAGTGTTCAGCCACATGTGAAACGTCAACCACGACGTGCAACAAATGATGATGCCCAAGTAGGTGTTTTAGCTGCTAATCCGCACATCAGTGGCAGACAAATTGCGCGAGAATCGGGAATCTCAAAAACGTCGGTGTTGAGAATGCTACATCAACACCGATTGCACCCGTACGATATTTCTATGCACCAGGATGCATGGCGACGACTTTGAACGTCGTTTACAGTGCTGCCACTGGGCACAAGAGAAATTACGGGACGATGATAGATTTTATGCACGCGTTCTATTTAGCGACGAAGCGTCATTCACCAACAGCGGATAGGTAAACCGGCAAAATATTCACTATTGGGCAACGGAAAATCCACGATGGCTGCGACAAGTGGAACATCAGCGACCTTGTCGGGTTAATGTATGGTGCGGCATTATGGTAGGAAGGATAATTGGCCCCCTTTTTATCGATGGCAGTCTAAATGGTGCAATGTATGCTGATTTCCTATGTAATGTTCTACCGATGTTACTAGAAGATGTTTCACTGCGTGACAGAATGGCGATGTACTTCCAACATGATGGATGTCCGGCACATAGCTCGCGTGCGGTTGAAGCGGTATTGAATAGCATATTTCATGACAGGTGGATTGGTCGTCGAAGCACCATACCATGGCCCGCACGTTCACCGGATCTGACGTCCCCGGATTTCTTTCTGTGGGGAAAGTTGAAGGATATTTGCTATCGTGATCTCCCGACAATGCGTCAGGGCATTGTAAGTGCATGTGCGAACATTACGGAAAGTGAATTACTCGCTGTTGAGAGGAATGTCGTTACACGTATTGCCAAATGCATTGAGGTTGACGGACATCATTTTGAGCATTTATTGCAATAATGTGGTATTTACAGGTAATCACGCTATAACAACATGCGTTCTCAGAAATGATAAGCTCACAATGGTACATGTATCACATTGGAAAAACCGAAATAAAATGTTCAGACGTATTTTAATTTAAAAAACCTACCTGTTACCAACTGTTGGTCAAAAATTGTGAGCCATATGTTTGTGACTATTACAGCGCCATCTATCACAAAGCAAAAAAAGTGGTCCAACTAAAACGTACTACACGAATATGTAATAAAAATGGGGGTTCCTATTTTAAAAAACGCAGTTGATATCCGTTTGACGTATGGCAGCGCCACCTAGCGGACCTACCATAGCGCCATCTGGTGTTCACCTTCAAGGTTGACAAGTTTCGTTCTTTGTAGTTTTTTTGTTTGACGTTTAATCTTGTGAGATATTTGGCCCGGTCACGATCAGTGGACCACACTATATAGTGTTGGTAGGAGTCTCAACAGTCTTTTACCCTGCTCCAGCTGATGGGAAGAATCCGTAAACTGAATGAATCAATCTATCGTTGGGATATGAGTTTGTTGCATTGTTACATTCGACACGGATTGTACTGACAGTGAGAATATTAATTGTCGGATTAGATTTGTAAAATTTACTGGGTTCCATCTTCAAAACCTGTCCCTTTGAGGGACACTGTAGTGGGCCTGTTGAACCTTTCTGCTTAAAGTCAGTCGATGCATTCACCGTCCTTATTTCAGATTTAAGTGTACTGATTTTTGCACTGAGCTCATCCGTTTTCCAGGTCGTTTTAAATTTTCGTTTAAATCGTCAATATCGTATGTATAAGGTTCTATTTCTATACAATTTCGTTTTTACCGTTAATTTCGAGATGTAGTTTATTGTTAGCTCTGTGATATTTGGTGTGGTGCTGTATGTCTCCAGTCCGATGAGCCCAACAATCAGCTTAAATCAGTTGGTGAGAAGTAATTCGCACGTAATACAGACGATCGTTGTTTTAAAGTAAGAGTGTACGACATTGCATCTAAGCATCAACTGGTGAATTCATTCTTTATGTTCGTCCTTATATATCATTCACAAAAGTCAGGAGGAACATGATGCATAAATGACCACACAGGAATATATTAAAGTCTTGGTAGCGTCGAAAATTGTAGCGCATGTCTTCTGCCTATGAAGTATCGTCGTAATTCTTCTGGGATTTGCAGGTCGCCGAATGAGTCGAAATAGTAGACGTTATTTGTATTTCTTTTTTTAACGTGTGCTACCCAGTGAGTTTCATGTTCTTCTGCTACATCTAAAGTCACAATTCCGCGTTCTCCTTATTTCCACATAGTCTTCGGCAATGTATTCCGCATAAACACACCTCGAAATCTCGGAATGTTAAATTCCTTCTGAACAAACTTAAGCAGATTTTTATTTGTAAGCGTCCAGTCTGTTAGGGGCCTTTTTTATTTTTGAAGAGACCTAGTCCCTTCTTCTAAGCCTTAGGTTTCAGTAATAGCCCTTTTCCGATGGCTACTGCTTCCATCATGCGGTTATGTCTTCGTGCCTCCTGCAGTTGATCGTGAGAGTTCTGTACATTCTTGACTGTCCTGGCAATAGCCGCAGCATCCCGAGCCATGAACCCACCGCTGAGAGACGGGCTAAGGCAAGATTGAGGAATGGAATAATTCCACCCGACATCTTGGGTAGTGGTAGAACCCTGGGTGGTTTAGCCGATCCTCCTTTTCTGGCTCCTTTCTGCTACAGGGCGCTTTTAGCTGCATGTATTGGTGTCAGGATGCAGTTTTCATGCACCATTTGGTTGTCTTCTTCTTCTTCCTTACCGCCCTATGTGCAGTGCTCATAACTTGGCTGAACTTTTTCACACCCAAGCCCTGCTTAGCTTTACCACGCACAATTTTTTCAAAAACAAATGCTGCAATGCGACGGTGTGACCATCTTTCTTTGCTGCGCATGCGATGTCCTGTTCCATGCACGCTTCGTCGAGCAGATTTATCTCCTTATCATCGCCTACCGATCGTGTCAGAAGTTTTGTTCCAGGTCCACAGTAGTTATATCCCGGATGTGTAATTCGACTGGTAGCTTGCCGAGAGCACCGCCTCCTCCTCTAATACGTCCCTATCACGCACGTTATGCTACTGAGGTAGTTGCGGTCTGTACATCCTGTTATATAGCAAATCGTCATCTTTGATTCAGCTGCTTTGTGATGCGGGAAAACCAAGTCATTTAACAAATGCCCTATTCCCTCGATGCCGTACGGCCCTCTCTACGAGATACACATCTGGCTCCGAGCTCATCTGTAACTCTTCTGTGTAATAGCATTCTGCAATTTCAGCACCTCTGCTGTCCTTGAAACGTCCCCTTAGAAAAATTAATGAATTACTGTGCTGATAAACCTCTTACATTATATGATTTTCAAACAGCTGAGCAAACCTGAACGTACTCAGACATTACTCTCTTTACTTATTCTGATCAACACTAAAGTGACACACAATATTTTTAGCGCAACGCAATCTGACTATTAAAAATCCCTACAAAAGGATGGCCCTGACCAACATTAACCTATACCTTTCACAAATCACTTACCTCACAAAAATCTTCGTTACTCAAGCTACTGCAATACAGCGAGCGCCATTACTGCCAGCTAAATAAAAGATTCAAACTACTGAAGGCACTAACTACTGATAGGCATAGTTGCAAATGAAAGATTTTGATAGAGAACAAACAATGTATTTACCTTACTAGTGTTCAAAAGTCATAAATATATAGCAGTTCATGACATCCAGTCTTACAAATTTCAAAACTCCGCCATTTCTCTCCCCACATCCACCACTGCTGGCGGCTCACCTCCAACTGCGCAACTAGACTTGGCCACTGTTTCTATGTTTCGATACAGTGTATCGATACGTGGAACTGTTTCAGTGTTTCGGAACGGCTGTGGTTCACTGTTTCGAAACAGTGGTGTTTCATTCCGCCTGTCTCGGATATCCGGACCAGATTCGATCTCGAGCCAGACACAGAAACAGTATCGTTGTTTCAAAATAAGGCTGTTTCAGTCCACCTGTGCTTGGAACGGACTGATTGTATCGAGACCGTGATGTTTCATTCCGCTCTGTGTCGGACGAGATTCGGGCTCGGCACAGGTACTGAAACACAACATATCACTTCGTGAAACACTTTCAAGAGTGTCGGAATCGTTTTGACAAGCAATAGCATGAAGCTTAAGATATCCGAAAATAAAGCTTCGTTTCTAGATGACTGTCCTATTCCGAAATAGCGTAACATTTGCTTTATAAACATTAACCAAACAATAAAACAACGCATACTATTCACATTCAAAATAATAAATATGTGAAAATCATTCAGTTAAATTACACTTTTTTTTATAACATACGTTTCTCTGTGCATTTTCAACTTCTCGCGGCGTAATGAATAATCCATTAAATTTCGGGCATGCAGCCGCGCAAATAAAATTTCTTCTACTGATATTTCGGCCGCGTATCGTCCGGCCATCTTCAGAGCGAGTCACAAGACTGACGACAAGGTGCTAAGCGCGGCCTTATATGCTCCACCGCGGCGGTACTGCGCATGCGGGTCACAGATGCTGCGCCGCCTGTGGCGAAGGCGTACGGACGTTCGATGTGCTTATCGATGTTTGATCGGCGGCGGTGACACGGTGACGACTTCTCTGCAATTTAATTAGTCCAAGAGCCGGATTCCATGCTTTGTCCAAATTAAAACCATTATCTCTGTTTATTAAATTGTTGGCTAATCGAATTTCTATGGCTTCCTTGAATACAGATTCCCAAAAAGAAGAGGTGGATGTTAAAATCTTCACATCACTGTAATTCATGGAATGACCCGTATCAATACAATGTTCGGCCACAGCTGACTTGTCTGGTTGTAATAGGCGTGTGTATCTTCGGTGCTCCACACACCTCTCATGAACGGTGCGTGTTGTTTGACCTATGTATGACTGCTCACAATTTCCGCAAGGAATCTGGTACACACCCGCCTTACGAAGCAGTAAATCGTCCTTCACAGAGCCGAGTAAAGCCGCAATCTTCGTGGGGGGCCGGAAGATCACCTTAACACAGTGTTTCTCAAGAATACGGCCTATCTTTGAAGAAAGAGCACCCACATAAGGCAGAAACGCCCTAGATCTGAAGAAATTACTGTCTTCTTCCGCATCGTATACCTTCTTTTTAGGTTTTGCATCGAATGCTCTACGAATTTGTTGCGGAGAATATCCATTCGATTTAAAAATACTCTTGAGGTATGTTAGCTCTCCTTGTAAATTGTCTTCATCGGATACACAGCGCGCCCGATGCACTAAGGTCTTAAGGACACCCATGCTCTGAGAAGGGTGATGGCAGCTACTAGCATGAAGGTATAGATTTGTGTGCGTTGGTTTCCGATGTACGGCATGTCCTAATGTGTCATCACTTTTACGGCGAACGACAACATCCAGAAAGGGGAGGCACCCGTCTTTTTCTATTTCCATGGTAAATTTAATGCTAGCATGGATGGAATTCAAATGCTGAAGAAATCGATCCATACCATGGGGCCATTCCACGAATGTGTCGTCCACGTACCTCCAGAAGTCCGTAGGTTTAAAACATGCTGAGTCCAGTGCCTTGTCCTCGAAGTCTTCCATGAATAAATTAGCTACCAGAGGGGAGAGGGGGCTTCCCATGGCAACACCGTCAATTTGCTCATAAAATTCACCATCAAACTGAAAATAAGATGATAAAAGCACATGTTCAAATAAGGCCGTAATGTTCTTATCAAAATGTTGGTTGATAAGAGCTAAAGAGTCCTTTAAAGGTACCTTGGTGTATAATGATACTACGTCAAAACTAACAAGAACATCCATACTATTTAGCCTGACATTGCTAAGTCTCTGAATAAAATCCATAGAATTACGAATGTGGTGACTACATTTTCCTACCAATGGTTTTAATAAGGAAGCTAAATATTTGGCAGAAAAATATGTTGGTGAACCAATAGTGCTCGTTATAGGTCTCATAGACAAGTCCTCTAGACGCTCATCCTTACCCATCTTGTGAACTTTAGGAAGACCATAAAATCTCGGTGGTACTGCACCTCGTACTTTTAAACTTCTTATGACTTCCTTCGGTAGAGATGAAGCGTTCAGCAAGGCAGCAGTCCTTATTGTCACCTTGTTAGTAGGATCTTTGTTAATCTTCCGGTATGCACCAGAACTAAGTAGACCACATATATTTTCCTTGTAGACTTCCTGAGGCAAAAGGACGGTAGCATTACCTTTATCAGCACGCAGGACGACTGTATCAGTATCCTCACACAGCATTCGTATCGCACGTCTTTCTTCCTTGGAAACGTTGCTTCTTTGTGGACGATGCTTCGTGATTGCTTGACAGGTTTCTCGTCTGATTTCTTCCGCAGAATCCTCTGATAGTGGTCGGACAGCTTCTTCAATGGCACTGATGAAAGATGATATCGGCAAAGTCTTGGGAGTAGGGGCAAAATTTAGCCCTTTACTTAAGACAGACAACGTAGCTTCGTCCAATTCCTTACCCGTCAAATTTATGACAGGGCGTCGAATGCGGAAGAAGATAGTAATTTCTTCAGATCTAGGGCGTTTCTGCCTTATGTGGGTGCTCTTTCTTCAAAGATAGGCCGTATTCTTGAGAAACACTGTGTTAAGGTGATCTTCCGGCCCCCCACGAAGATTGCGACTTTACTCGGCTCTGTGAAGGACGATTTACTGCTTCGTAAGGCGGGTGTGTACCAGATTCCTTGCGGAAATTGTGAGCAGTCATACATAGGTCAAACAACACGCACCTTTCATGAGAGGTGTGTGTAGCACCGAAGATACACACGCCTATTACAACCAGACAAGTCAGCTGTGGCCGAACATTGTATTGATACGGGTCATTCCATGAATTACAGTGATGTGAAGATTTTAACATCCACCTCTTCTTTTTGGGAATCTGTATTCAAGGAAGCCATAGAAATTCGATTAGCCAACAATTTAATAAACAGAGATAATGGTTTTAATTTGGACAAAGCATGGAATCCGGCTCTTGGACTAATTAAATTGCAGAGAAGTCGTCACCGTGTCACCGCCGCCGATCAAACATCGATAAGCACATCGAACGTCCGTACGCCTTCGCCACAGGCGGCGCAGCATCTGTGACCCGCATGCGCAGTACCGCCGCGGTGGAGCATATAATGCCGCGCTTAGCACCTTGTCGTCAGTCTTGTGACTCGCTCTGAAGATGGCCGGACGATACGCGGCCGAAATATCAGTAGAAGAAATTTTATTTGCTCGGCTGCATGCCCGAAATTTAATGGATTATACGCTTCTCTGTTCAAGTACAGTAATCATATTAAGAAACGCAAGTAAGCCTAGAACATTTTGAATAAAAAAAGGCGTAGAGTGACAGTTATTATACATATACATAAATTTAATGTAGGTATAATTGCAAGCAATCTGTTTGACATATCACTGATAGTGTAATGGTGAACGGGAAGGGCTGGGAAGCATGGTGAACTTACAGCAACGGTTCGAAACACCTTGAAAGACAAAATTTTTTCTGTTATATTTCGTTATTTATTCGAATTATTTGGCATTATTTGTGAGTCTATAGTCACTGTGCCTATTATCCACAACGATTCCCTTTGTGTGCATGGGAATTAGCAGGATGGGTATATTCCCATACTAGCGGAATGTGGGAATCCCAGTACCCTATCCGTTGTTTCTGCAGTTCGCTCCCACCTCCAGTTCCGTTCGTGGTGGTTCTTCTGTCTTCAGCTATGGCTGTCCTCATTATGAAAGTCACGACACGAAAGCAGCGTATTTGTTGCATGAAATACGAAACTGCCAAGACGCCTAAGTGATAGTTTCATACTTTCTGCGATATGATTAGCGCTCTCGCACCTCATTTGTGTTTATATGGACATACCCCCCCCCCCCCCCCCCATGAACCATGGACCTTGCCGTTGGTGGGGAGGCTTGCGTGCCTCAGCGATACAGATAGCCGTACCGTAGGTACAACCACAACGGAGGGGTATCTGTTGAGAGGCCAGACAAACGTGTGGTTCCTGAAGAGGGGCAGCAGCCTTTTCAGTAGTTGCAAGGGCAACAGTCTGGATGATTGACTGATCTGGCCTTGTAACATTAACCAAAACGGCCTTGCTGTGCTGGTACTGCGAACGGCTGAAAGCAAGGGGAAACTACGGCCGTAATTTTTCCCGAGGGCATGCAGCTTTACTGTATGATTAAATGATGATGGCGCCCTCTTGGGTAAAATATTCCGGAGGTAAAATAGTCCCCCATTCGGATCTCCGGGCGGGGACTACTCAAGAGGATGTCGTTATCAGGAGAAAGAAAACTGGCGTTCTACGGATCGGAGCGTGGAATGTCAGATCCCTTAATCGGGCAGGTAGGTTAGAAAATTTAAAAAGGGAAATGGATAGGTTAAAGTTAGATATAGTGGGAATTAGTGAAGTTCGGTGGCAGGAGGAACAAGACTTCTGGTCAGGTGACTACAGGGTTATAAACACAAAGTCATATAGGGGTAATGCAGGAGTAGGTTTAATAATGAATAGGAAAATAGGAATGCGGGTAAGCTACTACAAACAGCATAGTGAACGCATTATTGTGGCCAAGATAGATACGAAGCCCACACCTACTACAGTAGTACAAGTTTATATGCCAACTAGCTCTGCAGATGACGAAGAGATTGAAGAAATGTATGATGAAATAAAAGAAATTATTCAGATAGTGAAGGGAGACGAAAATTTAATAGTCATGGGTGACTGGAATTCGAGTGTAGGAAAAGGGAGAGAAGGAAACGTAGTAGGTGAATATGGATTGGGGCTAAGAAATGAAAGAGGAAGCCGCCTGATAGAATTTTGCACAGAGCATAACTTAATCATAGCTAACACTTGGTTTAAGAATCATGATAGAAGGTTGTATACATGGAAGAACCCTGGAGATACTAAAAGGTATCAGATAGATTATATAATGGTAAGACAGAGATTTAGGAACCAGGTTTTAAATTGTAAGACATTTCCAGGGGCAGATGTGGACTCTGACCACAATCTATTGGTTATGACCTGTAGATTAAAACTGAAGAAACTGCAAAAAGGTGGGAATTTAAGGAGATGGGACCTGGATAAACTGAAAGAACCAGAGGTTGTACAGAGTTTCAGGGAGAGCATAAGGGAACAATTGAAAGGAATGGGGGAAAGAAATAAAGTAGAAGAAGAATGGGTAGCTCTGAGGGATGAAGTAGTAAAGGCAGCAGAGGATCGAGTAGGTAAAAAGAAGAGGTTTAGTAGAAATCCTTGGGTAACAGAAGAAATATTGAATTTAATTGATGACAGGAGAAAATATAAAAATGCAGTAAATGAAGCAGGCAGAAGGGAATACAAACGTCTCAAAAATGAGATCGACAGGAAGTGCAAAATGGCTAAGCAGACATGGCTAGAGGACAAATGTAAGGATGTAGAGGCTTATCTCACTAGGGGTAAGATAGATACTGCCTACAGGAAAATTAAAGAGACCTTTGGAGATAAGAGAACCACATGTATGAACATCAAGAGCTCAGATGGAAACCCAGTTCTAAGCAAAGAAGGGAAAGCAGAAAGGTGGAAGGAGTATATAGAGGGTCTATACAAGAGCGACGCACTGGAGGACAATATTATGGAAATGGAAGAGGATGTAGATGAAGATGAAATGGGAGATACGATACTGCGTGAAGAGTTTGACAGAGCACTGAAAGACCTGAGTCGAAACAAGGCCCCCGGAGTAGACAACATTCCATTGGAACTACTGACGGCCTTGGGAGAGCCAGTCCTGACAAAACTCTACCACCTGGTGAGCAAGATGTATGAAACAGGCGAAATACCCTCAGACTTCAAGAAGAATATAATAATTCCAATCCCAAAGAAAGCAGGTGTTGACAGATGTGAAAATTACCGAACAATCAGTTTAATAAGCCACAGCTGCAAAGTACTAACACGAATTCTTTACAGACGAATGGAAAAACTAGTAGAAGCCGACCTCGGGGAAGATCAGTTTGGATTCCGTAGAAATACTGGAACACGTGAGGCAATACTGACCTTACGACTTATCTTAGAAGAAAGATTAAGGAAAGGCAAACCTACGTTTCTAGCATTTGTAGACTTAGAGAAAGCTTTTGATAATGTTGACTGGAATACTCTCTTTCAAATTCTAAAGGTGGCAGGGGTAAAATACAGGGAGCGAAAGGCTATTTACAACCAGATGGCAGTTATAAGGGTTGAGGGACATGAAAGGGAAGCATTGGTTGGGAAGGGAGTAAGACAGGGTTGTAGCCTCTCCCCGATGTTATTCAATCTCTATATTGAGCAAGCAGTAAAGGAAACAAAAGAAAAATTTGG
This sequence comes from Schistocerca cancellata, assembly GCF_023864275.1. Lineage (NCBI taxonomy): Eukaryota > Metazoa > Arthropoda > Insecta > Orthoptera > Acrididae > Schistocerca > Schistocerca cancellata. The sequence continues at coordinate 290,584,530 of NC_064628.1, read as the reverse complement.
AGTAGGTATTAAAATCCATGGAGAAGAAATAAAAACTTTGAGGTTTGCCGATGACATTGTAATTCTGTCAGAGACAGCAAAGGACTTGGAAGAGCAGTTGAACGGAATGGATAGTGTCTTGAAAGGAGGATATAAGATGAACATCAACAAAAGCAAAACGAGGATAATGGAATGTAGTCGAATTAAGTCGGGTGATGCTGAGGGTATTAGATTAGGAAATGAGACACTTAAAGTAGTAAAGGAGTTTTGCTATTTGGGGAGCAAAATAACTGATGATGGACGAAGTAGAGAGGATATAAAATGTAGACTGGCAATGGCAAGGAAAGCGTTTCTGAAGAAGAGAAATTTGTTAACATCGAGTATAGATTTAAGTGTCAGGAAGTCATTTCTGAAAGTATTTGTATGGAGTGTAGCCATGTATGGAAGTGAAACGTGGACGGTAAATAGTTTGGACAAGAAGAGAATAGAAGCTTTTGAAATGTGGTGCTACAGAAGAATGCTGAAGATTAGATGGGTAGATCACATAACTAATGGTGAAGTATTGAATAGGATTGGGGAGAAGAGAAGTTTGTGGCACAACTTGACCAGAAGAAGGGATCGGTTGGTAGGACATGTTCTGAGGCATCAAGGGATCACCAATTTAGTATTGGAGGGCAGTGTGGAGGGTAAAAATCATAGGGGGAGACCAAGAGATGAATACACTAAGCAGATTCAGAAGGATGTAGGTTGCAGTAGGTACTGGGAGATGAAGAAGCTTGCACAGGATAGAGTAGCATGGAGAGCTGCATCAAACCAGTCTCAGGACTGAAGACCACAACAACAACATACAGTAGACATTCAATATGATAAAATGTCTAGGTTTATTAGATTACAAAACACAAACCGTTTCACTGTTTCGAAACAGCGTATCGAAACATTACATTGTACTGCTTGATTTGTTTCGAAACAGTTACGTGTTTCAGTTTGCCCATCTCTATGCGCAACGCTACGCGCTGTTAACATCCGGCTGCCCAACACTACAATGGCAGACAACAATGCAAACTAGCCACAGACTGCACACAGCACAGCCAGTGTGATTTTCATACAGAGCGCTACGTGGCGTTACCAATAAGGAAACCCAAACAGCCTACTTACATCCTTTAAGAGGTGGGTTCTAGGATTCGTTCTCTGCACTTTGGAAACCGTGAATATCTCGGTTAACCAGTTTGGCATGTATGACTTCTCAAATGCTGTCTTGTGTTTCACCTACATTAACCTGCTGTTTTTGTGGGTCTAACATTTTAATACGATTGTATACTGTTTCTAGAAGTCTATTATCACGAATGTCGTTTGGTCTCATTTTTATTGTGCGATGTTTGGTTTGATTACACTGTGCGATTATTTGCGACAGGATATCGTTGCATTTGTGCGAGCCACAGAGATTGTATCGCATCAACGTTTGGGCTTTCATTTTATGTTCAGACGTTCCGCGATACTCGCCTTCAGGTGGGCGAATGTCGAGTAGTGATGCATTCCTTACAGCTCCATTACACTGTTGAAATATCTGTAGTAAAACTCGTCGGCGTGATCTGTTTGAAGGTTGTCTGGGATTCGATTCGTCGCTGTGTGCAGCGATCGCTCAAACACATGCGCGACACTCTCCCCTGCTTCTGTTTTCACGGGTAATGCCCAGGCAAACTTAGAACAAGTATCAATGACCATTAAAATATATTTGAATCTATTATTCACATGTGAATATTCCCTCATGTCGACAAGGTCCGCCTGTACAGTACCTCCAAACCTTTAATCATAACATATATTCGACGGTATCTCCGCCCCGATAGCTGAATGGTCAGCGTGACAGATTTCAGTTCTAAGGGGCCCGGGTTCGATTCCCGGCTGGGTCGGGGATTTTTCTCCGCTCAGGGACTGGGTGTTGTGTTATCCGGTGCGCAGGTCGCCCAATGTGTCGTCGAATGTAATAAGACCTGCACCAAGGCGGCCGGATCTGCCCCGTAAGGGGCCTCCCGGCCAATGACGACAAACGCTCATTTCCATTTTCGAGGGTATGCTTTGCGTGCTGGTTTGTGCAGTTCTCGAACTACAGTCTCCATACTTCTTCGACGATACCTCTCTCTGTAAGCTCAAAATTAACTGTATCAACTTCATTCGAATGAACTGTATTACCAACGGCAGCCGATGCCATGAGCAGTCGTAGCCAATCTATTAGCTCATTGGGGTCGTCGTAATGTACTTACTGCAGGAGTCGATTGCTCACTCTTTTATGCTGAATGTTAATACCATCACTGCTGCTATTTTTTTCACTATCCAATACAGGTTTTATAATGGATTCGTATTTACATTGCTTTTGCTTTTTGCATTCTTATGCAGATCAGTCAAAAGCAATATTTCACAATACATTTCCAGATCTTTAGGCGATTAATTTACAGGTTTTGTGGGTCTTAGGAAAATAAAGACCGGGTGTTCTTTGAAACTGTCTATCGCCAATCTTCTTTGAGCTCTCAGTTAAAGCTATAGGCTGCATGCCAACGTGTATGGTTTTCCACCACTGACACCGAATGTTTTGTCCAGCCTAGCGTCGCTGTGACGGTTTATGAAATCGCTGAGAGTTCATGGAGAGATTGAGTAACTGGTTTAAAGGTTTCTTGCAGTGTCTGCTCGAACTTCAAATGCTCTAACCTCAGCAACCGTAACTTGTCTGTAACGACCTTTCGTACCTCGATGACTTTATTCTTAGTCGACATCTGGTTGTATACTAATCGGACTTCTATGCAGCTTCTTATGCTGCTCCCCCTTCTCGGTAACAGATATTTTCCCTTCAGTTAAGTCGCGTACTTTCTTTTCAATTGCGTTGACCCTTTCTTATAATGTCTCTTTCGCAATAACAACTATCTCCCCTTCAGTTAAGTCGCTTACTTTATTTTCGATTCTATTAACCCCAACATTCAGTGAATTGTTCAGTCTCAGAAGGTTATGATAACACGTCTCTAGTTCCTTGCGTACGCCTCCAACTTTCCATTCGAGAGCCAGCAAATTTGAATGCCAAAATAGAGATTATGGTAACCAACTGACCAGTAGCTTAACATAATGTTCAATGTACAAGCGAACGTTTTGTCTATGCACACCCATCCTCTCAGACTTTGCTCCCAGCATTGCGTGTGAATTTATCCATGGTGATGCGTATACTGATGTACTCACCTCTTCCCATGGCTATTACGTATAGGAACTTCTGAAAGTTCCGCCTTTACCTGCCCTCATACAATTTTCTTGTTTTATCAATAACGAGAAACCCATACTGTGAGTGATTCCAGCAATTTGCACATTTCTTTATAAAATCATTGAACAACATTAGGTTCCTACATGAGCCTGGTAAATGTGTTTTAAATTCAGATTTTCCTGGTTAGAGGTATAATTAGGTTTGAATTATTCCTCACCAGATGTTTCGCGATTCCGGAATATGTCTGTCTCAGATAAAATGTATCAACAGCAGTATGGCGACCAAAACAGAAATACCGTTGAATTTGATCTTGGTTTTCCACAGCAACATTGTCAAATATGAACACTGTGTTTGGCTTTACTTTTTCTGGTGGAGGGATGTCACTGCTCTAACTGAACGTCGTGTATGTCACACCATCTACACCTCGCAATATCCCCTGTAATAGTTGGCATTTGGACTGAAACAGTGTTTTGAAAGTTTACATACATGCTCAAAGCGGACTCCACCCGCATGTGTTAGCAGCGACATGAGAATATTTGTCTTGCAGTATTTGGATGGATCTACAATTATTGCACGTATGCAGTCACAAAGGAGTACGCTATTCTTCTTCTGGTATTCTTGCACAACATCACAGCTCCAGTCACTTACAACAAAGTCTTGATGCTTCACCCACCCTGCCATGATCCTGCTATGTCAGGTATTAGCGTGTAATGGGTTTTTATCGAAAATAATGAACACTGTGGCCTGTCATGAAACCGACTATTTCAAATACTGGTGTGCAATGGGAATTTACGGAGGGTTCAGTTGAATGACATATTTTTCTACTGTCGCCTGTTTGTAGTGAAAATTCTGGTAGCAAATGCTTCAGTACTTGAAATAAAGAAATAAAACATATACACACAGTTTTATTCAGTACTTATACACAGGGTGCACTACCTCAACAGGTTCTTTCCTTACTACCAGTACATAATATAGAAAATTAAGCATTCTTGTAATCACAGAATTCAGCATGTATTACTCTCAAACTTATTGGCAGTATATTAGTTTCCGATGGTACCATATTTACCCACTGTTCGAAGTCGTCCACATGCACACTGTTCATATGGAGACACTCTGCAATGTCCCTATACACAGCTTTAACACAAGGCAGCCATGTGTTCAGTCTTTCCGACACAATGGCTAGCACCATTGTAGACCGGGCAACGTTGTAACAGCGGACTGCTGTAGATGAATGGATATGTCACCTGATTTCACACAGGGTGCAGAATCACCATACACTGTTGTAATGGATAGAGTTAGAACAGCACAATAAATGTCCAAAGGAGGACGGCTCAGATGATAATCGACGAGCAACTGCTGCTCGATGTAGGCTTTTGCACCTCCGTAAACCACGCTTTAACACTTTCAGCTGCTCTCTGGATCTCTGTCACTACACACCAGTCTCTGTCTGCGAATGCTTCTATACTAATATGTTTATTTATTTATTTATTTACATTTTCTTTGCATGGAGCCATCGTAATGAATGCTTTGAACCACTAGCGGTTAAATTATACACTGAAGTGAACAGTAGTGGTACATAAGGCTTAACTGGTATCTTCTCACCCACTGCATCCTCACTTTGTCTATGCAGTATCATTGGAATATTCTGCGAAGGCGCGTACGATGGGCTAAGACGTGTCACGCTGGTTAGGACCCCCGGTGCACTGCTACACGTCAGGGGGCGGCTGCGTGTCTTCAGCTGACAACAGCAACTCAGTGTCCTGCTCCAACAAGCTGATCAGATGTGGGACAGGATCCCAGGGTGCTGCCGCTGGTGTGGGCCCCGACAGGCTGGGACACGTCGCAGCTGCAGACCCCGACAGGCTGCAGGACAAAGCATCCACTGATGAGCACAGAAGAAAAACCGTTACAAGCGATAACAGCGGCACAAAGACTTCATCTTTCTCATGTGACAAGCAAGGGCTACTTACTCTTCTGCAGCTTCTATCTATTCTGCTACTGCTGTGGCTGGGCAGCTTTGGACAATCTCGGCTGGCGCTTCGTGCTAACTGACTGACTGACTGCAACTGATGCTGCAGAGCTGCTGGGTCCGCCTTATATCCCGAATGCGATCGGATGCTGCATTCCTATTGGCTAAAGCCAATTTCAAGCGCCTCTGGTGGTGTAATTGTGTTGGGGTGTGCACTTGGTATTTCCGTCCAGAAAGACTGTGGTTCGCGTCGTGGAAAGGATACCGCCATTTTGAATTCCCTGCCGATTCTCGGATGGAGGTGGGGTGGGAGCTCAGCACAGCCTTGGGACAAAGAAATTCCCACCAATATTCGAAATTCCCTCAAAAATTCCAAATGCACGCCAAAATTCGGCTTTCCTGCCAAAATTCGAAATTCCCGTCAAAAGGTTAGGTGATGGAGGGGTAGAGGGAGGAGTTTGGAGCGATGAGGGGTGGGGACCCACGTGCCGGGGGTGTGGCAGGGGTGGGGGGAAGTTAATTGATCAATTTAATTAATTTGCATATAAATTTGATATCAAAAGTTCCTCTGGAGTCCTATTATCCCACTACTCGCGTGTCCTTGGGTGGAAGGCGGAAGAGGGAGCAGGTCGCGCCTTAGCAACAGGTACGAGGTGCTACCCAGTGTTGATGACAGCTCTGCGCCAGCACGGGATGCCTCTTCTGTTGGGCCAGCGGCCGATTTTCCTGCTGGGTCCGGACAAGAGCAGAGGGTGGGTGTGATTGTCAATGGGAGCGCCAATGTTAGGCAGGTTGATGGAGCCCCTTAGGAAAATAGCAGGTAAGGCGGGAAAGAATGCCAGTGTGCACTCGGTACGTTTGCTGGGGGTCCCGTCCGTGATGTGTATGAGGCCCAGCCGGCGGCTACCGAGCGCACTGGGAGCAACCGACTGCATGTAGTGGCACATGTCGGCACGAATGACGCCTGCCGCTTGGGGTCTGAGGGCATCCACGGTTCGTTTCGGTGGATGGCTCATTTGGTGAAAGCAACTAGCACCGTACGCGGGGTGCAGGCTAAGCTGTCTATTTGTACCGTCGTACCCAGGGTTGATCGCGGTCCTCTGGTTTGGAGCAGAGTAGAAGGTATAATCAGAGGCTCAGACGACTCTGCGACGGAACTGGATGCAAATTTCTTGACCTCCGCTATAGGTTCCCCTTAATAGGCCAGGCGTGCAGTACACACAGAAAGCGTTTACTAAGGTGCGGAGTACGTGTGGCTTACATATGGGGCTTTTTTTTTTAGATAACAGGAACCCTCCATTGGGATGAAAGACGATTTGCCTGATGAATTAGCTGTAATGTCCTCCGAGAATGTTCGTCGTCGCAGATCAGAGATAGAAAAGGTTAATATATTAGTAAACTGCAGGAGCCTCCAAGTGACGGTTTCAGATTTAGTATCACTTTGTAACCACCCAACAGTTTATTTCCGTAACCACCCAATAAAAATGGTGACTAACCCCCTCAATAAAACTGTGACTCATATATAATCTTTCAATAATTAACTGACTGAATCTAAACTGCTAAATCTGGACGTCATCAATGCTGCGTCATGGCCCTGAAAAGTCATTCTGAATAAACTAAAAATTCTTACCTCAGTTATGTCGCCGGATAACACGTACATACCTGCTCTTATAAGAAATTTTTCTGGCGCATCCCAGTGCAATGCTGGCCACTAGATTTGTTATGTATAAAAAGAAACAACTGATTTTTCTTTATGATAAGCGGGATAACCACGGATAGGAGAAAATAGTAAAATCTACAAATTCAGATGAATAATTGTCAAAAGTTATCTTTATAACAAAGATGATTATTAAAAGATTTTTAAAAACATTTACATGGGACTTGATATAACAATAGTACAAAATCAGTTGTTACGAATTACATATGCGCACGGCTATAAATAACAATAATTTTTGCTTTTACCTTATACTAGTCTACATCGCTCAGGCATCGCCATCGTTCTCCACGACCGGCATTGGTAATCCCATACAGGACACAAGTGCTCTCTGTGAGCTATACAATTTGACAACTGCTCTCTAAGAGCGACCTGACCCAACCGACCGACTGCGAGCTACTACCACTACTACTACTGCCGACACTGCTCTCTGGTATGCGATTCTATTATAGCATACATATCGCAGGCAGCGCGTGAGCACTCCATCGAAGTTACATCTGATCGAGTGCGCTAGCAATAAATTCCCCACTCATGGACCTCTTACAACTTACTGAAGGATATAATGTACAGATAGCATTAGGAACAGAAAGTTGGTTGAAACCGAACGTTAATGACAACGAAATCCTAAGTTCAGATTGAAATACACTCCTGGAAATGGAAAAAAGAACACATTGACACCGGTGTGTCAGACCAACCATACTTGCTCCGGACACTGCGAGAGGGCTTACAAGCAATGATCACACGCACGGCACAGCGGACACACCAGGAACCGCGGTGTTGGCCGTCGAATGGCGCTAGCTGCACAGCATTTGTGCACCGCCGCCGTCAGTGTCAGCCAGTTTGCCGTGGCATACGGAGCTCCATCGCAGTCTTTAACACTGGTAGCATGCCGCGACAGCGTGGACGTGAACCGTATGTGCAGTTGACGGACTTTGAGCGAGGGCGTATAGTGGGCATGCGGGAGGCCGGGTGGACGTACCGCCGAATTGCTCAACACGTGGGGCGTGAGGTCTCCACAGTACATCGATGTTGTCGCCAGTGGTCGGCGGAAGGTGCACGTGCCCGTCGACCTGGGACCGGACCGCAGCGACGCACGGATGCACGCCAAGACCGTAGGATCCTACGCAGTGCCGTAGGGGACCGCACCGCCACTTCCCAGCAAATTAGGGACACTGTTGCTCCTGGGGTATCGGCGAGGACCATTCGCAACCGTCTCCATGAAGCTGGGCTACAGTCCCGCACACCGTTAGGCCGTCTTCCGCTCACGCCCCAACATCGTGCAGCCCGCCTCCAGTGGTGTCGCGACAGGCGTGAATGGAGGGTCGAATGGAGACGTGTCGTCTTCAGCGATGAGAGTCGCTTCTGCCTTGGTGCCAATGATGGTCGTATGCGTGTTTGGCGCCGTGCAGGTGAGCGCCACAATCAGGACTGCATACGACCGAGGCACACAGGGCCAACACCCGGCATCATGGTGTGGGGAGCGATCTCCTACACTGGCCGTACACCACTGGTGATCGTCGAGGGGACACTGAATAGTGCACGGTACATCCAAACCGTCATCGAACCCATCGTTCTACCATTCCTAGACCGGCAAGGGAACTTGCTGTTCCAACAGGACAATGCACGTCCGCATGTATCCCGTGCCACCCAACGTGCTCTAGAAGGTGTAAGTCAACTACCCTGGCCAGCAAGATCTCCGGGTCTGTCCCCCATTGAGCATGTTTGGGACTGGATGAAGCGTCGTCTCACGCGGTCTGCACGTCCAGCACGAACGCTGGTCCAACTGAGGCGCCAGGTGGAAATGACATGGCAAGCCGTTCCACAGGACTACATCCAGCATCTCTACGATCGTCTCCATGGGAGAATAGCAGCCTGCATTGCTGCGAAAGGTGGATATACACTGTACTAGTGCCGACATTGTGCATGCTCTGTTGCCTGTGTCTATGTGCCTGTGGTTCTGTCAGTGTGATCATGTGATGTATCTGACCCCAGGAATGTGTCAATAAAGTTTCCCCTTCCTGGGACAATGAATTCACGGTGTTCTTATTTCAATTTCCAGGAGTGTATTTATCGTAAGGATAGGGAAGTCGCCAGTGGTGGCGGCGGCGTGTTTATTGCAGTAAAAAATTCGACAAAATCTACCGAGATTATCAGGGATTCCAGTTGGGAATTAATTTGGGTCAAGTTAAGTATCAAAGAATGTAATCGGATGCTTTATAAACCGCGTGGGTCAGGAGATCTAGTGGTAGAGCGCTTCAGACAGAACTTGCAGAATATCGGTAATAATTTTCCTGATCATGCCGTTGTAATAGAGGGTGACTTCAACTTGCCAGGTATAGAGTGGGAGTGTCATGCTATCAGAACTGGTGCCAGCGACAGGGATTCGTGTGACATCGTTGTGGATGTCTTCACCGCGGAAGATCGTAACACGGTTCCCTCCTTTCAATTGTCGTACGAACATCGAAATGGCAGATACTGAGTAAACCGATCGCCGAATAGAGGAACAACTACAATCGCCTAGTAGTAGAAAGATGAGATACCAATAAGGATCTACAAAAATTATGCGAAAGAACTTACTCCCCTGCTAGCAGCAATTTATCGTTGATCGCTTGAGCAACGAAGGGTAACTAGCGTCATTCCCGTATTCAAGAAGGGCCGTAGGACAGCACACAATTACAGATCTATATCGTTGACGTCAATCTGTTGTATAATTATGGAACACGTTTTATTGCTCAAGAATTATGACTTTTTGGAGAATAAAAATCTCCTCTATAAAAATCAACATGAATTATGCAAACAGAGATCCTGCGAAACTCAGCTCGCTCCGTTCCTTCATGAGAACCACAGCGCCGTAGACTATGGCGCTCAGATTGATGCCGTGTTGCTTGACTGCTTTTGCTGTTAAACCTCGGTTACTGCCAAATTTGATGATCCTAGATCAAAAGAAAGTACCCTACACGTTACGGTGAGACAGTTTTCGAGTATCAAGTGCGTAACAAAAGTGGCCGTACCTTTTGATCGCATTGACATGGAAGTTTCAGTTTTGTACAGCACCTAGGGAGCGTAGATTTTATTACGTGACAATAGTCTCAACTTAATACCTCTACCTGTTGATGAGAAAACGGCGTATTAAGTGATAGACGAAAGGACCGACAGTCGGACAACAAATGACATAGAGATTTTTTTCGTGTGATACAATTACAAATTAACACTTTTCGGATTTTCTCGTGTGTTTTTGTTATTAAATCTTGCTCCTTGCCAAATTGACAATCCTAGAACAACAGATAGTACCCTGTGGGTTACGGTAAGGGTGTTTTTGAGTATCTATGTATGTGACATAAATGGCCGCATGTTTTCATTCCATAGACTTCGAAGCTTCAATTTTGTACACCACCAAGGGATCCTATACATTAGAACATGACATAAATTTCAACTTAATAACTCTAGGTGCGAGAAGAATGCGTTTTAAGTGAAGAATCCATAGTGCGAGCTTATCTATGAACTTGAGTTACAAATTTCGTGATCTTCTGTGGAGTGCTAGAATTTCATAACCACCTTCGGACTAGTTTTTATTTTGATGATCGATAGACTTGCTTCACAGGTCAAATCCAAACATTTAGATTAAGGCCTACAGTAATTAGAAGGCTTATCCAATGCCAAATGCCGCCAGTTAAGATGGATGTTATTGTCGTTCTGAATACTAACAGTCGGAAACAAAGAATAGTTATCGGTAATTTCGTAGTAGCCGTAATTTTATAATAGTGCTTTGTCAGATGTTTTCAAATTTTCGAAAGTTGTAGGCTTGTATCAGTTTATCAGTTCTGAAATTTGCGTTACATTACAGGTTTTCATAAGTATGACATAGTGGCGCACCTATAAAATATGTAGGGAGCAAAAAAATTCGCGCCTTGCCCCCTTCGTCCATCTCGACCAACCGCCTGCTCTCGACACTCGGGAGTTACCGACTAGTGCTGCCATCAGGTGGACGAGGTGGAAACAGTGCTGCCGCCCACCGCGCGAACTAGCAGTGCGTTTGCCGCCTGCTGTCACGAGGACTGTTCAATCGCTTTAGTTGTTTTCATAAATAATTACGTGTTATAGGTGTGGATGAACATTTTGAAAAAAGGAAAACGGTTTTTAGTAGGATACACTTTGATTTCAGTGTTTCAAAGAAGTGTCCGCTGGCTGCTCTTGCAAGAGCACATTGTTTACATCCATCGTTGTCAGTGCCTCCGCAACTGCATAGGGTGACAACCCGACATGGTTGCATGCGATGTATCGCGAAACAAGGTGCCCGTAGTTTCTTCTCACACCAGCGAGCCAGGCAATACGTGTGAAACGAATTTGCAGGAAACACCGACGATGGCTTTAGCAGGACGCAGAATATAGACGGTAAGTAAATGTGAAATAATAATTCACTGCGCAAATAGTGTTTGCGGTGCTGCGTTTACTTAACGCACGGTAGTCGTTAACACAAGATAATGTGATTGCATTAGCGTAAGTTGTTCCTCGTAGCAAATAATTACTGCTCGTGCCTTTGGACACCCCTGTGGAATGTCTTGCCTCGGGGCACAATCAACCCAACGGAGGCAGGCTGTCTTGGGGCACGCACACGGAAAATTCCTGTTTCGATTAAAACATATTTCGAGACGGCACTTGGTGTATGCACTGTATATTGTTATTGCGTTGTGTTTTGTATTGTTATTGAGGAGAGCGATGATCTTCCTAAGTGGCATCGCATACTGCGGTTGCTGTGGTGATTATTTAACTTTATTTTCCGTACTCAAGTCTTCATACGTCGAGTTATTAGTTTGTACAGTGCCTGTGAGCGACATCAGATTTCTGAGAAGAGACAGAGCCGACTTCAATTCGTATAGTCAACCTACAGTGCACACTACGCAAAGGTAGTTTTTAAATATGAGACATACATTCGTGGATTGTTTGAAAGCGAGAGTTCTGATGTTAAGAAAGATTTCTATACTACCCTCTCTCGTTACTGCCATTCAGATGCATAACCAGACGCATAAACGTGTACACACGCCACTCAACAATTTTTATGACAACAGTGTGTATTTTTTCCTGGTAACAGTTTTGTAGCCCTGTGATAATAGATTGTGCAATAGACAGTATTCATTATGTGCAGTAATTGTTGCAACAAAGAAAATTAAGTTGTATCAGTCTCAGTACAGAATAGCGCACCCTGATGTCGTGCTCGTTGCTAATAACACTGAGTCTAATCGTCATCCAAAACATGGAGCAGACGAGACTGTAGATCATGTATAGCGGTGGATGCAATTTTTCGTAACCTTCGAAGAGCATTAAACTCAGTAATACATGAAATCGCACTTGAAGATTTGCACCAATATGGGACACCTAGTCAGCTGTGAGACTGTGTCGAAGAATTTGATTAGCAGAACAAAACGCATTATCCCGAGGCAGATTATTACCGACGTAACTATCGGTGCGTTTCAGGAAAGCGTATTTGGACTGTTCCTCCTCATAAATTACATTTATCGTTTAGACAGTAAAATTATTTTTATGTTTAAATAATGAAAAACTGCATCAGTTGCTTATTTTTTCATGCTTAGCATACATAACACGTTTCGAGAGTTAATTCTAATTTTCAAGTGCATTTGTTTACATGAATATTCTGCTGTTGTTTGCAATATTCATGTAAACAAATGCACTTGAAAATGAGAATAAATTTTCGAAACGTGTTATGTATGCTAAGCATGAAAAACTTAGTATCTGGTGCAGTTTCTCGTTATTTAAAACGTGAATGACACAGTTGCAGACTTCCATAAAATATCGTTTATGATGAACGAAATTAAGCAATTGGATTATTTTAATTGTATATTGGCCACAGTAGAAGTGTAACTCAGAAACATAGGGTATGGTAACATAAAAATGTAACAGCATTACAGGATTAGAGAATCACAACTGGATACAGTCCATTTCACCCGTATATACTTCAGGATATAAAATGTGGTGAACAAACAGATTCATTTGTGGGCTGAGCAAATGATGTCATGAATATAGCATTCTGTACGAAGGGGATTGGGGAAAACAAAAGAGAAATCTCCAGTGCAATGTATAACGGAGTCCATAGGTTTGATACTTACAACGTATCTACAGTGGGTGTCGTGTTCATACAAAAAACGGCAATACGGTTGATAGCTAGTTTGAGACTCGAGACGGTTTCAAAAATATTTAGAAAAGTTTGAACTTGGGGGGGGGGGGGTTCTATCAGAAGGGTGCTAAATTAGATGCGAACGTAATTACAAAATTTCAAGAACCAGTGTCGAACATTTTGCAACCACATCCACATTATACTGATCGTAAAAAAGAAAGAAAAGAAAAGAAAAGAAAAGGGATAACTACTGCTCACATCCAAGCATTTTCTTGTTATTCTTCAACCTTGAATGCCGAAATAACTGTTAAGAAAGCAAGAAATTCTTTGTGGCATGGAAACGCCACATCGTTGGCTCATAGTTGCCAAGTACTGAGCACCTATTGCCCACGTACGTTTAGTGGAGATTGGAAGTTGGTGATTTGTAACATGTCATGCTGGAAAATGCCGTGTCCAGTGAGGAAAGGATTAGCTGCGACGCGTCGCAGTTCCGAAGCTAGAGTATAGACGCCAGCAATTTTTTATATATCTTCTGTAATACTGGTACGCTAAGGCCCCAGAAAAACCTAATGCAAAGTTGTGTCCCCTGGCATGTATATGCTCATGGCGCACGTCTCCCAGAAGACAGTGTTGAATTGTAGATACTCTGACACTTCGACTGATGACCATAGATGTTAAGTCCCATAGTGCTCAGAGCCATTTGAACTTCTGACACTTCCATCGAAGCGACTTGACACTAAAAGAGATTCACCTAACAGGGCAACTCGTCTTTGTTGCTCAATAGCCCAATCACAATATTTTTTTCAGTACCGCAGTGGCAACACCGTTTCGCATCAGATCACCCAAGTTAAGCGCTGTCGGGCTTGGCTAGCACGTGGATAGGACACCATCCAGGTGTGCCGAATGCTGTCGGCAAACGGAGTGCACTCAGCCCTTGTGAGGACAATTGAAGAGCAACGTGAGTGAGAAGTAGTGGCGCCGGTCACGAAAACTGACGACAGCCGGGAGAGCGGTGTGCTGACCACAAGCCCCTCCGTATCTGCATCCAGTGACGCCGAGGATGACACGGCAACCGTCGCTACCATTGGACATTCGAGGCCTGTTCGGGCGGTGTTTGTTTGCTTTTGTCCATTGAACTGACAATTGCCGGTGATGTTTGCTCAACATAAACTAGCTCCATTTGCCCATGGACGCTGAAGCGCCCAAGAAACTGGCATAGGCATGAGTATTCAAATACACAGGTATGTAAACAGGCAGAATATGGCGCTGCATCGGCAATGCCTATACAAGACAACAAGTGTCTGGCGCAGTTGTTAGATCGGTTACTGCTGCTGCAACGGCAGGTCATCAAGATTTAAGTGAGTTACAACGTGGTGTTATAGTCGGCACAGGAGCGACGAAACACAGCAACTCCGAGGAGCCGGCACGGTAGCTCAGCATGTTCGGTCAGAGGGCTGCTTGCCCTCTGTAATAAAAAACGGACTAAAGGAATCAACTTGAACGGATGTCATCTGACGTCCGCCCAGACCAAACGCAACGAACAGTACCGAAAAAAAGAGGTAGCGTCCGCAGATTGTGGTCTCGCGGTCGCTTTCTCGCTTCTCGAGCACAGGGTCCCGGGTTCGATTCCTAGTGGGGTCAGGGATTTTAACCTGCCTCGAGGTGACTGGATGTTTGCGTTGTCCTCATCATTTCATCATCATTCACGAAAGTGGCGAGACTGGGCTGAGCATAGGCTGGGAATTTGTACGGGCGCTGATAACCGCGCAGTTGAGCGCCCCACAAACCAAACATCATCATCATCATCATCATCATCCGAGGTAGCGATGAAGTGGGGATTTTCTCATACCCCATTTCAGTAGTATACTGTGAATATCAGGCATGCGGTAAAACATCAGCCCTCCGATATCGCTACGGCCAGAAAAAGATACTGCAAGAACGGGACCAATGACGACTGAAGGCAATCGTTCAACGTGACAGAAGTGCAAACCTTCCGCAAATTGCTGCAGATTTCAATGCTGGGCAATCAACAAGTGTCAGCGTGCGAACCATTCAAAAAAACATAATTGATATGGTCTTTCGGAGCCGAAGGCCCACTCGTGTACCCTTGATGACTGCACGACAAAAAGCTTTATGCCTCGCCTGGGCCTGTCAACACCGACATTAGACTGTCGATGACTGGAAACATGTTGCCTGGTCGTACGAGTCTCGTTTCAAATTGTATCGAGCAGATGGACGTGTATGGATATGGAGACAACTTCATGAATCTATGGACCCTGCATGTCAGCAGGGGACTGTTCAAGCTGGTGGAGGCTCTGTAATGGTGAGGGGTGTGTGCAGTTGGAGTGATACGTCTAGATGTGACTCTGACAGGTGACACATACGTAAGTATCCTGTCTGATCACCTGTATCCATTCCATGTCCATTGTGCATTCCAATGCACTTGGGCAATTCCAGCAGAACAATGCGACACCCCACACATCCAGAATTGTTACAGTGTGGCTCAAGGAATACTCTTCTGATTTTAAATACTTCCGATGGCCAGCAAACTCCCCAGATGTGAACATTGTTCGACATATCTGGGATGCCTAGCAACGTACTGTTCAGAAGAGATTTATGGACAACTTGCTGGATTCATGGTGTCAATTCCCTACAGCACTACTTTAGACACTAGTCAGGTCAAGGCCCTGTCGTGTTGCGGCATTTCTGCGTGCTCGCGGGGTCCTACACGATTTTAGGTAGGTGTGCCAGTTTCTTTGGCTCTTCAGTGTAGAAGGCAGCGGTTCAGGCCGTAATCTTTGACGTCTGCAAGGTATTTCTTGCAATTCCAGGCAGATGCCAAGTGAACCAAATGCTAGATTACAGAATATCGGAGCAGCATTATTATTTTATTCAGAACTCTCTAGAAGACAGAACTCATCGCGTCATTTGAATGTTGCGAACATTACTGTTGTAAAAGTAACTTCGGTAATACCGCAAAGGCTGATACATTTCACGAAATATTTAAATGACCTAGTGGATAATAGCGAAAGCTCTATGAGGCTCATAGCTGGTGAATCTGCTGTGGGTAGGAAGTTGCCCAATACAGGAAGATTTGCAGACAGTCGAGGCTTTTTGCAGGGACTGACAACTATTGAGCTTCAACACAATTATACAGTACTGTACAAACAGTAAGAATAGTAAGAAAGACTCCTTATTGTTACTTACACTATTTCCGAGAGGCTCTGCATATAGCAACAATAGTTACTTACTCAGTTGCATGAAAAGTGAATGCCAAACTGAGATTCATTAGGAGATTGTTAAGGGGGTGTAATTCATCCATGAAATTACATAATCGATCGAGTCTTGTTCGTGCGTCTGGGATGTTTACCAAATCGAATTAATTGTGAAGACGCAGAGTGCCCAAAGAAGAGTAACGCTTTTCCTAATGTGTTTGTCTGATAAGCGCGAGAACGTCACGGGGAAGAGAAGAATTGTGCATCTTGAAGAAGAAATTTACATTTAAAATTCCGAGAGCTTATATCCCGAGATTAATCAGGAATCATGTTACACCCACCCACGATTATCTAGCGAAATGACCATGACCAGAAAACACTAACTACTTACCGGCAATAAGGTGGCTCCTGGAGTATAGACGTAAATATACATTGCAGCCGGCCGCTGTGGCCGAGCGGTTCTAGGTGCTCCAATCCGGAACCGCGCTGCTGCTACGATCGTAGGTTCCAATCCTGCCTGGGGCAGGGATGTGTGTGATGTCCTTAGGTTAGTTAGGTTTAAGTAGTTCTAAGTTTAGGGGACAGATGACCTCAGATGTTGAGCCATTTGAACACTGCCTGAAAAGAATTAGTACACACTTTCAGAGGTTTCCTGTTCACTCAGACTTTATTGTTGCAACAGCGCATATGAAGTCCATGAAATGATTACATTTACAGATCAATAGCATGAGCAGTTGTGAGGTACCAGGTATCAACCAATGCTGATATACCAGTATTAGTACGGGTGGCAATGCAGGTGCTGGCTCTGATATCCAGTCGATTGTACAGATGGCGAATACTGTCCTGGGATACGTTATGCCTCGCCTACTCGACTTGTTCACGTAGTTCTGTAACACTTGTTGGTTGACGAGTCGCACAAGTCATTCTCGTCCCATCATATCCCACACGTGCTTGAGTGGAGGCAAGTCCAGAGACCATGCTGGCCAAGGAAGTTGCTGCACGTCATGCAGAAAAAGTTGAGTGTCATGGACAGGGTGTGGGTGAGCATTATCCTGTTGGAACAACACATCGCCTTCCTGGGGCAAGAATGGCAAAAGAACAGGTCTAAGAACATTCTGCATGTACCCGGCGCTGGCTAGCGTTCCCTCCAGAAACATCGAAGGTGAACGAGAGTTGTAGCTCATCGCACTCTAGACCATACAGCCTGGAGCGGGGGCCAGTGTGTCTTGGAAGAGTGCACTCAACGAGGCGGCGCGCACCAGGTCCATGTCGTACACGCGAACGACCATCACTTGCGTGCAGGCAGAATATGCGTTCATTGCTGAACACCAGGGCGTGCCATTCCATCTTCCAAGTGATCCTCTGACAGCGCCAATCGAGCTGTCCAAGTCAATGCCGCGGCGTAAGGGAAGACAGGCTATAATCCGTTCACCATGAGAATAAACCTGATGTAAACATTGCATTATGTATTCTTGCGCGTTTTCTGGAACCTCATTGGATTTCCGTTTCACGTGGGCTGCAGCCAAGCTGTCTCGAGTACTGTCAAGTACGATAATAAGGGTACGTTTTGTACTCTGCTTTAGTCGCACAGCGATAATACGTGACAACAGCTTTACCGGCGCATGTAACTTGGACAGCACTGGCGGTTCAGCTGATACAGCTAACCTGCAACGAGGTGGACAACTGCAGTTCACACGCAAAAAGAGACAAGCAGAGGTGGACTAAAGCTTCGAATGTCATTTAATTTTTAAGCAGAATGAAATAATACACTGCAAATCTCCCACAATGCGCTCCTTAGACGACTAGACCGAAACCGCAACACGTTATCGTTTTAAGCTAACGTACTATTGTAACTAAAAACAAGAATATTTCTGACGTAACCACAGGATAATTTTTCTACATAAGCTGTGTGTAACGTAAGAGAGTATTGAAGCATTTCACCGTATAGTTAAATATTGAAGCCACTGAAGGTATTACTTACAGTCAGTCGTCTGGTAATCTCTTAACTCGGAAATACGGAAGCGTCCGATCTAACCCGTCGGCTTTGACCCATGACGTCACAAATATGGCGGAAACGACAAGACGAAAACACATAGAAAAACAACACACACAAAGGTTTCACAAGAACAATCTGCTAACATTGATAGCAAACAAAGATAATAATAAACAAGTGGTACTCAAGGCCAGGCAGGAGGGGGCTGCGCCCCCCCCCTGACCCCCCCCCCCCCCCCGCCAAAAAAAAAATTCCCAACCTAACCTCGTATTCAGGGCTACGCTACAGATCAATGTGTAGGTCAATCAAAAAAATAAAAAAAATAAAATAAAAAAAAAAGAAAAAACAATATTGATTCATTAGACATAACGAGTAGCGACAAAACATATAGACCATAAAGATTGAACAATCTAATGGCAAACTGATAAAAGCGCCGTAATGACGTCACACACCACAACACCCTTACGTCACGGGTCAAAGCCGACGCGTGAGATCGGACGTTTCTGTTGACCCCTTAACTCCTTCCTTATCCGAAACAGAGAAGTACATTTCAGTTCTCCAAGTGTCACCTGCTACGTTGTTAACGAGCCTATCAACAACAGAAACCATAAAGCCAACCGGGCGCACCTTTTTCTCTTCTTTGATGACGAGCCGTTCTATATCCCACCGGAGTTCGGCTGTGACGTGTGAAAAAGCTGCGTGCTTTAGTTCCAGTACGTGTAGTAGCTTAACAGTCTTGTTACTTCTCGGGCCAAATCCCGCAGCTTGGCTCCAGATCATTTCTGTTGGGTTCATATTGTAATGGTACAGCAGCAAATGTAAAAATGCAGCGTTGGTACAATGTGTTCCATGCTGTGAAAATCATTGTCGCTCATGTTTCTACGATACGTATCTACCTCTGTTGTATCAAACGCCGACCTCTGTGGCTGTGCGGTTCTAGGCGCTTCAGTCTGGACCCGCGTGACCGCTACGGTCGCAGGTTCGAATCCTGCTTCGGGCATGGATGTGTGTGATGTCCTTAGGTCAGTTAGATTTAAGTAGTTCTAAGTTCTAGGGGACTGATGACCACAGATGTTAAATCCCATAGTGCTCAGAGCCATTTGAACTTTTTTTTTTATCAAACGATGGGCATAGTCCAAATAAAGAGGATTTGGTTTTTCATTTTTGCTTTAAACATTAAATTGTTATGTTTTCTTAATTTCAACAACTTTTACGAACAGTCTTTCATAAAACATCGATAATTAAGAATTCGTATTGGAAATGGAAACGTGAATTTCGCGTCGAATATGTAATTAGAAACAAGAAGTCGTGCATTATTCATAAAAAAGATGATGAGTTTTATAATTACGAGATGTAGGTATTACAAATTGAACGAGGAAAAAAAATGATACCT
This sequence comes from Schistocerca cancellata, assembly GCF_023864275.1. NCBI lineage: Eukaryota > Metazoa > Arthropoda > Insecta > Orthoptera > Acrididae > Schistocerca > Schistocerca cancellata. Next base: position 290,564,899 of record NC_064628.1, on the reverse strand, counting down.
TGAGGTTTTAAACCACAGCAAGAACATATATAATTGGATCATGTTCCATAACGCTACCGACTGAGCTACGTTTCAACAAAAAGGTGTATATTAACTGCCTTATATACAACTGGGAAAACTTCAGAGCCGATTATCTCCGTAAATTGATGAAAAACTTTAAGAACAGCCTATTTCTCGGCACCTTTTAACCGTGTTCCACGCTCGTGTTTCACTACGGAACAGAAAAGCAGCCTCAGCCATTTTCATACTGCACATTATCAGCGCGACAATCAGAGCACAACGCTGCAGAGGCTGTGACTACACGATTTTTGAAATAAAAACTACGTATCTAAAGCGTGATTAAGAAAAATGTTGGTTGCTATTAATACATTTGAATATCTTAAAGTTTCATTTAACGTAACTTAGTAATAAGATACCTAATACATAAGTAGGACCTACTTCCAAGAGCGTAACAACACCAGTGTACGTGTGCTACGGCTTCTGACCAATCATCGCGATTGTGTTTGTTTACATCAGGTTTGTTCTTACGTTGAACGGATTATAGAGGTGTGTGTGTCCGTAGTCCCACTCAGTTGGCTGTAGGAAGCCCGAGCACATATGCGTGGTACGGTCGCCTACTTGCTTCACACGTTTGCACGACACTGAGCATTATGGCCGTGAGCATAGACACAGATGGCGCTCTACGCTATCTGTTGGGGGACGACGCTGAAACCGTTGGCAGTACATCTACTATCACTCAGGTGGCATATGCCGTCATCGGATCGAAATAGACGTCAGTTTTCCAGGTGTACACAATTTTTTCCGACATTGTAGATGCGCACACATTCTGGCAATAAGATGTGGAGATAATGTAGTCAAAATTGGCTCTGAGCACTATGGGACGTAACATCTGTGGACATCAATCCCCTAGAACTCAGAACTATTTAAACCCAACTAACCTAAGGACATCACACACATCCATGCCCGAGGCAGGATTCGAACCTGCGATGCGGTCACGGTCACGCGGTTCCAGACTGAAGCGCCTAGAACCGCACGGCCACACCGGCCGGCTATAGTAAAAAAAAAAGAAAAAAAAAGCAGAAGATTCGCATGTATAAAATCGACAGCTGCTGTCTGAAAATGATCGAGATGGGTCGTTTTTGGGCTCCTAGTCGCTGCATCTGTCTGCCGAGATAGGAGGATTCAAGAGGGGCCACCACCAGTCTCTGGGTCGACCCGTACCGTTACCTGAGTTCGTCACGTGGAGGTCCCATTTCTTTTACTCTTTACCTTTTTCTGTTTTTTGTTGCAACAAATTTTTGCTTACTTAAAAGAAAATAACCGTTCGTGAAATGGTAGTGTAATTAAATTGTGTGATAATTTAGAAGGAGACAGAGAAGGTAGGCTAGATGACAGATGTTAGAATTGCTACCTTGGTATCTTTGATATCTGAGGGTGAATACCTCGTATTTATCATCGAGCCGTTGATCCGCAGACACCACACCTGATTGTGTGTTAGTGGTAGATAACTTGATTAAGGTCATCTAATTAGCTGGGTGTAATATACTTAGAACTAAGGTTATGTCGTTGTTCTTGTTGTTGCTGTTGTTGTCTTCAGTCCAAAGACTGGTTTAATGCAGCTCTCCATGCTACACTACCCTATACAAGCCTCTCCATATCCGAGTAACTGCTGCAAGCTACATCCTTCTGAATCTGCTTAGTGTATTCATCTCTTAGCCTCCCTCTACGATTTTTACCCTCAAGCTTCCCTCCAATATTAAGTTGGTGATCCCTTGATGCCTCAGAACGTGTCCTACCAACTGATCATTTCATCTAGTCAAGTTTTGCAACAAATTCCTCTTCTTCCCAATTCTATTTAGTACCTCCTCATTAGTTACGTGATCTACCCATCTGATCTTCAGCATTTTCTGTAACATCACATTTCAAAAACTTCTATTCTTACGTAACAATGCGCGGGCACTGTTTAAAGTACTACCTTATACTTACGTACTGTTTAAAAGTGACCTTTCAGTAACAATGACCGATCTCTGTTTAGCCTAATATGTCAATATGTAACATTTCTGTCGTCCAGAGTTCATAGTCGGTTAATTTTTCGGTGGGTTTTTCTCCACCTTCTTGTTCTTCTTCTTACACCCTATGAAGTCCCTCATTTTGTTGCATATTGACGTGCTCTCCTTGTGGCCAATTGTGCAGGTATTCTGTGTAAGTTGTTTTAGAAATTATATCTGCCAGTTTTTTAGATGCTTCCACTGATCAACATTCCTAATGGCTTCATGTACTTCGCGTTCAGTGGTTGTGTTGTGTACCTGTGATGTTCCCCTGGTGTTATTGTAATACCCGCTGAATAGGACTGTATGTTCTGGGTTCTTAATCCCCCAAAGTGCAATTTTGTGTCTGACCTTGTGGACCTACACGGCTGAGATAAGGTCCGTTTCTAGTTAATAAGTGCAACACGCCGCTGTTAGGGTCGACATGATTCATTCTCAACCGCTCCGAGATGTCGGTGAAAATTGCATCGGCTCTTCGTCCCTTATCGCTGACCTCTCATTCACCTTGCTAGGTCTCCTTGCGCCAGAATTTAAGTTGGTGCCTGATGTTAAGAGGTACACTGGTTACTGGTCTAACCTGGTCCAGACGACCCATCTTTAACCTGTACGTTGCAGCCCGATATCTAATAGTAATATCAGTCGAGTATCTTTCAAGTAGTATCACTGAGTGGTTCCTAATGCCCCTGATAGTCCAAGCAAGTCACTCCTAATTCCTTTGTCTCGTCTAAATGGCCGTTTACACACTCAGGTTTGGTTCAAATGGCTCTGAGCACTATGGGACTCAACTGCTGTGGTCATAAGTCCCCTAGAACTTAGAACTACTTAAACCTAACTAACCTAAGGACAGCACACAACACCCAGCCATCACGAGGCAGAGAAAATCCCTGACCCCGCCGGGAATCGAACCCGGGAACCCGGGCGTGGGAAGCGAGAACGCTACCGCACGACCACGAGATGCGGGCACTCAGGTTTGTCTGAGCAGGCCATGTTCCCAACGACCATCCTCACATCTGGTCTGCAGTACAGTATTCAATTCATATTTATAACTCCAAATCACAATGTAGCTTTCTCACAGTCCTTAATCAGTAGCCCGAGAGTGCAGAGTATTTTCTGACCATGACCAAATTAATTAAATTTGCTTGTAAGATAATTATTCTGTCCAGTCCTATTATTTCGGAGGTTATGACAAGAAACATATCAGCAAGGAGGATAAGGACAAAAAGTGGCTTCTAAAACGTGTACCACTTTCGCATGTTAATCTTTTGAAGGAATTAAAAAAGAGAACTGCTTTAACTACCTAGGACGTAGAGAGAATCTTTGTGTTGTTGCGGTATGTTACACCATGACATAAGCAGAAATGACACAGAAATGAGAAAATTGATAACTTCTTTTGAAAGTGTTTCAGTAACATTGAAGCAGTAACTCTGAGATACTTGGCAGCTGACTGAAGCAACGATTTGTCTCTACAAACACTGTCAGTGCTAATATCTGAATGTGTCAAGGGCCCGTTTAACAACTGTTCTGTTCGTGATGAGAGTTAATCGGTGTGTCCATGTACTGGCTGCAAAAGCAAAGTACTGATTCGAAGATTGCACAGTTATACGTTCTTGTAACTGATAAAGGTGGTCTTCAGGTATGCCACATACCACTGAAGACACTCATTGTTAATTCGATCCCACAGAGCTGCCACAATGCGGGGATGTTCATGGTTACATTTCGATATTAAAAAGGAAAACATTTCCTAATGTTCTCCAAAATTACAGGTATTTGGTCACGATCCAGCCTTCGACTTCTCAGGCCCATCTTCATGTGACAACTGAAAGTCGGAAACACAGGTAAACATGATGTGTGACTTACACAGATATTACGTGCACAGAAGATACAAAAATGAGAAAGTGTGTACCTAGTAAAATATTACAATATACATTAACTAAAAAGGAAAGTAAACAAAGTTTTCATGTGGAGATAGGTATAACAAATGATCAGAAATAAAGTGAATTTACTGTTTGAATCTAGTATTTGTAACGAAAACATAATTTAACAAGGGAGAAAACGGAAATTGGTTCTGATCATTTAATACTAGACTGGCAGTCTTCATTTTGTTTGTGCATTTCCAATGCACTTTTTCAGACTGCTTGCAAATGATTTTATATACAGCACTCTGCGCCAAGGGTTGCAGTTTTCTTTAATATTCAATAAAAAATTTGATATGTTATTGATATTCTAAAATGCAGGTCTGTAGCTAAGAGACTAACTTTTTTGCAAAATTGTCTAAAATGTTGCCAAAGTATGGAATTTTGCCCCAGGCTTTGAAACTATCGAGTGATTGTTGTTGGCCAGCGTACAGAAGTGGAGCATTTTTTTTTTTTTTTTTTTTTGCTGAATATTATCAATCAAGGTAAAGCTATATCCATTACTGGAAGTGATTTGTTTGATGGTTGGTAGTTCTGTTTGAAAGGCTGATTTGGATAATGGAACAGATGTGAAGCGATACACCATTGAATGGAAAGCTGCCTGTTTGTGGCTATGTGGACGCTGTGAGCGTGCAGGGATTACTGTTATCATGAGCTATGTTTTCCTGTAAGTGCTGAATACGTGTTATCTTGTATTAATATCTATATTAAGCAGAAATATGACCGTACTGGAAATACTGGAATTCAATCATGCCGCGTAATGCCAGCCTAGTTTTAAATGATCAGACTCAATTTCCGTTTTCACATTTGTTAAATTAAGTTTTCGTTACAAATACTAGATACAAACTGTGAATTAATTTTATTTCATGTTATTTGTTATATGTATCTCCACATAAAAACTTTGTTTACCCCCTTTTTAGTTAATGGAATTAATGTAATATTTTCCCTATTTCATGTGGAGATACGTATAACAAATGATCAGAAATAAAATGAATTTACTGTTTGAATCTAGTAGCAGCAGAAGTCGACTCTTTCTTCTTTAATGGCCAGCGTCCCTCTTGTTTACGTAGCCATATTGCCACAGCTCTCCCTGACCTACAAATATGCACTTTTTCAAACTGCTTGATTATTGTATCTTCTGCACAAATAATATCGGTGTAAGTAGCACATCATGTTTATCTGTGTTTGCAACATTCAGTTGTCATATGAAGATGGTCTGAGAAGCCGAAAGACGGTTCGTGACCAAATAAATATAATTTTGTTTTTCTTTTTAATATTCTTATCATGTTCTGCCAAGCATCGACGGAAAAAAAAATCAGTTAATGTTACGTTTCACCTTCTGTTCCAAATAGTTACAGACATTTTCTATGGTATTAAGATTGCATCATTATTTAGCGAGCCAGTCGAAGTGCAGTAGGATTTCTCAGCGTTCGTCAAACTAGGAACGTACGCGTACAACCCTGTGAACAAGGCTGCTGCCATCTTGGAAGATTGAAGTGTTCACCGCGGAATCAAAAGGTAGGTGTAGAAGAAAGAGCAAAACTGGATCAACCGAGAATGCTGAAATAAATGTCCTTCATGTTCTCGATAACCTGAATAAGTGGACACAAGTCATGGTGACTGCAACCTACATCCCTCTGAATCTGCTTATTGTATTTATCCCTTGGTCTCCCTCTACGATTTTTACCCCCCACCCCCCTGTTCCCTCCACACTTCCCTCCAGTACTAAACTGTTGATCCCTTGAAGCCTCAGAATGTGTCCTGCCAACCGATCCTTTCTTTTAGTCAGATTGCACCACGAATTTCTCTTCTCCCCAGTTCTATTCAGTACCTCCTCAGTTACGTGATCAACCCATCTAATCTTCAACGTTCTTCTGTAGTACCACATTTCGAGAGCTTCTATTCTCTTCTTGTCTAAACTGTTTATCGTCCATGTTTCATTTCCATACATGGATACGCTCCATACAAATAGTTTCAGAAAGGACTTCCTGACATTTAAATCTATACTCGATGTTAACAAATTTCTCTTCTTCAGAAACGCTTTTCTTGCCATTGTCAGTCTACATTTCATATCCTCCTTACTTCAACCATCATCCGTTATTTTGCATCACAAATAGCAAAATTCATTTATTACTTTAAGTGTCTCATTTCCTAATCTAATCCCCTCAGTAGCAACTGATTTAATTCGATTACATTCTATTATCCTCGTTTTGCTTTTGTTAATGTTCATCTTATATCGTCCTTGCAAGACACTGTCCATTCCGTTCAAAAGTGTCATGTCTGTTCGTCTCACTGCACATATCTTTCAATTGCTTTCTGTACTATGCTGTAGCAGTTCTTCCTATGTATGGACAAAGTTTCATCGAACTACGTTAGATGGCAGTGAAACGTCATGGGAAAGTTACTGTCGTCTTTAAGTTTTGCTCACAAGTGGTCAAACATTAGGACCTATTTGCAACAAAATAATATTCTCCACGGGAATCAACTTGGTTTGTGTAAACACCGACCACGCGAAAATCATCTCGCCCTCTTCTAACATAATGTTCTGCAGACAGAGCAAACTGGGTTGATTCGATGTTTCAGAACTTTTGAAAAGCTTTTGATTCAGGACCACATCGATGCATTTTGAAGAAAATACATAGCTGTGGTAAGTCTAACCTGATTTACGACTGAATCGAAAATTTTCTGACAAGCAAGACACGGTACGTTATCAAGGACAGACATTATAGTAATACCTGGTGTGCCCCAGCGGATTGTAACAGGACTGTTGTTTTTATACATGACTGATTTTATGCATGGTATTAGTGGCAGTCTCAGCCTTTTCGCAGACGATGGAGCTATTTATGAGAGAATTCTATCCTGCAAAATTTCGTGTAGTATTCCGTTAGACAATATCCTGGTACAAGGACTGGCAACCTACTTTTAATGCAGAGAAACACAAAGTTGAGCTCTTAACGAAACTTAAAAATGTAGTATCAGTTAGCTGCTGAATTAGCCCTGTCGATGCCATCGCTTTTCAGGAACGCGTACCATAATGGCTGGGGATATTTTATGACCAACACAAGAATAAATTTAAAACAGTACAAATTTCCACAAAGTATATTTCGCTTTTACTAACAACGAACTGTTTAAAGGGTTACTGATGTATTATGTACGGTCCAGAATATAAAAATATTTTTCAGCGCTGTCTTAACAATACCAAAGCATTTTCAACAACGTACCAGTGAACAACCCCCTGCCACCTTCCTTCCCCCCCCCCCCTTTCTACGATCGAACTTCCATTTGTGAAACAGCTTCAAACGCCTGAAGCATGTAAGCAGAAGTAGTTTAGAAAATGTTTGAAATTATGTTTAAGGTTTGTTGGAAGTGTTTAAGTGCTCTCATTATAAAACACTTGATAAGTAGGTAAAGGTAAATTATGAGGGGCGTTCAATAAGTAATGCAATACCTTTCTTTCTCAGGCAGTTTCGGTTGAAAAGACGCTGATTTTGTGGGACATCCTGTAGTGTTTCCGCTCCAGCCCCTATAGTTTCATGGAGTTCCGATAGGTGGCGGCGCTGTACGTAGCCTTCAAAATGGCTTTTGTAACGAAGGTGTGTTCCAAGCAGAGAGCTGTCTGAGTTTCTTTTGGCGGAAAACCAGAGCATCACTGATCTAACTGGGCGGTCGCAGGATGTATACGGAGACCTGTCAGTCAACAAAAGCACGGTGAGTCGTGGGGTGCGGCTTCTGTCATCATCGCAACAAGGTCGTGCAAAGCTGTTCGATCTCCCGCGTGCCGACCGGCCGCCTACAGCTGTGTTGGAACGTGCGGACACTCTCATTCGATGTGATCGATGGATCACAATCCTACACCTCGCAGCAAAACTTGATGTCTCTCTTCGTAGTGCTAACACACTCATCCATCAGTTGGAATACTCAAAGATCTGTGTTGTTTGTCATCCACCCTACAACCTGGATCTCGCATCTTCCGACTTCCATCTGTTTGGCCCAATGAAGGATGAAAACGGGAAGCAGTATGTGGATGATGGGGAGGTTATAGATGCATCAAGACGTTGGCTCCGACGTCGACCAGTAGAGTGGTACCATGTGGGTATACCGACCTTCACAGTAACAAGGCGTAAGGCCGTCGCATTGAACGGACATTATATTGAAAAACAAGGTCTCATAGGTCAAAATAGTGGGGAATAGTGAGATGTATTGCCGGCCGCGGTGGTCTAGCGGTTCTGGCGCTGCAGTCCGGAACCGCGGGACTGCTACGGTCGCAGGTTCGAATCCTGCCTCGGGCATGGGTGTGTGTGATGTCCTTAGGTTAGTTAGGTTTAAGTAGTTCTAAGTTCTAGGGGACTTATGACCTAAGATGTTGAGTCCCATAGTGCTCAGAGCCATTTGAACCATTTGAGATGTATTGGAATCGGAATAAAACCAACCTGCTTTCAGAAAAATATTGTATTGCATTTCTTATTCTGCGCCCCTCTCTGGCGTTAGACGAACCGGTCGGACTGGACCGACCACCGTGCTGTCTTCTGCCAAAGGCGCCGCTGGACGCAGTATGAAGGGACATGTGGTTATTGCGCCGCTTTCCCAGTCGTTGTCAGGTTTCTTGACTTTTGAGCCGCTACCAATCGCTCAGGTAGCTCCTAAGTTGGCCTCCCAACGCTAAGTTCAAATGGTTCAAATGGCTCTGAGCACTATGGGACTTAACATCTATGGTCATCAGTCCCCTAGAACTTAGAACTACTTAAACCTAACTAACCTAAGGACATCACACACATCCATGCCCGAGGCAGGATTCGAACTTGCGACCGTAGCAGACGCGCGGCTCCGGAATGAGTGCCTAGAACCGCTAGACCACTGCGGCCGGGCAACGCTAGGTGCTCCCCGAACCATTCCTCCCATCAGTGGCAGTACCGGGAATTGAACCTGGCTTCCCCGCATGGCAGTCAGCCGCGCTGACCGCTCAGCTACGGAGGCGCATGCTGGCTGAGTGCAGTCTGGGTAATTTGCGCTAAACAAAAGTTACATTTCATGCATGTCAATGTTTATTACGTAAAAACTCCTAAACTGTGAGGGAGGATCGGAAGGTACACACAATTATGTTTTCCTCCCCTAGTACTGCAGCTAGAATATTGAAATTTCACGACGATATACACACTGGCCATCAAAATTGCCACACCAAGAAGAAATGCAGATAATAAACGGGTATTCATTGGACAAATATATTATGCTAGAACTGACATGTGATTACATTTTCACGCAACTTGGGTGCATAGATCCTGAGAAATCAGTACCCAGAACAACCACCTCAAGCCGTAATAATGGCCTTGATACGTCTGGGCATTGAGTCAAACAGAGCTTGGATGGCATGTACAGGTACAGCTGCCCATGCAGCTTCAACACGATACTACAGTTCATCAAGAGTAGTGACTGGCGTATTGTGACGAGCCAGTTGTTAGGCCACCATTGACCAGACGTTTTCAATTGGTGAGACATCTGGAGAATGTGCTGGACAGGGCAGCAGTCGAACATTTTCTGTATCCAGAAAGGCGCATACAGGACCTGTAACATGCGGTCGTGCATTATCCTTCTGAAATGTAAGGTTTCGCAGGGATCGAATGAAGGGTAGAGCCACGGGTCGTAACACATCTGAAGTGTAACGTCCACTGTTCAAAGTGCCGTCAATGCGAACAAGAGGTGACCGAGACGTGTAACCAATGACACCCGATACCATCACGCCGGTTGATACGCCAGTATGGCGATGACGAATACACGCTTCCAATGTGGTTTCACCGCGATGTCGCCAGACACGGATTTGACCATCGTGATGCTGTAAACAGAACCTGGATTCATCCGAAAAAATGACGTTTAGCCATTCGTGCACCCAGGTTCGTCGTTGAGTACACCATCGCAGTCGCTTCTGTGTGATGCAGCTTCAAGGGTAACCGCAGCCATGGTTTCCGAGCTGATAGTTCATGCTGTTGCAAACGTCGTCGAACTGTTCGTGCAGATGGTTGTTGTCTTGCAAACGTCCCCATCTGTTGACTCAGGGATCGAGACGTGGCTGCACGATCCGTTACAGCCATTCGGATAAGATGCTTGTCATCTCGACTGCTAGTGATACAAGGCCGTTGGGATCCAGCACGGCGTTTCTTATTACCCTCCTGAACCCACCGATCCCATATTCTGCTAACAGTCATTGGATCTCGACCAACGGGAACAGCAGTGTCGCGATACGATAAACCGCAATCGCGATAGGCTACAATTGTACGCATTTCTCCTCCTTTCACGAGGCATCTCAACAACGTTTCACCAGGCAACGCCGGTCAACTGCTGTTTTGTGTATGAGAAATCGGTTGGAAACTTTCCTCATGTTAGCACGTTGTAGGTGTCGACATCGGCGCCAACCTTGTGTGAATGCTCTGAAAAGCTAATCATTTGCATATCACAGCATCTTCTTCCTGTCGGTTAAATTTCGCGTCTGTAGCACGTCATCTTCGTGGTGTAGCAATTTTAATGGCCAGTAGTGTAGTTTGAAGGTTGCACTACAGAACGTATTTTTTTTTTTATGTGCGGCTCTAGCGAGAGGATTCTGAACTATGGAACGAAAATGGTGCGCATGTTCCTGTGGTCAGTTTGCGAAGAGCACCGAAATGTATTTCGATACTTAACTCCGTGAAATTTACAGGGACATGCGTGGCGTGTGTGAGAACAACTGTATGAACCGTGGCACGGTCTCTAGGTGGTGTGCATTCTTCCAAGATGGCCGTGTGGACGTTAGTGATTCGCCACGCTCGAGGCGGCCGGTAACACTTGCAACCCCGCATTCTGTCGGTGCTATTGGCGCAGCAATTTTGAACGATCGGCGTGTGCAAATTGCGAACCTTGTCGCAGCAGTTCAACATTTCGTATGGTGCGGCGTACGATTTGTTGTCGGCACGTTTGAAATTTCGTAAAGTTAATGCTCGCTGGGTGCCTAATAACCTGACAAGACAATCACAAGAGCCAGCAAATGATGACAAGCTTCGATCACTTAGTGCGTTACGCCGCAGAAGGACACGACTTTTTCAAAGGAATCGTCACTGTTGATGAGTTGTGGACGTACCATTACACGCCCGAAACGAAGCAGGCCCCTCTGGAGTGGAAACATGCTGGTTTCCCGGTACGAAAAAAATTCAAAGTGACAGTCTGCTAGGAAAGTGGTTGTGACTGTTGTGGGATATGCAGCGTGTGTTATTGGTGGACACTGCTGAACACGGAACCACTGTGAATGCTGCAGTCTACATTAAAACTTTGATTAAGTTTCTCTGAGTTATAAACGCCACAACACTGATGCTGACGGTGTCAAACTTTATCACGACAGTACTCGTCCCCATTCTGCTGCTCCTATTTTTGGGAAAATCGCCAAATTTGGGTGGGAGGTGCTCCAGCATCCACCACACAGTCGGATCATGCACCGTCGGACTTTCACCTTTTTAGTCCCATGAAGAAATTCCTGTCCTGCCAACGCTTTGCGACAAATGCGGCAATGAAGTCAGCAGTCCACAGATGAGTACACTCCAATCATACAGACTTCTACGAACAGGGCATATTGAAACTTGTACCACAATGGGAGAATTGTGCTGAGAACGTTGGTGACCATGTACAAAAGGAGGTAAAAGATGTAAGTTAGTTTGTGATTTTTTTTTTTGTTACCTATGTAACTTTTTGGTGATAAAATTATCGTGCGTTACTTTCCGACCTTGCATCGAAATGTTATACTGTTGCAGGTATGTTCAGTGGTATACATAGATAGTGTCTGCAAAATGTGTTGCGAATAGAGTTAGAAATGAAGAAGTAATGAACTGACACGTTATGCCTGATGCGGCGTCTTACTGCATTAAAAGTGGAAATGTATTGAGCGATAAACTTTTCTCCTGTCATCACTTGGTGGGGGGGAGGGGGAAAGGTGTCAGCGACAAAATGTTTCGTAAAGGTTTGAAATTATAAAGGCAAACAAGATGAAAAGCGCGAAGAAAAAAGTTCGGAACACAAAAAACATGCTTATATTTCGTAAATAGAGCTGCAATGCGACCTCCAGCGTGTGACCAGACGAGAGGAAACGCAGATGCCAACCAAAACCGAGAAGATCTGTAAGTAATCATTTGTTTACATAAAAAACGAAGCATGGACCGTTTTATATTCTGCAAATAACATATATCAAAATAAAATTGTGTCATTATAGGTACCGCTGACGATGCCTTAAAGTGAAAAAGGCGAATCGCGTCTGGGAGATATAAAATACAGTGCAGCTAGAAAAGGCTGTTTTTATTTACAAAACAAATACATTTCTGTGTTTGCTGCAGACGACGGCCACGGCAAACAAACTCATTAGGACACGACTAGATTGCGATATTTACAAAACATGGTCATAAGGTTTTCCCACAATCCGTCATCCATTTCAGTAAAATGCAATACCCTAAAGGTACATTTTTCGGGAATGTCCTCCTCAAATTAAGGCTAATGTTTGATACTAATAGACTTTGCCTGTGCCAGTCTGCTTTTTATGTCCTGTTTGCTTCTTCCATCATAGGTTATTTTGCTGCCTAGGTGGTAGAATTCCTTGACTTCGTCTACTTCGTGGTTCCCAATTTCGACGTTAAGTTGATCGCTGTTCTCATTTGTGCTGCTCCTCATTGCATTTTTCTCTCTTTGGTGTACTCTTAATCCCTAGGTGTGTGTTCATTAGCCTGTTCATTCCATTCAATAGATCTTCCTCACTTTCACCGAGGATGGCAACGTCATCAGCGGATGTTATCATTGATGTTCTTTGACCTTGAGTTTTAATCCCAGTCCTGAACTTTTATTTATTTCTGTCATGGCTTCTTTGACGTATGTAGGGGCGCAAAACTGCCTCACTGTGTCCGGCCATACTGGTTTAGGTTTTCCGTGATTTCCCTAAATCGCTTCAGCAAATACCGGGACGGTTCCTTTGAAAGGGCACGTCCAACTTCCTTCCCCATCCTTCCCTAATCCGATGGGACTGATGCTCTCGCTGTCTGGTCCCCTCCCACTAATCAACCAACCTGCCTCACTGTCTTACGCACTTTCTAGTCCGAGCATTTCATTCCTGGATTTCCATTCTTATTTTTCCCCGTCTTAGTTCTTACACATATTGTATATTACGCGCCTCTCCCTACAGCTTACTCCTATTTCCTGACAGTTTCAAGCATCTTGCACCAGCCTTTTTACATTGTCGAACACATTATTTAGGACGATAAACCTATGAACTTTTCTTGATTTTTCTTAAATCTTGCTTTCATTATCAAGCGCGTCGTCAGAACTGCCTCTCTACCTTTCCCTAAGCCAAAAGGATCGTTGTCAGATCCTCACTTTCCTTTTCCGATCTTCTAAATATTATTCTTGCCAGCAACTTGGATGCATGAGCAGTTAAGCTGGGAATTGCTATCTTCAGGATTGTCCGAACAATGTTTTTTTTCCGGAAGTCTGATCGAATGTCTCCAGAAAAGAACAACTTGAATAAATGTGACGGTAAAAATTCCTAAGGCTATTTTTCGACGCGTGTGCTTGTTAGGTTATCAACGTTCCCCCAACATTTTATCCAGATATAAGATCATGAAAGACTGTAAAATATTCACGTACAGCTGTCGTAACATCTTCACTGGACTCAGAATGTTTCCCGACCATACATTTCCTCATGTAGGAGTACGTGGAAGTCAAGAACGCCAAATTTGGTTACGAAAGCCGGTGGGAGGGGGAGGGGGGGGGGTGGAGAGTTTCTGATTGGATTGAGCGAAATTCAGATGCCATTCTTACCACTCCACTTCTTCGGGATCCGTTTAGGCTAACTTCTAGATGTGTCCAGTGGGAAGACAACAGTAGTTCCTTTCACCTTCCTTGAATGAGCCAACGCTATCTTCTCCATGACACAAACGTTCAATGTCTGTTTAACTCTTCGCTTTTCCACTGAAGTAGCAGAGCATTTGGGGCCGACCTCCTAATCGGAATCTTCTATATTGCAGTCCGTGCAGGCCCGGGTATTTTCTTCTGGCTGACGGTGCGACTAAGTTCGGTGTCCCACTCCGTTTTAAGACCGACCTGGATATACTCTATGTTACACTATTCTCTGACAAGTTTTGGGGTCATTAGATTAGGAGCATTGTTCATTATGTAGACGCTGGTGCAATGTTCATCGAGGAAGTGAAACAACTCAGGAAAAGAACAATACATAACACGTATTTACAAAACAGCTAGTATGGGCATTTTGCTTCCACAGATCCTAAGAACAAATATTAGGGCTCAACGTTTCGTCGCTGGCGAGGTCATTAACGACGAAGTGAAAGTTCGGAGTGGCTGAGAATGGGGAAGGAAGAGGACTGTGTCCTTCTCAAAGGAACCGTCCCAGAATTCGCCTTAACCGGTGTAGAGAAAAAAGGAGAACCCAGAACTGACAACATTTCCGAGGTAGTTCTTGGTATTTTCGGATTATTTTGGCACAAGGGACCCATGGTCTGTCCGCGGTAGCTCGCTACAGAATAATCATTTTTTGTTTGGTTTGTTGTCCCCATTTATCTTTGTATCTGCATCAACAGAAAATATCCACACAACAGGATAAATGTCTAAGGCATGCCCTATGTATTTTATTTGAAAAGAAAAAGCTTGTCCCATTCACTTGCGGTACTTGCTGTTGACAGCAACAATGACCACTTTACTCTTCGCCCTCAAGCTTGCATTAAGGACTGTGCGGGTCTGTCCCACGTTTGTGTCTCCGGCAGTGTTTTACGTCAACAGTGATACACAATAGTATACATATAGCGGTCAAAATGGATGTTACACATTGCTAAAACTTCAATATGGAACGTTGTGATCCAGAAATACGTTATGATATCAATACACTGATTTGTTTGTAATGTAATTCTAGCAGAAACAGTCCATGTTTCTACTTTTAGGGGGGTAGTATGTGCAGTCTATGGCAACCATGTCACCTGTAAACATTCCAGTACTTATGCCGTGTTCCATTACTTAAGGGTTGTTCGGACAACAATAAAGCTCTGCCAGAGGCTCCATATAGTCATTCTAATGGAGCAGGGAATGAGACATGTGGACGTCCCAGCGAATGGCGCTGTGAGTCAAAGCGTTGTCTCTAGAATGTGGAACGAGTTTCTGGCAACAGGATCAGTTGAGGATCGTCAAAGAAGTGGCCGCGCAAGAAAAACAACAGGTGTGTTGGAGCGATATCTGCTTATAACAGCAAGCAGAAACCGTCAACACATTGGTACACGTCTACGGTGGCAGTTCCAAAACAGCTACAGGAATGCAGGTGTCAACACAAACGATACGAAATAGGCTCTTGTAAACAGGAATTACGTGCCGGAAGATCTCTCAGGGCTCCTCCCCTAAACCTGGCTCGGACAAGGGCTCAAGTCGCATGGCCACGAAACGACTCTTTGTGGACTAGGCAATAGTGGGACACAGCCCTGTTTGCTGATGATATCCGCATCAATCTCCACAGTAACAATATGGATACCCTAACTGTATCGTAGATGGCCACTCTTATCAAGGCAGTTCAGTCATGTTTTGGAGTGAAATCAGGTGTGATCCCGGGACACCACATGTACCAATACACGGGAAGATGACTGGTGTGTAGTATCGGGACGACGTTCTTGCACGCATTGTGGCCCCATTTTGTGAAAATACTGGAGCAGGATCCACGCTGATAGACGACAATGCACGCCACCATCGTCACAATATGGTGAACACCTTCCTAGTGAATCGTATAATCAGTTGGATAGCATGGATACCATATTCTCCACATCTCAACTGCATCAAGAATGCATGGGTTTGCTATCGTTCTGTGCCACTACAGACCATAGAGGCCATCATAGACACCGCTGTCGAGGAACGGGACAGGCTAATCTGTACAATTTGGTAAGGAGTGTGCCTAACTCCAGTCAAAAAGTGTCTCCAATTACGAGGAGGACCAATTAGTGAGTAAACTGTGTGTCACGCAAGATTGCGGCGAGGAGAAACTGTAGTGTTTGTAGTGGAATCTTGTGAAAGGTATTGTTTTAGTCTTTTTGATTGTGTTTATAAAGTGGAAATGGGGTTATCTTCTTTATTTTTGTTTTCTTATGATTGTGTGTATGACAGAGCAAAACCAGTTTTGTTTCCTGTTATACCCAGTACTGACATTAAAACAATGTGCAACACTTGGGTTTACTGCTGAAGGGTTGACCGATATGCAGCTCGTGTGAGGGTCGACTGAATCCAGTGGAAGTGCGCCACAACGACGTATCCCGAATTATTCTCAGAGTAGTGACAACGACATCACAGTAGAGGTTTCTCATCCCCATTTTTACTGCCATTGTACATTTTAGAGACTGAATATTACAGGGTCCTTCATTGTGATAAAGGTATTTTCACAGAAACAAAGGTAACTCAGATAACAAACAGAATAAATCATGATTACATCATTACTCTACAACGATCCATCGGAGACTTGGCGTCAATTATACGAAAATACTCGGAAAATATCCCTGAACGATCTCCAAAATTTTGCCAAAGGAGTTCGTCTTCTCTCTGTAAACGAATACAAACTGAATTTTTTAGACTAATTCCTGTGATTTCATTCATATTTACGTGTTGAGTGTCCTCAATTTCTTATTTTTGTCCTCAATTTTTGAAAATTCCAAAAATAATTGAATAGGAATAATGTGCTGAACATTTTAAGCTAGAGCTCAACTGAATATACCAGTGCAATCAAATTTGGCATCAATTACTTATTTTATTAGATTGTAAGAAAATGGACCAATAAAGGTGTGGCACAATACTCTGGTATGAATGAGTTTAGAAGCTGTGCCATACTGATGCGAGACATGCGGAAGCATCAAACTTATGTCACCTGGATAATCGTGGTGTTATTTCATTTAAATGAAATATTTTTAGAACGAGAAAAGAATCACATCTTTTTCAACATCCACATTCTTGCGATTAAATAAATAAATGACGCCTTGTTTGCATTTTCTATTAAGAGTTCTATAACTTTTATTAGCCGCGCGGTGGAGCAGTGATCTAAGTGATTTTCGTTCCGTTCTCAGTAACGGCTGCTTTAGTTTTCGGGTTGGTAGAAGCAATGTGTTTACTTTTGTCAGACTAAATAAAGACTTATTAGGTAACTGTCCCGTATGCTTTTGAAAAAATTCCATGTTTTAATTTTTTCTCTTTGTCATTTCTCTCCTCTTTTGCTAAATTTTATCGATGTTAGATTTTAAATTAATATTTTCCGCCCTTTCCCGCCCCTAAAATTTTGCCGCCCTATGCGCCGCCTAATCTTACCTAATGGCAGAAACGCCCCCGCCATTCTGTTTATGTGTCCATAGAACATCAATCTTCTCTTTCTTATTGATGATGTTATTGTTTCTACGCTTGTGTATAACTCCTCATTAGATGAATCGCAGCTGTCGGTCTACCCAGCTGTTACCCCTTTTATCAGCCGAGTGACTGCTAGCTTTCTGCTGATACTCGAGGTCTCTTCGTGATCCTTCTGGTTTGAAAACCGTATTGTGGTGTCTTGACTTGGTTACATTGTGATAATTACCTCCTGTTATAGCCAAGGACGAAAAGTTTCCAATGCTTATTTACGCATTACTTACTTGCATATTACTGCATGATTGCATGCAGGAGCCCAAAACTAGGAAACACAGTATGTGATATTGTTAGTTACATATACGTCAATTGGTTCTCTTAAGAAGTTCATCAGTGGTGTAGGAGTCGGCTACCAATAAATCAATAAATATTTCAGGTGTTCCTTAACTATGTTATTAGTTAAATTTTTAATGGTTTCAGGCGGTTACTTAAAAAGCGCATTCCTGAATAATGGGAACCTTTCTAGAGCAAACTGCGTTACTTTGTCTTTATGCAGACTCTTCTTTTTACTGGTATGGATTTCGTGATAGGTACTGTTGATTTGAAAGAGAGACTTGCGACAAATTTCATTACTTAATAAACAAAATGGTTCAAATGGCTCTGACCACTATGGGACTTAACTGCTGAGGTCATCAGTCTCCTAGAACTTAGAACTATTTGAACCTAAGTAACTGAAGGACATCACACACATCCATGCCCGAGGCAGGATTCGAACCTGCGACAATTAATAAACAGAGTGATAATCGGTAGCAAGTAGGCCCAGTTATTTAAATAGGTTTCTGGAGGATGTTCTTGAATTCACAACACAGGTAATTAGTGTTACACGCTTTTGGATTCGGGAGACTTTAGTGTGGCGTTATGAGCCACATACCTCGGTCTTCCAACGAACGTTCCAGATAGCCGTGCAGAGATCAGCGCACTGCCTCGAATGAGAGAGGAACGAGGTTCAAACACCGCTGAAAAGCCTTTATTATAGACGTTCCGTGACTTCTCTAAATAACTCCGAACGTATCCTGCACCAAGATCAAGGCTAGCTCTTCCTTGAATCCTTAGATCATTCAAGTTCGTGCTTAATGCTACGTCTCAACTGACTACAGTGTCGACGGCAAGATCGTACCAAGGATATGAACTAGAGGATGGAAGGGGAGGTGGGGGTGGGGGGAAGGACACGACAAGTCATCTAGTTTTGCGGTGCGCGACGAAATGGTTGTGGGATTTCACAATAAAGGGCTCTGCGTATATTTAGTGCTATGTAGTCTGTATCCGTTAAGTATTCTGGCTTTCTTCAAACGTGTTTGGCGGGGCAGGATACGTGTTCAGTTTGAAAGGGGGGGGGGGGGGTAGTGACCACCTCTGCCTCTCGTTTTGTACTGTACGCCCGTGGTCTGCAGATTTCCTTCCTTCGCTTTCCGTATCATTTTATTCTGTTTCCACACCGGCAGCCTGGTACCGAGAGACGCCGGTTCCACAGACGTGTGTGTCTGCTGCGTGTCCCCCCGCAGCTGTGGAGCGCGGAACTGGCCGCAGCCTTGAGTCTGCGTCGCGGGGCATTCACCCCTGCCTGGTGCCGCCTCTCCAGTTGCCGGGCCCAAATTTCGCTTCAGAGACAACCGCCTCTTGCAGACCGAGCTCGCAGCTGTGTCTAAACAGTACGGATGTCCTCGTATAAAAACCTCGTTCCGGGAGCTAGCTCCTCTAGGGTAACACTCGTTTCACAACACTCCCCGTACACGTGACGTCATTCAAAAGATACTATGCTGACCAAGACAGGAGACTAGTTTCATGTGACGAAGTATTACCTTCATGGATAACGTCGTGGCTCCTGGAGTCGGAAGCTGTAGGTTCGCAACATGTAATTATTATTATTACACTACTGGCCATTAAAATTCCTACACCTCGAAGATGACGTACTACAGACGCGAGATTTAACCGACAGGAAGAAGATGTTGTCATATGCAAATGATAAGCTTTTCAGAGCATTCACACAAGTTTGGGCCCGGTGGCGACACCCACAACGTGCTGACAACAGGAAAGTTTCCAACCGATTTCTGATACACAAAGAGCAGCTGACCGGCGTTGCCTGGTGAAACATTGTTGTGATGCCTCGTGTAAGAAAGAGAAATGCGTATCATCACGTTTCCGACTTTGATAAAGGTCGGATTGTAGCCTGTCGCGATTGCGGTTTATCGTAACGCGACATTGCTGCTCGCGTTGGTCGAGATCCAATGACTGTTAGCAGAATATGGAATCGGTGGGTTCAGGAGGGTAATACGGAACGCAGTGCTGGATCCCAACGGCCTCGTATCACTAGCAGTCAAGGTGACAGGCATCTCATCCGCATGGTTGTAGCGGATCGTGCAGCCACGTCTCGACCCTGAGTCAACAGATGGGGACGTTTGCAAGACAACAACCATCTGCACGAACAGTTCGACGACGTTTGCAGCAGCATGGACTATCAACTCGGAGACCGTGGCTGCGGTTACCCTTGACGCTGCACCACAGACAGGAGCGCCTGCGATGGTGTACTCAACGACGAACCTGAGTGCACGAATGGCTAAACGTCATTTTTTCGGATTAATCCAGGTTCTGTTCACAGCATCATGATGATCGCATCCGTGTTTGGAGACATCGCGGTAAACGCACATTGGAAGCGTATATTCTTCATCTCCCTAGTGGCGTATCACCAGGCGTGATGGTATGGGGTGCTATTGGTTACACATCTCGGTCACCTCTTGTTCGCGTTGACGGCACTTTGAACAGTGGACTTTACATTTCAGATGTGTTACGACCCGTGGCTCTACCCTTAATTCGATCCCTGCGAAACCCAACATTTCAGCAGGATAATGCACGACCGCATGTTGCAGGTCCTGTGGGGTCCTTTCTGGATACAGAAAATGTTCGACTGCTGCCCTGGCCAGCACATTCTCCAGATCTATCACCAATTGAAAACGTCTTGTCAGTGGTGGTCGAACAACTGGCTCGTCACAATACGCCAGTCACTACTCTTGATGAACTGTGGTATCGTGTTGATGCTGCATGGGCAGTTGTACCTGTACACACCATCCAAGCTCTGTTTGACTCAATGCCCAGGCGTATCAAGGCCGTTATTACGGCCAGAGGTGGTTGTTTTGCGTACTGATTTCTCAGGATCTATGCACCCAAATTGCGTGAAAATGTAATCACATGTCAGTTCTTGTATAATATATTTGCCCAATGAATACCCGTTTATCATCTGCATTTCTTGTTGGTGTAGAAATTTTAATGGCGAGTAGTGTATTATTATTGTTATTATTTTCGTGTTAGCCTTGTTAACACGTGCTGGGACTTTCTTATGAATGTGATACAAGTAAGTTCTGCAATATTCGATATCATTTAAATTTATGTCTGACTAGAGAACAAAAGAGAAAATAAATATTTAACGATTTCCAAGTACTGTCTTAGGTCAGGCAGGAACCTAAGAGGAGAGATATGAATTGCTGCGACAGAAACGTTGCAGCAATAAAATTCGTATTCTTCCTTCTCACAAACATTTAGCTCTTTATTTCCGAATATGTGGTGACTTCCTAGTATGGGGTTAGGGTGGAACGTAAGAGGACTCCTTAAAACGCTGGGCCGGCCGAAGTGGCCGAGATGTTCTGGGCGCTACAGTCTGGAGCCGCGCGACCGCTACGGTCGCAGGTTGGAGTCCTGCCTCGGGCATGGATGTGTGTGATGTCCTCAGGTTAGTTAGGTTTAAGTAGTACTAAGTTCTAGGGGACTTATGACCTCAGCAGTTGAGTCCCATAGTGCTCAGAGCCATTTAAAACGCTGCGAGTGAAACGAATGTGTTACGATTTCCGAGTGTGTAGTTAGGCAGGGCCATAAGAGGACAGCTTAAATTGCTGCGAGTCAAACGAGGAACAATAATATTCATATTCTTTCTTGTCACAAATATTTCGGTGTTTATTTTTCTGAAAATGCGGCGATTTCCGAGTGTGTGGTTAGGCAGGAAACTAAGAGGTCAACTTAAATTGCTGCGAGTAAATCTAAACATTCTTATTCGTGTTATGAAGTTGATATTTTGCATGATGTCGAAATGACTTCACGTTTGCGGGAAGTGTTTTGAATAAAGTGTAGCCTAGCTCTTCTGACGTTACTATAATTCATTAAGCGTTTCTATTGTTTTCCCCTTTCTACTATCTCTGGAAATGTCCGTTGAGTAGCAATATTTATGCAGTCAACGTAGCGTACTGCATATGCCACCAGCGTCGAACCGACACTTCATTTTATGTATGTATAACCACAGTCTAACATAAATAACGACACTCCGTGCAGCGCCCCAGACGGCCACCAAGCAACACTTCTGAATACGGTATCGGACGCGTGCGAATACTAACGTTTGTATTGATTTGTAACAATGTTTACGATAGGGAGTATGTAGAGTGTCATAAAAATCAACAATAACAACAAGAAGACACCACATTTGTCGTTATCTAGTTTCCTAAAGACCGTTGGACGTACGAAACGGTACATTACAGGTCAGTGTATTTACGGTTCCTTGTAACGTAGAAACATTTGCTGAATAATGTCGTTTTCCTTTAATAACAAAAAATTGCTTGTAAATCCCAGAAGACCCGACCTTTTGCAGAAAAATGTCGTATATGTATCTCTCAAACCACGGTTTTGTGCGATACACTTTCAGCCAAATTATTGAATGTGGAATGAAGGAAACCTATATGGAATGTACGATCTACATTATTTAACGCACGAAGTAAACCACTACTGTCGCTTAAGGACAGACCACACACACGTGATAATAAATCCTCAAAAGCAATAAAGCTGTTCCCCAGCATAGAAGAAACCAATTCCACAATTGTTGCTAAATCTGAGGCACAAACGGAAAGAATGTTTAACACATTCGCGTTTCCTCCAAAGTCAGAGTTGCAGATCCTTGTTGTGCGTCTCTATTTGCAGAGTATCCATGACGTCAACGCAGAGGTGTAGAAGACAAGCTTCCAAACGGCCGGACCTCGTCCTCGTCCACCTGTTACACAAGAAGGTAGACACGTCATACCTCAACAGCTATGGAGGATTCTCTTTCCTTTCGGTCACCTGCATTATCTTCCTAAAGGCAACACTCACAACAGAGGAGGGTCAAATATGCTCTGGCGTAGCACGGTATGAAACCAAAAAAAAAGGAAATGCAAATCAGGCATTAAACCTCAAAATCATCCTCACATACAAGAATAGCCTCTCTTTACGTAGGAATCTTCGTCGACTTCCAAAGTCCTTAAGAATCGTTAGACAGTCATTCCTTCTTTCAGACACTATTCGAACTGGGCCAAGGTAACAAGACATCTAACCTTATAAAAGCATCGCTTGCTAATATGCCGTCCAAAGGAAAATTCAGAACAAAATTGCCAAGGAATGTCGAGTCTAAGAAACGGTCTGCTTCCAGTTCTCTTCAGCTGCCTGCTGGAGAAAGTGTTTTGCGAATTGACCGAGACACAGGTAACAATGGACTGAAAATCGGTTTCAAAAAGGACAAATTATTAGCCAGTTACCTAGTCTTCGTAGATGACCTCACACTTTTACCATTCAGTGTAGAAACAACTAGTTATCAACACTTGATGACCTCAGATGTTAAGTCCCATAGCCATTTGAACCATTTGAGTTAATCAAAAACATCAGAGATGCAACTGACACGATCCCATTGGATAACACGTTAATACAGAAGGCTAACTCCTTCGACGTTTCAGAGCGTGGTTAACCTCTAAAATCATTAAAGCTCTGGCCACCAACAATAGGGCACCAAATTGGAGAAAGCCTACAATTTCTATAAAAAAAACTTACCGATACAATCCCTTTGCTTAAACTAAAATTCCAGCACGTCTGTCAGTCTGCCTAAGGATTTCGTCTTGTCCCAGAAGGACTTTGGGTCTCCTGTGGCTTGTGTCCAAAACCGAACGCTCCAACCTACGCGCCGATGGCAATGTAATGCTGTCCTACCCAAATTTCATTTAGCTCGAACCAAAAGTGGATTGAATCTTAGACAGATGTGGCATTGTCCTTTAGAAGTCCCTCGATGCAGCTTCGACGTTCAACAAGTTTGCTGTCCCCTGGAAAGCGCCCGGACGTCCTCGGGAAGTTAGCTCTGCCGCTGCTGATAAAAGTAATTACTTGCACGCTTGCCCTTCGCAATGCCGGTGGAGACTCTAGATCTTTGTCGACTGCAGGCGACAGAGTCAGGTATTTCAAGGGCATTTACTACACCAGAAGAAGGAAGACGGCCCATACAGATTCGGTGTAACCTAATAAATTCCCTGGTTCTTAATTTTTCAGAATGTCTCCATTCTAACACTGAACTAGTACATTCCAATGCTATGTGCGTAGTCAGTGTGTATAACCTGAACGCTGTTACTAATATTCTACGGCTGTTCTGCATGTTATGTTTCAAGTGTGCATGCGCGAGCAGATTAGTGTTTAGTTTGTTTCGTTATGTGTGATTATGGAATTAAGAAAAATTTGATTTAAATTGATTTAGACACTTTGGTTTAAATACATCAACTACACGATAGCGAAAATATGTTCTGTTAAAAAAATTATAACTAGTTGTTGTAACTGTCTGAAAACCAACTAAACAAACTATGTTCATAACTCGGCACGGAAAGATACGTTTCTTGCATTTACTTGTTCCAATAAGTATTCCTTTCACTTACTATTTTGTATGTTAAAAAATGAGGAAATTCCTCCAGCTGTATTAAGGTGTTGGTTTTATTGGTAACTAGTTTCGATGTTGTTACAACATCACCTCCAGGCCCATACTTGTTGACAGCAACCGTATGTGTCTTACACTAGCAGTCAGTGGTGAGATAGGCGTGCTCCATGCGGTTGCTGTCAACAAGTATGGGCCTGAAGATGATGATGTAACAACATCGAAACTAGTTGCCAATAAACCCAACACCTTAATACAGATGGAGGAATTTAGTCATTTTTTAACATATATTATACTAGCTGACGTCCCAAGTCGTCCGTTTCAATTATGGATATACGAAGATTACTATTTTGTAAGTTCACAAAAAAACACCTTATCTAAAACATCGTTTATACTCCGCAAACCTCTTTAGAATTCCAGTTGCAGTTCCCTAGTATATTTTACTTGTGTAAAGAGCGAGAGAAAAGTTACTATTGGTATGGCTCGGTATGTGTTCTAATCTCTCTCATCTGTGCTGATCCCTGGCGAGATAAACGATGGACGCTGTAGAATTGTTGCAACTTCTTACCTGGACCACTAGTTAACTATCTTTGGCCCATAGACATCCACGTGAATGTCGTCTTTCACCTCACTATTCCCGTTTAGATTCCCCTACCATTTCGTACAATTTCGAACGGACTATACCGACCTGTTTGATCCTGACAGCACGCGTGCGAAGACGTTCAACTTCTCCCTTTAAGGTGACTTGACAGCGATTTTGAACACAGATTGATTACAGTGCTGTTACAGAATATTGCCTACAAATCAAAGTCTGCCATGCGCCTTCCCTTTCTTCGTCAGCTGTTTGCCTTCCCTTCTTTTGATCAGATGGATGTCGGGTAGCTGATGGTGGTTGTGGTGGCCGCGGTGGTGGTGGTGGTGCTGACATCAATTTTTATTGATCCATTCCCATGTCCGAAGTAAGATGAGAAACTACGACCTCCACTTTTCAAGACTGGGATGCTACACTGAGAATACGAAGGAAGCTTTCTTTTATAGTCGGCTGCCATTAACACCAACGAGCGTCTCTTCACCAAAGAGTGTCACGGTTTGGGATAAGTTACATAAATTATCACTGGTTTCATAGATATAAATTGCAGAAGGATGGGATAAACACAACCATATCGCTCAAACTGGAAAGAAACCATCTCACGAATCGAACCTAACTCGCTTTTGCAATCGAAAAAGGGTTCAGGAGATTCTGGGCTTCGGTAATGTCTCGTCTTCGGGAAATGAACACCGCCGTAACAGTAGTAAGAAAGAATTTTTCCACTGTTGGTCCAAACGTAATGTCACGCAGGTTCTTGTTCGTCGCCAAAAAACGTGAAGAACATGTACAGGCGACTCTGTGAAAGGATGAAGTCACGTAGCTTTCTGTACCTGTTGCATTTTTCGTGTAAATAAATCTGTGCAACGACGCTTGCATTGTACCGGCTATCAGCTCAGAGCGGCGTATGGCCAGGCCCTCATTATTCGTCGTCCTCTGAGGCAGTTTTATTACTAGTTACAAAGTGGCACCATGGCATGTATGAAAGCTATCGTAGGTAAGTTATGCGGTTGGGAGCCGCGCGGGGTAGTTGCGCGGTCTGGGGCGCCTTGTCACGGTCCGTGCGGCTCACCCCCTCGGGCATGTTGTCTATAGCGTAAGTTAGATTAACTAGTGTGTGGGTTTAGGGACCGAAGACCTCAGTAGTTTGGTCCCATAAGACCTTACCACAAATTTCCTATGCGGTTGGGAATCAGCATAATGACTGACCCGACCCCGGCGCCGCAGCCGCCTCTGCCACGGCTGTTATGCCTGACAGCAAGTCACCTTCACGGTAGCTCAAAGCAAGCCTCCAAGTCTTCACCCCAGTCCTGTTTACCATCCCTCTTCTGTTTTAGAAAATGACATTGAAAGACAGTGTATAACACATCGTCAGTTAAGTCCTCAATTGAGATGACGCTGCAACTATAAAACATATTCCACAGTGTTTCGTGTGAGTTGGAATTTACCCATGGCGTAGGGTTGCCAACTTCTGTTACACCACAATACGTGACATCAGTGATAACTTTGACAATTTTTACGTCGATCAGCTCCTATTTTATTAAGGGGCGGACGTACTCGATTTAGTAACCAGGAAACACGTTAACCACTTTGGTGTAAAATATTGTGCAGTGTGAGTCAGAAAGGACTTTACAATTTTGGAGGATACAGAAATTTATTGAGATAACTTACGGAATCGGTAGATGTGTCAGTTTGTAGTAAACAACCTCAAGTTTCACATGAAAGTCTCCAAGTGTCGGTTTGGTTCGATGTGACTACCATTTGTGATGCGGTAAAATCCCGTAGGTAATCAATTTCTTCTCGCACTCGTCTCAGAAAATCGGGCGTAACTTGTGCAACGGCAGCGTAGATTCGGTTTTACAGTTAATTGTTTGGTAGGGGAGGAACAAACACACGGTCTATAATCAAACCCCAGAGAAAGAAATCCAACGGTGTCAAGTCTGGGGAACAAGGTGGCCTTGCGATTGCCCCTTCACGGCCAATCCACCGACCTGGGAAGCGATTATCGAGGAAACCTCGAACTCTCGTGAGAAAATCAGGTGGAACACCATTTTGCTAGGAGTAAACCATCCCGTTTGAGTCTTCTTCATCGATCTAATGAATTAAAAAGTTTTCAGGCATATCCAGGTACACAATACATTGATAGTTTTCTCCATGAAGAAGAAAGGGCTGTACACTTTCAATTTGCTAAGAGCACAAGACACATTAACTTTGAAGGTCTTCGCTTCATGAAACCAAAACACACAGCGAGCACGCTCCGTACTAGCGAAAGTAGCCATTTTAACTGTGGACTACAGTAGCGCTCATAGTGGGGAATGAGGTACTGATGCACTATGTGAATCTTACTTGAGGTTATTTGCTACAAAATGACGATCCAACGATACTGTAAGTTGTCTCAACAAATTTCTATATCATTTCAATGTTGTAAAGCCCTTTTCCATTCACCATGTATCAACAGCTTTGATTGTGAATACCACAGAGCCTGTTTAAACACTTGTCCGCCTCCGTAGCTGAGTGGTTAGCGCATGTGGAGGCTATGCCGGTTCGATTTCTGTTGCTGCCAGAGATTTTTCTTGATGGGAGGATTGAAATGGGATGCAGTCAGCACTCGAGTGAGAAGTAAGGGCTCCAACGTCAAGAAAGCCTACAACGGCCAGCAGAGCGGTGTGCTGACCCCCCAAGCCGCTGTATATCGCATCTCAATTGGGAGAGGATGACACGGCGGTCGGTCGGTTCCCGCCGCGAGGGATTAGCCGAGCGGTCTAGGGCGCTGCAGTCATGGACTGTGCGGCTGGTCCT
Source organism: Schistocerca cancellata (assembly GCF_023864275.1). Taxonomy (NCBI): domain Eukaryota; kingdom Metazoa; phylum Arthropoda; class Insecta; order Orthoptera; family Acrididae; genus Schistocerca; species Schistocerca cancellata. The sequence continues at coordinate 290,537,437 of NC_064628.1, read as the reverse complement.
GGCGGAGGTTCGAGTCCTGCCTCGGGCATGGGTGTGTGTGTTTGTCCTTAGGATAATTTAGGTTAAGTAGTGTGTAAGCTTAGGAACTGATGACATTAGCAGTTAAGTCCCACCATAAGATTTCAAACACCTTTGAACATTTTTTGGTCGGTTCCGAGTTGTCCATCAAGGCCAGAACGCGGAACTTTTCTTTCGTTCTAACATTTAACATGACATTCCACATGAGACTAACTGTAACTATATCTTACAACTAACGCATTCTATTAGTTTCTGTGGAAATTTGAGTTTGGTGTTTTTGTGAGCTTATTTTTCATTGTCCTGAAAAGGTTATATTGTTTTGTTCTTGTGGATATTATCGGCGGAAGGAGGTGCGAGCCAGTTGGAGGCGGTGTATAAACTGTCAGCGGTGTATCTTTCCACTCTTGTGCTTGGATCACGGTAGTTTTACCTAAAGTAGTTAGATAGTTTCAGGGCTTTAGTTATTGAGTAATTATTAAGTTTAACGGATTCTCGCGTGTCAAAGAGAAGCTAGCGACCGTTTCATTATCTGATGTAGCAGAATAGCAACTCAGAAAATTAAACCGGGTCCGCCAGTAAACATTGCCGAGTATGTAACAGTACATCACGTAATTCGTCTCGCGCGCCGCACGGTTCTGGCAACGGCCGTGGTCGGGACTTCGCGCCACGCCACGTACTGAAGGACGGACGAAGGGAGGGGAAACCTTGAAACTTCCTGGCAGATTAAAGCTGGTGCCGAGCCGAGACTCGAACTCGGGATCTTTGCCTCCCGCGGGCAAAGTGCTCTACCGTTGGGTAGCTGAGTCAGTGGAGCACTTGCCCGCGAAAGCAGAGGCCACGAGTTCGAGTCTCGTCCAGCATACAGTTTTAATCTGCATGGAAGTTTCATATCAGCGCGCATGGCGGTGCATTGTGAAAGTCTCATTCATGGGAAACCTAGTTTTCAGCCGATTTGCAAGTGGCAGTGACATCACGCTGCTGTCGACCGTTCTCGACATGCTACATGAAATGTATTCGCAGTTGCGAATCATTAGCTGTAGAACGGAATGACGACAAGGAAAATTTGTGCCGGATTTCCCGGTTATCGCGAGAGGTCGCCTTACCATTTAGCTATCCGATCACGACTCACGGCCACACCCGAACTTACGTATGTCGTCAACCATGTGTCTGCAACCTGTACTAGTACATCCATTATGTATATTCCCGTACAGGGGAGACATTTTACTTGAAAGTCATTTGCCCGGTGTCGGCGAATAAATATGATATTGCAGTGCAAGTGTTATTCCGAATTACAATGCATGTTCGAAGGAACATTGCATCGTAATTCGGAATAACACAGGCACTGCAATATAGTACCTGTAGTATAGTTCTCGACGTGTGTTGCGCCTAGGGCGCCTTGCCACGGTTTGCGCGGCTCCCCATATCGGAAGTTCGTGTCCTCCCTCGGGCATGGGTGTGTGTGTGTTGTCCTTAGCGTAAGTTAGTTCAAGTTAGATTAAATACTGTGTAAGCCTAGGGACCGATGACCTCAGCAGTTTGGTTCCATAGGAACTTACCACAAATTTCCAAATGAGTGGCTGAAAGGCATCGACGTGTGTCGACTGGCGAGTGCAAGTCGAGACAATGTGAAAGTCGCATAGGCGGGCTCCGGACTGTCTGTTGGCCAGGCAGTATTGTTGTTGTTGTTGTTGTTGTGGTTTTCAGTCCTGAGAGTGGTTTGAAACAGCTCTCCATGCTACTCTATCCTGTGCAAGGTTCTTCATCTTCCAGTACTTACTGCAACCTACATCCTTCTGAATCTGCTTAGTGTATTCATCTCTTGGTCTCCCTCTAAGATTTTTACCCTCCACACTGCCCTCCAAAGCTAAATTTGTGATCCTCTGATGCCTCATAACATGTCCTACCAACCGGTCCCTTCTTCTTGTCAAGTTGTACCACGAACTCCTCTTCTCCCCAATTCTATTCAATACCTCCTCATTAGTTATGTGATCTACCCATCTAATTTTCAGCATTCTTCTGTAGCACCACATTTCGAAAGCTTCTATTCTCTTCTTGTCCAAACTATTTATCGTCCATGTTTCACTTCCATACATGGCTACACTCCATACAGATACTTTCAGAAACGACTTCTGACACTCAAATCTATAGTCGATGTTAACAAATTTCTCTTCTTCAGAAACGCTTTCCTTGCAATTGCCAGCCTACATTTTATATCCTCTCTACTTCGACCATCATCAGTTATTTTGCTGCCCAAATAGCAATACTCCTTTACTACTTTAAGTGTCTCATTTCCTAATCTAATTCTCTCAGCATCACCCGATTTAATTTGCTGACAGAATTACAATGTCATCGGCGAACCTCAACGTTTTTATTTCTTCTCCATGGACTTTAATACCTACTCCGACTTTTTCTTTTGTTTCCTTTACTGCTTGCTCAATATACAGATTGAATAACGTTGCGGAGAGGCTACAACCCTGTCTCACTCCCTTCCCAACCTCTGCTTCCATTTCGTGCCCCTCTACTCTTATAACTGCCATCTGGTTTTTGTACAAATTGTAAATAGCCTTTCGCTCCCTATATTTTACCCCTGCCACCTTTAGAATTCGAAAGAGAGTATTCCAGTCAACATTGTCAAAAGCTTTCTCTAAGTCTACAAATGCTAGAAACGTAGGTTTGCCTTTCCTTAATCTTTTTTCTAAGATACGTCGTAAGGTCAGTATTGCCTCACGTGTTCCAACATTTCTACGGAATCCAAACTTGTCTTCCCCGAGGTCGGCTTCTACCAGTTTTTCCATTCGTCTGTAAAGAATTCGCGTTAGTATTTTGCAGCTGTGACTTATTAAACTGATTGTTCGGTAATTTTCACATCTGTCAACACCTGCTTTCTTTGGGATTGGGATTATTATATTCTTCTTGAAGTCTGAGGGTATTTCGCCTGTCTAATACATCTTGCTCACCAGATGGTAGAGTTTTGTCAGGACTGGCTCTCCCAAGGCCATCAGTAGTTCTAATGGAATGTTGTCTACTCCCGGGGCCTTGTTTCCGACTCAGGTCTTTCAGTGCTCTGTCAAACTCTTCACGCAGTATCGAATCTCCCATTTCATCTTCATCTACATCCTCTTCCATTTCTATAATATTGTCCTCGAATACATCGCCCTTGTATAGATCTTCTGTATACTCCTTCCACCTTTCTGCTTTCCCTTCTTTGCTTCGAACTGGGTTTCCATCTGAGCTCTTGATATTTATACAAGTGGTTCTCTTTTCTCCAAAGGTCTCTTTAATTTTCCTGTAGGCAGTATCTATCTTACCCCTGGTGAGATAAGCCTCTACATCCTTACATTTGTTCTCTAGCCATCTCTCCTTAGCCATTTTGCAGTTCCTGTTGATCTCATTTTTGAGACGTTTGTATTCCTTTTTGCCTGCTTCACTTGCTGCATTTTTATATTTTCTCCTTTCATCAATTTAATTCAATATTTCTTCTGTTACCCAAGAACTTCTACTAGCCCTCGTCTTTTTACCAACTTGATCCTCTGCTGCCTTCACTACTTCATCCCTCAGAGCTACCCATTCTTCTTCTACTGTATTTCTTTCCCCCATTTCTGTCAATTGTTCCCTTATGCTCCCCCTGAAACTCTCTACAACCTCTGGTTTAGACAGTTTGTCCCTGTCCCATCTCCTTAAATTCCCACCTTTTAGCAGTTTCTTCAGTTTTAATCTATAGTTCATAACTAATAGATTGTGGTCAGAGTCCACATCTGCCCCTGGAAATGTCTTACAATTTAGAACCTGGTTCCTAAATCTCTGTCTTACCATTATATAATCTATCTGATACCTACTAGTATCTCCAGGCTTCTTCCATGTATACAGCCTCCTTTCATGATTCTTGAACCAAGTGTTAGCTATGATTAAGTTATGCTCTGTGCAAAATTCTACCAGGCGGCTTCCTCTTTCATTTCTTAGCCCCAGTCCATATTCACCTACTACGTTGCCTTCTCTCCCTTTTCTTACTACCGAATTCTAGTCACCCATGACTATTAAATTTTCGTTTCCCTTCACTACCTGAATAATTTCTTTTATCTCATCATACATTTCATCAATTTCTTCATCCTCTGCAGAGCTAGTTGGCATATAAACTTGTACTACTGTAGGAGGCATGGGCTTCGTGTCTATCTTAGCCACAATAATGCGTTCACTATGCTGTTTGTAGTAGCTTACCCGCACTCCTATTTTTTTACTCATTATTAAACCTACTCCTGCATTACCTCTATTTGATTTTGTATTTATAACCCTGTATTCACCTGACCAAAAGTCTTGTTCCTCCTGCCACCGAACTTCACTAATTCCCACTATATCTAACTTTAACCTATCCATTTCCCTTTTTAAATTTTCTAACCTACCTGCCCGATTAAGGGATCTGACATTCCACGCTCCGGTCCGTAGAACGCCATTTTACTTTCTCCTGATAACGACGTCCTCTTGAGTAGTCTCCGCCCGGAGATCCGAATGGGGGACTATTTTACCTCCGGAATATTTTACCCAAGAGGACGCCATCATCATTTAACCATACAGTAAAGCTACCTGCCCTCGGGAAAAATTACGGCTGTAGTTTCCCCTTGCTTTCAGCCGTTCGCAGTACCAGCACAGCAAGGCCGCTTTGGTTAGTGTTGCAAGGCCAGATCAGTCAATCATCCAGAATGTTGGCCCTGCAACTACTGAAAAGGCTGCTGCCCCTCTTCAGGAACCACGTGTTTGTCTGGCCTCTCAACAGATACCTCTCCGTTGTGGTTGCACCTAGGGTACGGCCATCTGTATCGCTGAGACACGCAAGCCTCCCCACCAACGGCAAGGTCCATGGTTCATGGGGGGGGGGGGGGGCAGGCAGTATTAGTTTTCCATATGTGATAAAGTGCTTAGTCATTATTATATTTACTGTGTTACCATTCACAAAGAAGAACGAGTGGTTAACACGTGAGCAAATCATAATGCCTTCTCTCGTCGTATTGGTATTAATTAGACTGTGTCTGTTGATTGATCGGCCGGCCGAAGTGGCCGTGCGGTTAAAGGCGCTGCAGTCTGGAACCGCAAGACCGCTACGGTCGCAGGTTCGAATCCTGCCTCGGGCGTGGATGTTTGTGATGTCCTTAGGTTAGTTAGGTTTAACTAGTTCTAAGTTCTAGGGGACTAATGACCTCAGCAGTTGAGTCCCATAGTGCTCAGAGCCATTTGAACCATTTTTTTGTTGATTGATCCGTGGTGCAATACCCATTCTACATATGTCTGCGTGCTCTCCATGCCTGAATGATGAAATGCTCGCACTCGAGAAACAGTACATATAGAATCCAAAAACGTATGCAACTGCTTTGGCACAATGTGACACAAGGCAATTTGTTGCAAAGTATACACTTCAGTCAGATTAAAAAACGAGAGGTGTCACACAATTCAAGTACTTTATATAAAACCGCTATTGAACATATGAAACTATCTACATCAGCATGTGATTTATAAGATTCATTATCACTCTGTCTTCGTAACTTTTGCAGTTAATGTTGGTGTGGTTGAGATGACCATTCTTGCATGTTCAAAAAATCGAAACCACTCACAGCTGAGGCAGGACGTTCTGATCGTACATCACGCCGAATGTTACAGAACGTATTTCTATTAAATTAATAAGAAAGTTCCACAATCTTTTAGAAACGCAAAAAAACTCTATGTTCTGCCTTACGGCAGGTCTTGTTATGGGGGAAGCCTCGTCAGAGAGGTCCACCGCATAAGCGTCTAGGGAAGTGATTCCAGTGGTGGTTTCCCGTTGCCTTCCACTGATGACGAGGAAATGATAATGAGGACGACACAACACGCAGTCCCTGAGCGGAGAAAATCTCCCACCGAGAGGGGAGTCGAACCCAGGGCCCTTGGCGTGAGAGATCGCTGCGCTGACCACTCAGCTACCGGTGTTATAAACGCAAATGTGTATAAAATAATATTTGGAAATAGCAGAACGTGAACGATACGCTGATCATCCAGAGCATTATTACCACCTAACTAATAGCGGGTATGTCCACCTTTGGCATGGGTGACAACGGCGATGCGTCATGGCATGGAAACAATGAAGCTCTGCTAAGTCGATGGAGGGAGTTGGCACCACATGTGTGCACACAAGTAACCTAATTCCCGTAAATTTCGTGGAGGGGGCTATGAGCTCTGACACTACGTTCAGTCACATCCTAGACGTGTTCGATTGGGTTCAGATCTCACGAGTATTGGAGCCTGCATTTCAACTGGAACTCGCCACTCTTCGAACCACTCCATCGCGCTTCTGGCGTTGTGACATGGCGTATTATCTTGTTGAAAAATGTCACTGCTTTCAGGAAATATGATCGTCATGAGGGGTCTGCAACCAGTGTACGATACTCCATGGCCGTCATGGTGCCTCGCACGAGCTCCACTGGACCCATGGATGCCCTTGTGAATGTTGCCCAGAGCATAATGGAACCGTCGACAGATTGTCTCTGTGTCACAATACAGGTGTCGAGGAGCTGTTCTCCTGGAAAACGACAGATTCGCGCCCTCCCATCAGCATGATGAAGAAGGTATCGGGATTCATCAGGCCATGCAACACTCTGCCACTGCGCCAACGTCCAGTGCCGATGGTCATATGCCCATTTCAATTGTAGTTATCGATGTCGTGGTGTTAACATTGGCACGTGCACAGGTCGTCGACTGCGGAGTCTCATTGGTAGGAGTGTTCAGCACATTGTGTGTTCACACACACTTGTACTCTGCCCAGGATTAAAGACTGATGTTAGTTACGCCACATTTCGCCACCTGCCCTGTCGTACCAGTCTGCCCAGCCTACGGCGTCCGACATCTGTAACGAGGGGTGGCCGCCCAACCCCACGACATCTGGACGTGGTTCCACCTCGGTTTCGCCACGTCTTGAAGACACTCGCCATAGCACTCCTCGAACACCCGACAAGTCGCGCAGTTTCCGAAATACTCGTGCCAAGCCTACGGGCCATCACGATCTGGCCTCGGTCAAACTCAGATAGATCACGCGCCTTCCCCGTTCTACACACTGACAGCACGCATACTGATACTACATGCACCATGCGTGTTCCTGATTAGCAGTCGTTCCTCGCCAGGTGACGCCGCTGTCGCCTGGACGGGTGTGTATCGATAGTAGCTCAGCGGTCGTAATGTTCTGGCTAATCAGTGTAGTCCACAATTATAAGCACTACACTAGAAGTGAACTCATTGAATTTGCCACTATGTCGTTAACTGGTATTTAATTGAAATATATCATAACAAGAACGATATGTTTTTGACAAATCTTCAATGTACCATTGCCATGAAACAGCATACTTTCATACTTCTCAGATTATAATACGAAAACAACCAAATACGAAAATTCTGTAACCACCGACATGGTGTGAAATGCCTGCGCTAGCAGGCCAGAGCGGATTAGATTGCGTAAAGGGGCCAAAATAAGTTGCACTCAACATACAAACTTTATTCATCAACACACAACATTACAACAAGGATGCAAAACACTCAAAACTTTAATCGACCTCCTTTGATTAACGTTCGATCGGCTGAAGGCCACACTCAAAATCCAAGGTTCTTCTGGAGGTTTCACCCAAGAATATTTTTTAAATATTAAATCTAAACAGGCTGAAAGCCTTAGCAATTTAATTTTAATGGATCTTGGCTGGAGGCCGCATATTAGGCAATAAGAAGAGTTTCAATCAAAAGGCAGAAGGCCTTATCTTAAAACAAAAGTATAACAATCTTATGCCTTAAGGGCAAGACAAGGACATTAATTTAAGAGACATTAAAACTCAGCTGAAGGCCACACATCAACCAAATAACAGGGAAATTACTACATAACACACAAGGAACGGCGCTCATAAGTTTCCAAGGGTCGGCCTGGGATTGTAACACTAACGCCCGTTTAGGTGAGACAGGCAGCCTGTCCAACGACTTCTTAATCTGAAGGCAACCCAACCGACAGACAGCCGACCGACCAATCAACAATCAGTTCCGCTCCACGCAACCAGCAGAACGACCACAAGATTCCAATACAACGACACACAGAATATTGGCGCCCACAACGACCAACAACACCTCAGCTGTCGAACTACACGCCTAGCTGGACAGCAACAACACGACGAGGAAAATACATTGTCGAAAATTACGTCAACGACCAGAGCAGATATCCGGAAAGTCAACGGTCACAAGGCAGAAGATACCGCTGATCAACTTCAATAACAGGGAATAAATTAAGTTAAACTCCACAAGAAGACGGCTGGAATCTTAGCCGGCTTAAATACACACACGTTGTTGCTGGCGGGAATGTCCCAAAGCGACAAGCAGGATCAAACGAAGAAATGTAAACAGTGGAGACTCGATAGTAGAGACTTTCATGCCCAAGATCAGTGGGCGACGCACTTCGTAGCACTCGCAAGCAGCACCTCACACTCCAACCGCGTGTGCACGCCGCCAGTGGCTCCGACCCGACTGCACACGACGGGGACTTCCTTGTTGCTCCACGCCAACTGACCAACTGACCAGCCGCGGAAACGGTGGAAGGACCAAATATACGTCGGCCGATGAGACGACCAACCGAACGACCAACCAACGGGCTTCCCGCTCCAATCTCCCTCCGTCGGGCAGTTCATGCGTGTCGCCAGCGTGGGGCGAGCACTGGCTACCCGTGCCTCACTGGCGCTCTGTCCCCGACTTCACTGCTGCTGCATCCCGGCTGCACTGCTGGTCCGTCTCCAACTTCCAACTCCAACCGCTCCAGGTCCGATCTCCCACTGGCCTCTTTCGGACGGACGACGTCCCGGAGACACTGGCTCGGACCCAACCATGCAGAGCGAACATAACTGACATTTCTGCACAGGAAGGAAACGATCCAAAAACACGTCGTCGATGAGGCGACCGACCGAACGACCAACCAACGGTCGTCCCCGCTGGTACTAGCCGTGCGGACTTCCCTGGGGCTTCGTCCCCGACTTCACTGTTGCTGCGTCCCGACTGCACTGCTGGTCCGTCTCCAACTGACTGCCAGACACACAACGACCGGGAAATACCATCGGTCGCTCCAGAGATGGTACGACACTGCACTTATTGATACGTGCTGCTGCTCACGGGCAAGTGAGGCAGGAAGTTAGTGACGCCAGTAAATAGAATAAGAAAACGAGACGGCAGTACCGTAATAGAACATGTCAAACAATAAATAGCATAAACACGAGGCGTGCATGGCTCAACCTCACCCCCCCCCCACACCCCACCCCAAAAAATGGTTCAAATGGCTCTGAGCACTATGGGACTCAACTGCTGAGGTCATTAGTCCCCTAGAACTTAGAACAAGTTAAACCTAACTAACCTAAGGACATCACACACATCCATGCCCGGGGCAGGATTCGAACCTGCGACCGTAGCGGTCTCGCGGTTCCAGACTGCAGCGCCAGAACCGCACGGCCACTTCGGCCGGCCACCCCACCCCCCTCAAACATCAACCCGGGGTTGACATAGCAAAATCAAAATGACCGGCAGCTCCTTAACGAAAGCAAAAGACAATGGGCATGAGAAAACCGCTAGCGAGACGCTCGCTCGGATCCGTCCATACACAGGGAACACGCCCACTGGCTAACGACATCCCTGCACCAGGAACGGCAAAGAAGCTCGTGTTTGATTTACGTAGTGCATCAGTACCCCATTCCACCACCAGGAGTGGTCACATAGTGCACAATTAAAATGGCTTCTTTCACTGGTGCAGAGAGTGGTCACTGTGTGGTTTGCCGGCCGGAGTGGCCGAGCGATTCTAGGCGCTACAGTCTGGAACCGGGTGACCGCTACGGTCGCAGGTTCGAATCCTGCCTCGGGCATGGATGTGTGTGATGTCCTTAGGTTAGTTAGGTTTAAGTAGTTCTAAGTTCTATGATGACCTCAGCAGTTGAGTCCCATAGTGCTCAGAGCCATTTGAACCATTTTTTGAACTGTGTGTTTTGGTTTCATGGAACGAACTCTGCAACAACTGTTCAATGTTAATGTCGCATCGAATACATTAAAGAATCTCCAGACACCACCTAATTTCCTCTCGGAAGTTCGAGGTTTGCTCGATAATCGCTTCCCAGGTCGGCGGATTCTGACCTCACTCCTCAGACTCGACACCGCTGGGTTTCTTTCTCTGGGGATCCATTAAAGACAATGCGTATGTTCCTCCCCTACCAAAAAATTATCCGACCTGAAAAATCGAATGTAAGCTGCCGTTGCGCAAAATACGCCCGGTTTGCTGCAACGAGTGTGGGGAGGTATTGATTACCAGTTGTATGTTTGGCGCACGCAGATGGTAGTCAAAAATGACACATCTACCTATTCTGTAAGTAGTCTCAATAAATTTCTAAAGCGTTTCAGAATTGTGAAGTCCTTTTTGACGCACCTTGTATAAACATCACCAACTATGAATTTCTGCTATAAACGAAGAAATCCAATATGGCGTCTCCGAACTTCTACAGAGTAATAGATACAATCGTCGTAAAAGTCGAACATAAAGTGCTACCTTAAATGGCTGTTTTCCGGAGTGCAGGATACGACGCAGGAAATGAGTATTACGTGTGGTTTAGTAGTTGCCGTTTGCTGTGAAGGGAGCGAGGCGTGGCCGTCGGCTGTGTGCGCCGGTGAGCACGTTACGTCAGCGCCTCGCCACAGGCGCGGCGCACCACTTAGTCGGGGCAGCACTCCACTCAGTGTGTTTCCGGCCCAGGGCGCCGGAAAGTGAATCACTGCTCAGCAGTCATGCTTCCCTTCTCTCAGCAGGCGTGTTTACTGACGCGGTTGTCTGTGAAACCTCCGACACGTAAGCGGAGGAGGCATGCCGTCTTATCATTTTCACAAACTTCTATCGTACGCACCTCATACTTTCGGAACAAAGTCACTGGAGTAGACGACATTCCCTCAGAACTGCAACTCTAATCATTTACAGGGTGTTTCAAAAATGACCGGTATATTTGAAACGGCAATAAAAACTAAACGAGCAGCGATAGAAATACACCGCTTGTTGCAATATGCTTGGGACAACAGTACATTTTCAGGCGGACAAACTTTCGAAATTACAGTAGTTACAATTTTCAACAACAGATGGCGCTGCAAGTAATGTGAAAGATATAGAAGACAACGCAGTCTGTGGGTGCGCCATTCTGTACGTCGTCTTTCTGCTGTAAGCGTGTGCTGTTCACAACGTGCAAGTGTGCTGTAGACAACATGGTTTATTCCTTAGACCAGAGGATTTTTCTGGTTTTGGAATTCCACCGCCTAGAACACAAGTATTGTTGTAACAAGACGAAGTTTTCAACGGAGTTTTAATGTAACCAAAGGACCGAAAAGCGATACAATAAAGGATCTGTTTGAAAAATTTCACCGGACTGGGAACGTGGCGGATGAACGTGCTGGAAAGGTAGGGCGACCGCGTACGGCAACCACAGAGGGCAACGCGCAGCTAGTGCAGCAGGTGATCCAACAGCGGCCTCGGGTTTCCGTTCGCCGTGTTGCAGCTGCGGTCCAAATGACGCCAACGTCCACGTATCGTCTCATGCGCCAGAGTTTACACCTCTATCCATACAAAATTCAAACGCTGCAACCCCTCAGCGCCGCTACCATTGCTGCACGAGAGACATTCGCTAACTATATAGTGCACAGGCTTGATGACGGCGATGTGCATGTGGGCAGCATTTGGTTTACTGACGAAGCTTATTTTTACCTGGACGGCTTCGTCAATAAACAGAACTGGCGCATATGGGGAACCGAAAAGTCCCATGTTGCAGTCCCATTGTCCCTGCATCCTCAAAAAGTACTGGTCTGGGCCGCCATTTCTTCCAAAAAGGAATCATTGGCCCATTTTTCAGATCCGAAACGATTACTGCATCACGCTATCTGGACATTCTTCGTGAATTTGTGGCGGTACAAACTGCCTTAGACGACACTGCGAACACCTCGTGGTTTATGCAAGATGGTGCCCGGCCACATCGCACGGCCGACGTCTTTAATTTCCTGAATGAGTATTTCGATGATCGTGTGATTGCTTTGGGCTATCCGAAACATACAGGAGGCGGCGTGGATTGGCCTCCCTATTCGCCAGACATGAACCCCTGTGACTTCTTTCTGTGGGGACACTTGAAAGACCAGATGTACCGCCAGAATCCAGAAACAATTGAACAGCTGAAGCAGTACATCTCATCTGCATGTGAAGCCATTCCGCCAGACACGTTGTCAAAGGTTTCGGGTAATTTCATTCAGAGACTACGCCATATTATTGCTACGCATGGTGGATATGTGGAAAATATCGTACTATAGAGTTTCCCAGACCGCAGCGCCATCTGTTGTTGAAAATTGTAACTACTGTAATTTCGAAAGTTTGTCTGCCTGAAAATCTACTGTTGTCCGAAGCATATTGCAACAAACGGTGTATTTCTATCGCTGCTCGTTTAGTTTTTATTGCCGTTTCAAATATACCGGTCATTTTTGAAACACCCTGTACATACCCGCCGATGGTCTGTAGATGTACGAAGTTAACATTTTTTTATATATTTACTCTTTCGGCATTTCCAAAAGCATTCATCTCGTAATAAATTAACTAAAATGGCCTTGCCGCAGTGGATACATCGGTTTCCGTGAGATCACCGAAGTTAAGCGCTGTCGGGCGTGGTCGGCACTTGGATGGGTGACCATCCAGGCCGCCATGCGCTGTTGCCATTTTTCGGGGTGCACTCAGCCTCGTGATGCCAATTGAGGAGCTACTCGACCGAATAGTGGCGGCTTCGGTCAAGAATACCATCTTACGACCGGGAGAGCGGTGTGCTGACCCCACGTCCCTCCTATCCACATCCTCCACTGAGGATGAGACGGCGGTCGGATGGTCCCGGTAGGCCATTCGTGGCCTGAAGACGGAGTGCTTTATTGTAGTAGCTCTATACTGACTTACAATATTCTTTACAGATGTTCTTACAATCTATACAATATTACAAATATTCTTGAATCACTCTATGGCTGAGTCAGATAGTCTGTGTATGTCCTTCAGGTCACCCTCATAGCTACGCACTACACACACAAGTAAATGGTCCATTGCTCGGATTTCTCCGCACTCGCATCCAGTAATGTCGGATAGGGCACATTTGATTATTATGTGCTTACGCCTATCAAACTCGTCCTGACACGGTTCAAAGTTGTCCACATTTGCCTCGGGAGGTTGAATCCACGTATCTTCTTGCTGGTGTCGTCCACCAAGTTTAGGTTCTTATGTGAACTTACTCCAAAGTTCTTTCCAAGCTGTCTTCGAGTTGAAGCCTTGAAGTTCTTCGGCGATTTACCATAACGGTGATCTGGACTTAATTCAATTTGGAAGTGCTATATCTTTATGTGTAGTAGGGAGTTCTGAGATGTCTAGGATTTTACTGTATGATATTGTGGCTAATTATGATCGCCTAATTTGAGTTTGGCTCTGAGCACTATGGGACTTAACATCTGAGGTCATCAGTCCCCTGGAACTTAGTTCTATTTAAACCTAACTAACCTAAGGACACTACACACATCCATGCACGAGGCAGGATGCGAACCTGCGACCGTAGCGGTCTTGCGGTTCCAGACTGTAGCGCCTAGAACCGCACGGCCACTCCGGCTGGCCATTTTTTTCCCCTCAGGAGTATAGTAATGTATCCATGTTTCATCCACAGTGACGAAATGACGCTTAAAAGTCCTGCAGATTCTTCCTGAACAGCTGCAAACCATCCTTGCAACATTTCACACGATTCCGTTTTTCGTCAAGCGTGAGCAATCGCGGAACCCATTTGCGGATAGCTTTCTCATGTCCAAATATTTATGCAAAATATTATGTACCCGTTCATTCGAGATGCCCACAGCACTAGCAATCTCATGCACCTTAACTCTTCTGACATCCATCACCATATCATGGATTTTATCAGTGATTTCTGAAGTCGTAACCTCCACAGGGCGTCCAGAACGTTCAACATCACTTGTGCCCATATGGCCACTCCGAAAATTTTGAAACCACTTATAAACTGTTCTAATCGAAGGTGCAGAGTCATCGTAATGTTTATTAAGCTTCTCTTCAGTCTCCTGAGCCGTTTTGCCTTTCATAAAGTAATGTTGAATCACCACACGAAATTCTTTTTCGTCCTATTTTTGACAATCACTCGACTTCCTTGATTCACGCCAAACGCAAAAAAATAGGCCAATATGGCTGAAACTTGGTGTGCGTTCTTTCTAAAGATGCTACTAACTAAACATGACCTCGATACGCGCCAGTGGTGCCATCTCTCGGACTTAGCATGGAATTTTCAAATGGCCCTCGTACATTGACATCCAACGATGTCTTCTGGATGGTGCACTTTTGCGTTCCTACAAAAGAGATTCTTTGCCTCCAAAAGGCCATAATATATGAGCAAAAAGCGTGTTCGAAAATTCTGCGACAGATTGACGTCAACGATATAGACTTACAGTTGTGTGTGTCAGTTAAACAACCCATCTTGGAAACAGGAATGACCTGTACACTTTCCTATTACTTGCACGCTTTGTTCCTCCAACAACCTACGATAAGAAGAGGAGAAAGTTCTTTCTCATAGTCTATGTAGAATGGTATTAGTTGCTCACCAGGCCACGTTCTTTTTGCGCTGAGAGTTATATAGACATATATACATGGCGTTTGTTTTAATTTGAGACAGCTAAATGTTTCGAAAACGATGCATCGCACGAAAAATATGTTCTAGGCGAACAGCTAATATTACTAAAGGAGACACCTGTCTATGTTACAAATGGCCACCGGGACCCCTCCCCCTCCCCCCCCTCCGGTTTTTATTACATGTTCGGATCCTACGCCAAACCATTGCTTTCCATTCATGGTAGATGGCGCTGTGGGCAATAGATATTAAGTGTGGAAGTGTGGTTGTTTGTGCAATTAAGAATCGACACATTTCATTTACGATGTAATTGTAAACCTTGTAATCTAACGTTTGATATCTATGTTCGAAATTTCCTTCTGTGTCGCATATTTGAATGTACAGTACAATATGGTTAGCCGTTTCCATTGTCTGGTTAGAAACTACGTTTAGCGTGATCCAGGAACAACAACGTTGATGTAATAGTTTTCTGTTGCCGTCGGAATGCTTGATTTCAGTGACTCCCCTTACCTCTCGCCATTGAAGTGCTTGATTGCAGTGAGCATCCATGGCAGGGTCATCATGGACAGTTTACCTCATTACATTGGTTATGTTTTGTATTCCGCCGGTAGCCACGTAGCGGCTAGCGCAAGAGTTACGGCGGTTGGGTGGAAACACACGCCGAAATCAGTCACGATGACAGCGGGGTTCGAGTGCGGACACCGAAAACAAGCATCCCGATGGTTTAGGGTCTCACCACAATCAACCCCGTAGGGAACAGAAAAATACATTACCATACAAGTTGCTTATTTTCCACATATGTCAATGTCTAGCATATTATTTGTGCTGTCCAATCACATTTGTTACACTAAACTAAGGTTTGAACATCAATATCGATCATTAGAACACCAAGGATTACGTTTAAGTCGTAAATGAAATCTGAATCAAATGCGTCGGTTGTTAATTGCAAAAACAGCACACTTGATATTTTCTCGATTACAGCGGCGTCTACCACGAATGGAAAACAATGGTTTGAGCTAACCGCACGTGTCTTTTTGGAGTAGAATCCGAATATGCAGTAAAATGGGGTCTTCCCATTTGAAAATTAGAAGTTCAAAAATGGTTCAAATGGCTCTGAGCACTATGGGACTCAACTTCTGAGGTCATTAGTCCCCTAGAACTTAGAACTAGCTAAACCTAACTAACCTAAGGACACCACACACATCCAAGCCCGAGGCAGGATTCGAACCTGCGACCGTAACGGTCTCGCGGTTCCAGACTGCAGCGCCTAGAACCGCACGGCCACTTCGGCCGGCTAAAATTCGAAGTGGGTAGGAGGTGGCCAGTTGTAGCACAGACAGATGTCCACTTTACTAGCATTAACGTTACACGCGGAACATTTTTTTCGTACGATGCTTCGTTTTCGGGGTGTTTAGTTGGTCAAATTAAAACAAATATCTTGTGTAGACCTATACAGGATGGTCCATTGATAGTTACCAGGCCAAATATCTCACGAAATAATAATCAAACGAAAAAACTACAAAGAACGAAACTCGCCTAGCTTGAAGGGGGAAACCTGGTGGCGCTATGGTCGGCCCGCTATATGGCGCTACCGTAGGTCAAACGGATATCAACTGCGTTTTTTTTAAATAGGAACCCCCATTTTTTATTACATATTCGTGTAGTACGTAAAGAAATATGAATATTTTAGTTGGACCACTTTTTTCGCTTTGTGATAGATGGCGCTGTAATAGTCACAAACGTATAATGACGTGGTATCACGTAACATTCCGCCAGTGCGGACGGTATTTGCTTCGTGATACATTACCTGTGTTAAAATGGACCGTTTACCAATTGCGGAAAAGGTCGATATCGTGTTGATGTATGGCTATTGTGATCAAAATGCCCAACGGGCGTGTGCTATGTATGCTGCTCGGTATCCTGGACGACATCATCCAAGGGTCTGGACCGTTCGCCGGATAGTTACGTTATTTAACGAAACAGGAAGTGTTCAGCCACATATGAAACGTCAGCCACGACCTGCAACAAATGATGATGCCCAGGTAGGTGTTTTAGCTGCTATCGCAGCTAATGTCACATCAGTAGCCGACAAATTGCGCGAGAATCGGGAATCTCAAAAACGTCGGTGTTGAGAATGCTACATCAACATCGATTGCACCCGTACCATATTTCTATGCACCAGGAATTGCATGGCGACCACTTTGAAAGTCGTGTACAGTTCTGCCACTGGGCAGAAGAGAAATTAAGTGACGATGACAGATTTTTTGCACCCGTCCTGTTTAGCGGCGAAACGTCATTCACCAACAGCGGTACCGTAAACCGGCATAATATGCACTATTGAGCAACGGAAAATCCACGATGGCTGCGACTAGTGGAACATCAGCGACCTTGGCGGGTTAATGTATGGTGCGGCATTATGGGAGGAAGGATAATTGGCCCCCATTTTATCGATAGCAATCTAAATGGTACAATGTATGCTGATGTCCTACGTAATGTTCTAGCGGTGTTACTACAAGATGTTTCACTGCATGACAGGATGGCGATGTACTTCCAACATAATGGATGTCCGGCACATAGCTCGCGTGCGGTTGAAGCGGTATTGAATAGCGTATTTCATGACAGGTGGATTGGTCGTCGAAGCACCATACCATGGCCCGCACGTTCACCGGATCTGACGTCCCCGAATTTCTTTCTGTGGGGAAAGTCGAAGGACAATTGCTATCGCGATCCACCGACAACGCCTGACAACATACGTCAGCGCATTGTCAATGCGTGTGCGAACATTACGGAAGGCGAACTACTCGCTGTTGAGAGGAATGTCATTACACGTATTGCCAAATGCATTGAGGTTGACGGACATCATTTTGAGCATTTGTTGCATTAATGTGGTATTTACAGGTAATCACGCTGTTAACAGCATGCGTTCTCAGAAATGATAAGTTCACTAAGGTACATGTATCTCATTGGAACAACCGAAATAAAATGTTCAAACGTACCTACGTCCTGTATTTTAATTTTAAAAAACTTACCTGTTGCCAACTGTTCGTCTAAAATTGTGAGCCATATGTTTGTGACTATTACAGCGCCATCTATCACAAAGCGAAAAAAGTGGTCCAACTAAAACATTCATATTTATTTACGTACTGCACGAATATGTAATAAGAAATGGAGGTTCCTATTTAAAAAACGCAGCTGATATCCGTTTGACCTATGGCAGCGCCATCTAGCGGGCCAACCATAGCGCCATCTGGTTTCCCCCTTCAAGCTAGACAAGTTGCGTTCTTTGTAGTTTTTTCGTTTGACGCTTATTTCGTGAGATATTTGTCCCGGTCTCGATCAACTGACCACCCTGTATAGACAAGTGGATGACTCTTTACATAAATGTGTATCAGACAACCTACACGCCATCATTTCTCTTACGGTTATAGCTTGTGCAGCATCGTGCTAGAGCCGGTGTGGAGAGTGGGAATGGGAACATGGTGCAGTGGTACAAGCCGTCCTGGGCTAACTTTGCTGGTAGAGCGTGTTCACGGCAAGGTCAGTGTCAGAATGCGGTCTGGTGCGTAACCTTAATCGAAACATAGCATAGGCCCCGGTGTCCGAACCCGCGCTGTGCGGGTGCCAGCTGATCGCCCGCGGGATCCTGTCAGCCGGCAGAAAGGCGCTGAGTCGTGTCCGGTGCCTTAGCAATCCGACCACAACTACGACCGGAAAGTGACTGGTTGCTGGAAATTTCTTGCTTAGTCATGCACCCTCTCTCCCCTTCCTCCAAAAGCGTTCGTGACGCATTTGGCCTCGAAAATCCGGAAGGAAACGCTACTGCGTGGCGTTCATTCCGCATTAAGGCACGTCTTATCATCCGATCCGAGGAAACTATTCCGTAGAAATATTTGATTCTTGTGCATGTCACAGCCTGATATCTTCTCTCGATAAAGGGCCGAATTTATTTCCGTTATTCGCCGTGGTTACTTGCTGTAGCGCATTTACTTAAACCATTACGCGAAATTTTAATATGTGTGCAGAGGTAAAAACGCATTGCGTGGACTTTGCGTGCAGTTCATTTTAGGTAACACATTATTGCGTATGAAATTTAGCCAACATATCGAAATTGTTTCTAAAGCTGAGAGCTGAACGATAGCTATCACCGTTCTCGAGATATTGAATGATATGTCGGCGGACGGGCTGTGCGGTGAACGCGCGCGGGTCGCTCGCGATGCGACCGATACTTTGTCCTGCTCGTCGTAAACCATGTGGTTGTATCGACCACAAATTTCGTAAACGCTTCAAGAAATCGAAAAGTATTTTTTTTTTGCAAACGATAACTTGTAAAAAGTCATGTATTTCGTTGCATGATAAATATCCAAAATCTATTTATCTACCGAGATATGAAAGTAACTACAGTTTTTCAGAAGGGATGGATAAATTTTTTTAAACGGCATTTAATAGCATGTGGAATGAGAAGTTAAACCGAAACTAATTTGTTGGTATGTCATAAGATGTAATTTGCTACATACCTACAGCTATTGATTATTTCCTTTGGTAAGTAACAAACTTTTTTTTTTCCTGGATCCAGTGTACGAGGTGCATTCAAGTTCTAAGGCCTCCAATTTTTTTTCTCCGGACTGGAAAGAGATAGAAACATGCGCATTGTTTTAAAATGAGGCCGCATTCATTGTCAATACGTCCCAGAGATGGCAGCACCGTACGGCAGATGGAATTTTACCGTCAGCGGCGAGAATGAGAACTGTTTTAAATACTTAAAATGGCGACGTTTTCCTTACTTGAACAGCGTGCAATCATTCGTTTTCTGAATTTGCGTGGTGTGAAACCAATTGAAATTCATCGACAGTTGAAGGAGACATGTGGTGATGGAGTTATGGATGTGTCGAAAGTGCGTTCGTGGGTGCGACAGTTTAATGAAGGCAGAATATCGTGTGACAACAAACCAAAACAACCTCGGGCTCGCACAAGCCGGTCTGACGACATGATCGAGAAAGTGGAGAGAATTGTTTTGGGGGATCGCCGAATGACTGTTGAACAGATCGCTTCCAGAGTTGGCATTTCTGTGGGTTCTGTGCACACAATCCTGCATGACGACCTGAAAATGCGAAAAGTGTCATCCAGGTGGGTGCCACGAATGCTGAAGGACGACCACAAGGCTGCCCGTGTGGCATGTTGCCAAGCAATGTTGACGCGCAACGACAGCATGAATGGGACTTTCTTTTCGTCGGTTGTGACAATGGATGAGACGTGGATGCCATTTTTCAATCCAGAAACAAAGCGCTAGTCAGCTCAATGGAAGCACACGCATTCACCGCCACCAAAAAAATTTCGGGTAACCGCCAGTGCTGAAAAAATGATGGTGTCCATGTTCTGGGACAGTGAGGGTGTAATCCTTACCCATTGCGTTCCAAAGGGCACTACGGTAACACGTGCATCCTACGAAAATGTTTTGAAGAACAAATTACTTCCTGCACTGCAACAAAAACGTCCGGGAAGGGCTGCGCGTGTGCTGTTTCACCAAGACAACGCACCCGCAAATCGAGCTAATGTTACGCAACAGTTTCTTCGTGATAACAACTTTGAAGTGATTCCTCATGCTCCCTACTCACCTGACCTGGCTCCTAGTGACTTTTGGCTTTTTCCAACAATGAAAGACACTCTCCGTGGCCGCACATTCACCAGCCGTGCTGCTATTGCCTCAGCGATTTTCCAGTGGTCAAAACAGACTCCTAAAGAAGCCTTCGCCGCTGTCATGGAATCATGGCGTCAGCGTTGTGAAAAATGTGTACGTCTGCAGGGCGATTACGTCGAGAAGTAACGCCAGTTTCATCGACTTCGGGTGAGTAGTTAATTAGAAAAAAAAATCGGAGGCCTTAGAACTTGAGTGCACCTCGTACTTTATTGGTTCAAGACGCGTTTTGTTTTAAGGCATCTTCGGTGAAATCTAGAACGATTCAGTTTTGTTTTGATATGTGATACTTGCAGATTATAAAACAGTTCACATCTTTTTTTACATGAATAGCCGATTACTTACACTGAATCGAGTTTTTGGCGGACATATACGTTTCCCCTCAACTGGTCACATGCTGGAGGTTGAACTAAAACTTAGATTATGGAATATAAGCACATTTTCATGTTCGTTCTTTTTTCTTCTGTCGCTAGCAGTAGACATTTTACCGAAAACTATGATTTGAAGTCGTAACTACAGTGTGTTCACCTCATGTCCCTTCCTGTTTGGTTTGTTTATGTAATGCTGCCAACCTAAAAAATTATATGCTGAAAACTAATGTTTGTTTATTTCTGTTCTCCTTATATCTGTATGTGTGTGGCTAACCAGTGATAACAACACAAACCCTTTTATTTCAGAGTTATGCCTCCCCTCCCCCCTTTAAATTTAATACCCTTAACACATCTAAGACCTCAAACAAGTCATTCACTCGTTACAGCTCACAATTCTTTACTCCTACAGGCAGACCCCGATAACAAGCATAAAGTCTGGAAAAGTTAGCCTGCCGATCCAGGATCATAAAAATTCATAATACAAGACACCAAAGTCACGGCCCCTTCAAACGGAGACCACAGAATAAATCATAAGATACTCAAGTAACATTACAAACACAGTGTCTTAACACTAAACATGGCCTGCGCACTATCCTAGAATGACTCGTGCAGCGACATACTACTCACGCTTGGTGCTCCCGTCACTGAGCAGTGTTTTACACTCTTAACACCACTACTCAACATATACCGAAACAAAGAGTGAATTCCTTATTCCCGCCACGGCGGGGATAATCACATACAAATCACTGTTTCCGGTCTTGAACACAAATTGCAATCAGATTCATCACAGAACTTCAGAGAAATAGTAGATGCCCACCTTTAGTAGCAGCAAACGACGAGTATCCCCATTACATACATAGGCACCCAGCATCAGGTAGCACAATATACTCACTTGCTAGTGCATTGGCGGCCATTACCACCAGCCCGCTGACGACACACTCCTCTAATGATAAAACAGCGCCGGGAGCAACCACGTCTCTCCGTAACGGTCGCTCCAAGACTCCCCAACACATTTGCCCGAGCAACGCGCAAGCACTACCACTAGGGCCCCGGAGCGGACAAACAAGAGAGCGTAGCCGAAAGCGCCGCGCTTAAATAGCGTCCAGAATAGGAAAACCAAAGAGAAAACGCGCATGCAAGAACGAACGAGATTGCTAGATAAGAGAATCACTGGCGCCAGCGACTCCCACAAGGCTCACGGCCTACTTCCATAATATGCAAGTTACAATAATCCCGTAACGACCAATAGGACGTTACCCGTCGTTTTATTACAACAAATCTTGCAATTAACTACGGGGTTTCGAGAGATCTCAATTTTATGATGCTTAGAAACGGCGTATATACGCATGGGTTTCGACTGAAAGTCAGTATGGCATCCCGCGTGTCTGTACTGAAGAGAGATGGCGTGCATGTGGCGTAGGTAACGTTTTTCCATCTCACTGATCGACGTTCAGAAGCATGTTCAGAATATTTGTCATGTTAGATATTGCTCTGCACATTCAGAAAGTCTCCCCAACGTGCTTTTTCCACACTGTGACGTCAGAGACACGGCACGCTCAACTGCAACGTTCGAGCTGGCCGGAGTGGCCAAGCGGTTCTAGGCGCTACAGTCTGGATCCGCGCGACCGCTACGATCGCAGGTTCGAATCCTGCATCGGACATGGATGTGTGTGATGTCCTTAGGTTAGTTAGGTTTAAGTAAGTTCTAAGTTCTAGGGGACTGATGATCTCAGAAGTTAAGTCCCATAGTGCTCAGAGCCATTTGAACCAATTTTTTGCAACGTTCGAATGCACGGTTCGTGTGCCGACCCACGTTTTTAAGCAGGCGTCGCAGGGCAGGCTCGGCGCATTAAAAGCTGCGACAGTCAGGGAAGAATTCTAATGAGGAAATCGACTGCCTATGGAGTTATATGACACTTTAAGACAGAAGATATCAGAAAGGATAGCCATATACATGTAGTCGAGAAAAGCTCTTGGTTAAAAGCACTTTCATGCCTGAGTTTCCGGATAAACGGTTCTTTAAATGCTTTCGTTTAGATCGGAGTCAATTCCACGAAGTTCACGAACCTGTGCAGAAATCTATTTTCTCTGAGGGCTATAATGTCCAAACACCAGTTGACAGTGAAGAAAAATCGGCCTTGTTCTTTAGATACGTTTGACATCAATTTCTTACGCGAATCACCTCAATGTGAAATACGGAATGTGGAGATCCGAAATCCCGTCTACCGGCTACACATGCGGCGGTCACCAGCCCGCAGTCAAGTGTTCACCGTACGTGGGGACCACGCGCCCCTCGCTTCTTGTCCAGCAGAAGATGGGCTTATAATCGCCCGAAATCTGCCATATTGTTTAACCAATAAAACTGTTTACAACTGGAGCGGTTGAATGTCTGACTCTACCTTGACACTCAGTTGCTGATGTCCTTCCTACCAAATATTACACATAAATGTGAAAGCTATTTTCACATTTCGGTGTTTGAAAAAAAATTCATATGTAGCTTTAAAAAAACTAATTAGAAAAACTGATGACAGTGTTTAATAGTTAAACGTGAGGTCCAGTAGATGAACTCAGGCACGTCTGGGGAGCTGATAAGTTAAAGGATCAACAGCTGTGTAGAGTTACAAGGGACTGTAGCGTCGTAAGACCAAGCGTTTCGATTCTTGAGCAGGAAGACTCTTGAATACCCAGGATGGATATATTAGTTTGCGACGTATCATATACGAGGGCGGTTCAGAAAGTAACCTCCGATCGGTCACAGTGCGGGTTGTGGGGGAAGTAGCGACGCCATCTGTGCGTTCACGCACTCAACAGGTCAGTCGGCATCAAGCCGTGGTCGAGTGAACGTCGTACCTGCGCTAGTTTAGTTTTTGTGGCAGTTTGAAATGTGTGCTGCAATAGAAAACCCCGCCAAATGTGAAGTGTTTGCTGTCATAAGGTTTTTTACAGCCAAAGGATATTCTGCAGCAGCTATTCATCGTGAGCTTTGTGCCGTGTACGGACCAAGAGTTATGAGTGAAGGAGTTGTCCGTGAATGGGTACGTTTATTTAAAAGTGGACGAGAAAACGTTCATGATGAAGAGAGGAGTGGTAGACCATCATTGGTGACTGACGAACTCGTTCAGACAGTTGATGCAAAAGTTCGTGAAAATCGACGTTTCTCAATGTCGGAGTTGTCTACTGGTTTTCCACAGATTTCTAAGACTTTCTTGTACGAGATAGTGACAGCAAGATTGGGTTACCGTAAGTTCTGTGCACGATGGGTGCCCAAAATTCTTACCGACCACCACAAAACTCAAAGAATGGCCTCTGCATTAGAATTTCTGTCACGTTATGAGGACGAAGGAGAACCATTGTTAAACAGAATCGTGACCGGTGACGAAACCTGGATTAAGTACGTGAACCCTGAGACAAAAGAACAATCAAAGATGTGGGCACATTCAAATTCGCCTACCAAACCAAGAAAAGCCTCGCAAGATTTTTCTGCCAGAAAACTGATGGCAACGGTGTTTTGGGATGCCAAAGGGGTGTTGTTGGTTGAATTCATGGAACGTGGTACGACCATTAATCAAGACGTGTACTGTGAAACAATAAAAAAGTTACGACGGGCTATACAGAACAAACGCCGTGGTATGCTGACTTCCGGTATCGTTTTTTTGCACGATAACGCCCGTCCTCACTCTGCTCGCAGAACAACGGCCCTTCTTGAGTCCTTCAAGTGGGACGTTATCAACCATCCACCTTACAGCCCAGACCTGGCGCCAAGTGATTATCACCTCTTCATGCATTTGAAGAAATGGCTCGGGTCACAGCGGTTTGATGACGACGAAGAGCTCAAAGATGCGGTCACAGGCTGGCTCCAGGCACAAGCGGGTGATTTTTATGCAGAAGGAATTTCAAAGCTTGTGAAGAGATACGATAAGTGCCTCAATCGCTATGGAGACTATGTAGAAAAATAGTGCAAAGATGTAGTTGTAAGATGTATATATTAAAATATTTTTATTTAACTTGGTGTATTTTTTTTAAATCAACCGGAGGTTACTTTCTGAACGGCCCTCGTATATTATTTCTCAAGTCAACATCGCTTTTTCTCAACACGTACTAATCGTACATGGATGAATGAGATATCGTTAGAAAGGTTTTTCAACCGGCTCCTTACATTGCATACCGATTTTGCGCTAAAGCTTACTATTTGTGGAAAATTTTAGTATGAAAGAGTCTTAGAACTATCATAGGCAAAAGGTCATCATGGATGCCCTGCTTCATTCCTATATTTACGAAGCTAAGTTAATTAATCACGAATAAGAGACTCCCTTTTCATGTCATCTTGTTATAAATACTGTTTTATTTGTTTGAAGTCCGCCTCCGTACCTGGGTCGTCAACGCCGCTTACTGCCATGTAGGAGCCTCTGGTTCGATTCCCAGCAGATTTTATCCGCTTGGGGACTGTGTCTGCTGTCTTCATCATAATTTGATCATCATCGACACGGAAGTTAGCGAAGTGGAGTCAAATAGAAAGACTTGCACTAGGCGGTCGAACAACCCCAGCTCGCGCCATTCGTCCACGAGACTCAAGAGGGCCATAGACACGGGTTCCCAGGTAGATGCCGTGTTTCTTTAATTCCGCAAGGCGTTCGATGCAGTTCCCCACAGTCATTTAATGAACAAAGTAAGAGCATATGGACTCTCAGACCAATTGTGTGATTGGACTGAAGAGTTCCTACATAACAGAACGCAGCATGTCATTCTCAATGGAGAGAAGTCTTGCAAAGTAAGAGTGATTTCAGGCGTGCCTCAGGGGAGTCTCGTAGGACCGTTGCTATTCACAATATACATAAATGACCTTGTGGATAACATCGGAAGTTCACTGAGGCTTTTTGCGGATGCTGTAGTGTATCGAGAGGTTGTAACAATGGAAAATTGTACTGAAATGCAGGAGGATCTGCAACGAATTGACGCATGGTGCAGGGAATGGCAGTTGAATCTCAATGTAGACAAGTGTAATGTGCTGCGAATACATAGAAAGAAAGATCCTTTATCATTTAGCTACAATATAGCAGGTCAGCAACTAGAAGCAGTTAATTCCATAAATTATCTGGGAGTAGGCATAAGGAGTGATTTAAAATGGAATGATCATATAAAGTTGATAGTCGGAAAAGCAGATGCCAGACTGAGATTCATTGGAAGAATCCTAAGGAAATGCAATCCGAAAACAAAGGAAGTAGGTTACAGTACACGTATTCGTCCACTGCTTGAATATTGCTCACCAGTGTGGGATCCGTACCAGATAGGGTTGATAGAAGAGATAGAGAAGATCCAACTGAGAGCACCGAGCGAGGTGGCGCAGTGGTTAGACACTGGACTCGCATTCGGGAGGACGACGGTTCAATCCCGCGTCCGGCCATCCTGATTTAGGTTTTCCGTGATTTCCCTAAATCACTCCAGGCCAATGCCGGGATGGTTCCTATCAAAGGGCACGGCCGACTTCCTTCCCCATCCTTCCCTAATCCGATGAGACCGATGACCACGCTGTCTGGTCTCCTTCCCCAAACCAACCGACCAACCAACTGAGAGCAGCGTGCTTCGTTACAGGATCATTTAGTAATCGCGAAAGCGTTACGGAGATGACAGATAAACTCCAGTGGAAGACTCTGCAGGAGAGACGCTCAATAGCTCGGTACGGGCTTTTGTTGAAGTTTCGAGAACATACATTTACCGAGGAGTCAAGCAGTATATTGCTCCCTCCTACGTATATCTCGCGAAGAGACCATGAGGATAAAATCAGAGAGATTAGAGCCCACACAGAGGCATACCGACAATCTTTCTTTCCATGAACAATACGAGACTGGAAGAGAAGAGGGAACCGATAGAGGTACTCAAAGTACCCTCCGCCACACACCGTCAGGTGGCTTGCGGAGTATGGATGTAGATGTAGATGTAGACAGGGGGTCCCCCGGCCAATAACGCCTTATGATCATTTAATTTCATTTGTTTTAAAGTACTTATTAACGGATAATTTGCAAACAGAATTATCATGGATAATAACCTTGACCACTGCTATAATCTGTTATCTCAGCCCGTCGTACAAGCTGACTATCCTAAACGATAAACATCTTGTAGAAATCTTACATTCATTGCATACGTCAGGATGACCGCCACACGAACTTGTACTAAAGATAAACATGATAAACATTGTTATGATGCTGCTAAGAAACCTGAACCCGAAACACGGCTTAGTCAGTGGAGCACGTATTGTTGTAACAAAACTCAATGAAAATACAATTAATGCTGAGCTGACTGCCACCGGCAAAACTCCTGTAATACCACGGATGAGCCATCTGACCCAAGCATGTGTTTTCATTTGACAGAAAGACAGGTGCCTATTAAAGCTGCATTCGCGATCATAGTGAATAAGTCTCAGGGCAAACGCTTCAAGAGCAGCATAGGAAGTTTCATATCAGCGCGCACTCCGCTGCAGAGTGAAAATCTCATTCTGGAAACATCCCCCAGGCTGTGGCTAAGCCATCTCTCCGCGGTATCCTTTCTTTCAGGAGTGTTAGTTCTGCAAGTTTCGCTGGAGAGCTTCTGTAAAGTTTGGAAAGTAGGAGACGGGGTAATGGCAGAAGTAAAGCTGTGAGGACGGGGCTTGAGTCGTGCTTGGGTAGCTCAGATGGTGCAGGCACGGTAACTCAGCGTGTTCGGTCAGAGGGTTAGCTGCCTTCTGTAATAAAAAAAACTGTCTTAATAAAAAAACTGAGTTAATGAGTCAACGACGAACTGAAACGGGTGTCTTGCGACGTCCGCCCCGAACAGATACAACGAACGAAAACGAACAAAATGAGATTAAAAAAATAGAGCACTTGCCCGCGAAAAGCAAAGGTCCCGAGTTCGAGTCTCGGTCCGGCACACAGTTTTAATTTGCCAGTAAGTTTCACAGCAGCACTGTGTTTACCAGATCCCATCTTTGCTCACGGGCAACTGTCTGTAGCCTTTTCAGGGGTAACTAAATCCAGTAACATTTTTGTATAACTTGAAGAAAATGAAAAAAAAGTACACGAAGGTTACACTCTTGCGTCAAATGTTGTTTACACCGAGATACTGTAATGCTCTGTAAAGACGTTTGTTCAAAATTATGTGCATGGAAATGTATGTACAAGGATGTATCATAAATTCGTGATTATTGTTTCACGTCGTTCGTTTTTATTTTTCAAGATATGTTCTCTTTATTTCCAGAACTACCCTTATCCCAACGACTACAGTTATTCCAAGTACTGTATTATTTAAAAATATTAAAGGATGTAAGTTTCGCACGGGTCCCCTGGTCTTCATTTTCCCTAGCACGAAAGTCTACAAACTACGCACGCGGTGAACTGTGTTGTCTTGCCTGCGCCCCAACTCGCGCTATTGCATCGAAAGAAACCTGCCACTAGCTTGCGTCCCAAAGTGCGCCTGGCCTTACATGTTGTATGTTAACCGGGGGCCTAGAAACGACAGAGAGGCTCCATCCCCGCCGCAGCCGCAGTGGTCCACAGCCCCACGACGACTACTGCAGTCCACTTCACCCTTCCGCCGCCCCACACCGAACCCAGGGATATTGTGCGGCTCGGCCCCCGGTGGACCCCCCCCCCCCCCCCCAGCGAACGTCTTACATCAGACGAGTATAGCCCCTATGTTTGCGTGGTAGAGTAATGGTGGTGTACGTGTACGTAAAGACAGTGTTTGCGCAGCAATCGCCGACATAGTGTAACGGAGGCGGAATAAGGGGAACCAGCCCGCATTCGCCGTTGGAGATGGAAAACCGCCTAAAAACCATCCACAGACTGGCCGGCTCACCGGACCTCGACACAAGTCCGCCGGGCGGATTCGTGCCGGGGACCGGCGCCTGGCCTTACTGCGACGTGGGCGGAGAACTCTGCAAGCAGTGCGGCCGCAGCTCGCCGGCGAACCGTGGCCTTTGCTGGATGCGCAGCTCGTGACAGGCCGGCCGGAGATATTGGTGCAAGCCGGCAACCTGCTCCGAGCGCGGTTCGGCAACTGGGCGCGCGTCGTCCTGGCCAGTTTACTGAGATACTGCTCCCATACTCTGCTGGGAACCGCACGGGACTACTTCGTGCAAGTTTCGCTGAACGTCCCTCGTTGTGATCCTACATCCTAATGGCTACTCTGCAAATCACACGTAAGTGTGGGCGCGTGTGACCCCAGTTGTTTTTTGCGCCCTAGAGCAAAACAAAACACACAGGTGTCTGGCAGAGGGTTCGTCGAACCACCTTCACACTAACTGTCTGTTATTCCACTCTCGAAAAGCGCGCAGAAAAAAGAACACCTATACCTTTCTGTGCGAGTTCTGATTTTCCTTGTTTTATTATGATGATCGTTTCTCCCCACGTCAACAAAATATTTTCGCATTCGGAGGAGAGAGTTGATGATTGAAATTTCATGAGACGATCTCGCCGCAACGAAAAACGCCTTTGTTTTAATGAGCTCCACCCGAAATCGTGTATCATATCCTTGACACTCTCTCCCCTGTTTCGCGTTAGGACAAAACGTGCTGCTCGTCTTTGAATTTTTTCGATGTACTCCGTTAACCGTTTCTTGTATGGACCCCACACCGCACAGCAGAACTCCAAGAGAGAACGGAAAAGCATAGTGTAGGCTGTCTCGTTAGTATATCTGTTGCATCTTCTAAGTGGTTTCTCAACAAAACGCAGTCTTTGGTTCACCCTCTCGACAACATTTTCTATCTGTTCTTTTCAGTTTAATTTGTTCGAAATCGGAAATTCTATGTATTGACTTCTTAAGTAATAGAACCCAGTACGTTGTCCTCGATGGTGAGTGTTCATCGGAGGTGAGGGTATCATCTGGAGTGCCCCAGGGAAGTGTGGTAGGTCCGCTGTTGTTTTCTATCTACGTAAATGATCTTTTGGATGGGGTGGATGGCAGTGTGCGGCTGTTTGCTGATGAAGCTGTGGTGTACGGGAAGGTTTCGTCGTTGAGTGACTGTAGGAGGATACAAGATGACTTGGACAGAATTTGTGATTAGTGTAAAGAATGGCAGCAAACTCTAAATATAGATAAATGTAAATTAATGTAGATGAATAGGAAAAAGAATCCCGTAATGTTTGAATACTGCATTAGTAGTGTAGCGCTTGACACAGTCACGTCGATTAAATATTTGGGCGTAACATTGCAGAGCGATATGAAGTGGGACAAGCATGTAATGGCAGTTGTGGGGAAGGCGGATAGTCGTCTTCGGTTCATTGGTAGAATTTTGGGAAGATGTGGTTCATCTGTAAAGAAGACCGCTTATAAAACACTAATACCACCTATTCTTAAGTACTGCTCGAGCGTTTCGGATCCCTATCAGGTCGGATTGAAGGAGGACATAGAAGCAATTCAGAGGCGGGCTGCTAGATTTGTTACTGGTAGGTTTGATCATCACGCGAGTGTTACGGAAATGCTTCAGGAACTCGGGTGGGAGGCTGTAGAGGAAAGGAGGCGTTCTTTTCGTGAATCGCTACTGAGGAAATTTAGAGAACCAGCGTTTGAGGCTGAGTGCAGTACAATTTTACTGCCGGCAACTTATATTTTGCGGAAAGGCCACAAAGATAAGATAAGAGAGATTAGGGCTCGTACAGAGGCATATAGGCAGTCATTTTTCCCTCGTTCTGTTTGGGAGTGGAACAGGGAGAGAAGATGCTAATTGTGGTACGAGGTACCCTCCGCCACGCACCGTATAGTGGATTGCGGAGTATGTATGTAGATGTAGATATTTAGTAGCACTCAACACGTTGTGTGAGTATAGAGCTAGTTGTGTTTCACACGGATAGCGTCTTTCACTGAGAGGTCGCACACAGTAAGATGTGCCGACATGAGGACGTGACAGAATGACAGAAAGGAGCAATGGTGTTTGGACGCGCCCATTCCCACACGGGGAATGAAGTTGTACGACCTGTGGGTGTGTATCAACGTGGAATATCCAACGTTTCTCCAAGGAACAGTATTAACATTCGCAGCCATATAACACGGCGTAAGATAAGTCGTCGTTAAAAGATTCTTAACCGACAGGGACCGTAGACGAGTAACACGCCTTCTCAACGATACTCGGTTTCAAACTCGACAGGTATTGCCGCTGTCAGTGAATGCAGGTCTATCTCAATTAGTATCCGAGCAATAACTGCGAGGAGAACTGCATGCAGTGAACATTTGGAGTCGGATACTTTGCAAAAGGCCATCGCTTACATCGTCACATAAGCTGCAGGTCTTCAGAGGGCCAGGCACACAGAAACCGGACAGTAGTTGACGTGTGGTGCGACAAGTCGGGATTTTGCCTCATTTTCAAATGATGCAGGGCTTCGGTTGGTTGGTTGGTTGGTTTGGGGAAGGAGACCAGACAGCGATGTCATCGGTCTCATCGGATTAGGGAAGGACGGGGAAGGAAGTCGGCCGTGCCCTTTCAAAGGAACCATCCCGGCATTTGCCTGGAGCGATATAGGGAAATCACGGAAAACCTAAATCTGGACGGCCGGACGCGGGATTGAACCGTCGTCCTCCATAATGCGAGTCCAGTATGGTAACCACAGCGCCACCTCGCTCGGTGTGTCAGATTTGAATTTTATATGCAGAGTTGTGCTAAAATACCTCTAGCTAGTGTCTAACCACTGCACCACCCCGCTCGATACAGGGCGTCGAGGATGCAGTATGCGGAGGATGCAATTTTTAGCCTCAAGAGAAATTCCTGACAAGGTAAGCAAGCCGTTTCTCAGTGACCACATTGGAAGTTGAATTAATGGCGAACATGAAATACTGATTTCTTAATTTACGTGCCAATAATTTCATCGTTTTCTCGACAGGGAAGAAGCGGAGGTTGCACTAATACGATTGAAAAGCGAGCAGAAATATCAATAAGATAATATGCAGTGCATTGCTACAATTCAGAATTGTTAGTCTTATCCGTGCCCTCATAATACTTCAAGGATTAAATACTGAAACGATATTTGTATGAAATATATTTTTAGCTATGTATGTGTTAATTGTAATCTGAAAGGCGTCAGTCTCGAAAAAATTCGGCTTCGTTCAGTTTACAAGTGTTAACACACTTCGTAGTTTTTCGTACCAATTCTTATTGTGTCTTACACTTTTCATAAATTCATATTTCTCGAACCACTAGTTACTTGTTTCTTCACCTTGTGTTAAAAGACTTATCCTTAATGTAGCCAGTGTATTCCCATGTTAACACACTGCTTGCCGTCTTCATTTTCGTTTATCCTAATTATACACCATTTTAAGGTCTTTTCAGCGGCTAGTTCGCAGGACCCGAGTATCGATATGGGCAACTTAATGTGATACGAAGCACATATGATGTTGCTGTTAGCAACAAATTCGGTGGTATTTCAGATAACTTGCTCATTTCTTTTTAACCCGGCGGTCCACTGCCGACCCAAACGTCCACAGGCTCCAGCGCTACCTCATCTTGCACACCGCACACCTTTGACATTTTCGTAATGACGTCAGCAAATCGAGTATTCGGCGGGAGCTGAGTGCCTTTCTCCAAGAGCGACTACTGGTTAAGTAAGTCTTGTAGCACACGGCTGCTTCGTTCATTATTTATAACATGATTTATAAGTCTGAAAGAACTGAACACATTTAAGAGCACGTCTAACTGATACGATGAGTAAGACATTGGATTCAGGAGTATTAGAGTTCATATTCTCAACAGCCCATCCTGATGTCGGTTCTCCGTTTCTTTCCTAAACATAATGGTCGTATTCGGTGGAATTTCCACCTAACGCTATGGCTTATTTCCTCGGTAGATGTCTACGAAACTTGCAGCTGACCTTATTCCCTCTATTTGTGCCCCATCGATTACACGGATACAATAATAATGTTTCTTGTGCAGTACTAGAACAGGCCAAAGACAACGTCTTGTTTCTGATATATTATACTTTCATTGCGTTGAGCGTATCTGCGTACCAAACGTCATTCCGAAAGGAACCGAGGGAAGGTCGAAATCGAAGTATGTGGATGTGTTTGGCATGATGAGAAATTATTTTGTAGCCTAAGGCAGTCAGAATGTAACTGGAATTTACTTTTCTGTGCAGTAAAAAGCAAACAAACTGCCTTTCGCTCCACTAATATTTGTTTATTACGATACTGTTTTCGGGTTGATACGCCATCATTTATGACAACTGATTAGCGATCACAAAAACACTAATGTGCGAGCCTAGAGATCACCAATGTGTAAGTGTGTGTGTGTGTGTGTGTGTGTGTGTGTGTGTGTGTAGTGTGTGAAGTGTTATGTAACAATGTTTGTATAGTGTGTGCAGTGACTAATAGTGAGAGATGAGTGAACAGTGTGGCATTACATTATTTAACAAGTTATTTGTAAAAAAAAGTATACCAGGAGTAAATCTAATGATTGTCTGTTGCTAGAAGTCTGTAAATATATGTTCATACCAATTAGCTTATTTTAAATTGATCTAAATTTGTAAATACTTTGACATGTCCTACATCCTTGTAAAAAAAGACCTACGGATGAATAAAGCTACTACTACTACTACTACTACTACTACTTTTATAAATAGCTTCACAGAGAAGGTATATAACAACGAAGGATTCCTGTACAGTTTCGAAGAGAAGAGTAACATCGATATTTGCACAACATTGTGGACTTTAAGATTTTGTAACCACACCAGCAGACACAGCCAATCATTTATGACAACTGATTAGCGACCACAAAAACACTAATGTGCGAGCCTAGAGATCACCAATGTGTGTGTGTGTGTGTGTCTCTTCTGCCAGTCACAAAGTTAGGACACAATCAAGCCGCTGAGTGATAAATTATACTCGCAAGGCCAACGACCCAAGTAACGTTTCGATAGGATGCTGAATTACGGCGCTGAGCTAATGCGAAAACCATTCACCAGCTGATGATTATTCAGCGAGAGATGCTTGATGGGAGTCGTTATATGACAGAGTGGAAAAGAAACAAAACCATCCGGGAACAACCTGGAATGGAAGGCAGCGGGCAACATAAGACAGTGGTTGACGTCTTTGCTGCATTACTAAATATAACTAATGGTCGAGACGAAGATCTAACAGAATGTCGCAGATGCGCAAGCCTTCGTAGCTCAGTGTGTTAGATTTCATACAATAGATACAGATCTGGACATAATCGTTCTGGCTACAATGAAGTGACATAAAGTGCAGTACAACCGATTATTCAACCGTCTGATCACAATTTCCCAGATCTTCGCAAACCGTTTGGAATATTGTTTCTATTTCAGGCTTCTAGACTTTGTAATTAAAAGTCTAAAAAGTCGATCTTGCCTTGGATAATGGACGGGTCACAGGTGGCGGATAGTGAACGTCCTACCAGATATGGTGGACAGCTCCGAATACAGAATAAGCAGTCCCGGACCAAGGCAAAACAAAACCAAATCCATTTGGCGTCTGTCTTGTATAGCAAATGGCAAAGTGAACAGCGTCTGTTCACCAGTGGCGCGGCTGAAATTTACTTTCTGGAATTAACACTTCCAGTCTTAACACTCTGAGTTCACTCAGTGGATCTACTCAACCCCATCTGATTCCAGGTACAATCTTCATGGAGCATTTTGGTAATCACAATATTACGCCAGGTGGTGAACCCACCGCCATTGTTACTGGCGAAACTGGTCTTTCGGATTCTGGGGCGGCCAGGTTAAATACAGTGTGATTCAACAGAGGAAATCGGAGTCCTCTGACCAACATAAAACCAAAACAAATACATTTTTTGTAAAACTGAACATACAAACACTTTTGCAACCAAGTAAATTTCCTAAATTGGGAGATACATTAAAAGAACAGAAGATTCAGATTTTGGTACTTCAAGAAACACGAATGACGGACAATACCACCATGGATTTCTGCAATTTTTAACATTAAAACTCATAAAAGAACACTTAATAATACACCACATCTGAGAGTTGCTTTTACAATCTCAAAAAATATTTTTAATTCAATAACGGAGGTAAAACCCATTAATAGTAGACTAATGACAATTTCTCTTAAATGTGTAAATAAAGCATACACTTCGATTAATGCCCATATGCCAGTCAATGTGTATAACCGTAAAAAAACGTGAAGAAGGTAACGAAGCTTGGGAAACGTTAGAAAGTACCATCTTGAAAATTCCTTCATAAACGTTAAAAATTTTAATGGGCGATTTTAATGTTCGATTACGTAAAGATAAAAAATATAGGGAAACTATGGGTGGATTTCCTGTGCGTAAATATACAAACTAAAATGGCCAAAGACTTGTTGAAACGATTTCAAATCGATCATGTAGCAACTTCATTGTTGTTGTTGTCGTTATGGTCTTCAGTCCTGAGACTGGTTTGATGCTACTCTATACTGTGCAAGCTTCTTCATCTCCCAGTATTTACTGCAACCTACGTCCTTCTGAATCTGCTTAGTGCATTCATCTCTTGGTCTCCCTCTATGATTTTTACCCTCCACACTGCCCTCCAATGCTAAATTTGTGATCCCTTGATGCCTCAGAACATGTCCTACCAACCGCTCCCTTCTTCTTGTCAAGTCGTGCCACAAACTCATCTTCTTCCCAATTCTATTCAATACCTCCTTATTAGTTATGTGATCTACCCATCTAATCTTCAGCATTCTTCTGTAGCACCACATTTCGGAAGCTTCTATTCTCTTCTTGTCCAAACCATTTATCGTCCATGTTTCACTTCCATACATGGCTACACTCCATACAAATACTTTCAGAAACGACTTCCTGACACTTAAATCTATACTCGATGTTAACAAATTTCTCTTCTTCAGAAACGCTTTCCTTGTCATTGCCAGTCTACATTTGATATCCTCTCTACTTCGACCATCATCAGTTATTTTGCTCCCCAAATAGCAAAATTCCTTTACTACTTTAAGTGTCTCATTTCCTAATCTAATTCCCTCAGCATTACCCGACTTAATTCGACTACATTCCATTATCCTCGTTTTGCTTTTGTTGATGTTCATCTTATATCTTCCTTTCAAGACACTATCCATTCCGTTCAACTGCTCTTCCAAGTCCTTTGCTGTCTCTGACAGAATTACAATGTCATCGGCGAACCTCAAAGTTTTTATTTCTTCCCTATGGATTTTAATACCTACTCCGAATTTTTCTTTTGTTTCCTTTACTGCTTGCTCAATATACAGACTGAATAACATCGGGGAGAGGCTACAACCCTGTCTCACTCCCTTCCCAACCGCTGCTTGCCTTTCATGTCCCTCGACTCCTATAACTGCCATCTGGTTTCTGTACAAATTGTAAATAGCCTTTCGCTCCCTGTATTTTACCCCTGCCACCTTCAAAATTTGAAAGAGAGTATTCCAATCAACATTGTCAAAAGCTTTCTCTAAGTCTACAAATGCTAGAAACGTAGATTTGCCTTTCCTTAATCTATTTTCTAAGAAAAGTCGTAGGGTCACTATTGCCTCACGAGTTCCAACATTTCTACGGAATCCAAACTGATCTTCCCCCAGGTTGGCTTCTACTAGTTTTTCCATTCGTCTGTAAAGAATTCGCGTTAGTATTTTGCAGCTGTGGCTTATTAAACTGATTGTTCGGTAATTTTCACATCGGTCAACACCTGCTTTCTTTGGGATTGGAATTATTATATTCTTCTTGAAGTCTGAGGGTATTTCGCCTGTCTCATACATCTTGCTCACCAGATGGTAGAGTTTTGTCAGGACTGGCTCTTCCAAGGCCGTCAGTAGTTCTAATGGAATGTTGTCTACTCCCGGGGCCTTGTTTCGACTCAGGTCTTTCAGTGCTCTGTCAAACTCTTCACGCAGTATCGTATCTCCCATTTCGTCTTCATCTACATTCCCTTCCATTTCCAGAATATTGTCCTCAAGTACGTCGCCCTTGTATAGACCCTCTATATACTCTTTCCACCTTTCTGCTTTCCCTTCTTTGCTTAGAACTGGGTTTTCATCTGAGCTCTTGGTATTCATGCAAGTGGTTCTCTTTTCTCCAAAGGTCTCTTTAATTTTCCTGTAGGCAGTATCTATCTTACCCCTAGTGAGATATGCCTCTACATCCTTACATTTGTCCTCTAGCCATCCCTGCTTAGCCATTTTGCACTTCCTGTCGATCTCATTTTTGAGACGTTTGTATTCCTTTTTGACTGCTTCATTTACTGCATTTTTATATTTCCTCCTTTCACCAATTAAATTCAATATTTCTTCTGTTACCCAAGGATTTCTACTAGCTCTCGTCTTTTTACCTACTTGATCCTCTGCTGCCTTCACTACTTCATCCCTCAGAGCTACCCATTCTTCTTCTACTGTATTTCTTTCCCCCATTTGTGACAACTGGTCCCTTATGCTCTCCCTGAAACTCTGTACAGCCGCTGGTTTAATCAGTTTGTCCAGATCCCATCTCCTTAAATTTCCACCTTTTTGCAGTTTCTTCAGTTTTAATCTACAGGTCATAACCAATAGATTGTGGTCAGAGTCCACATCTGTCCCTGGAAATGTCTTACAATTTAATACCTGGTTCCTAAATCTCTGTCTTACCGCTATGTAATCTATCTGATACCTTCTAGTATTTCCAGGATTCTTCCATGTGTACAACCGTGTTTTCTGATTCTTGAACCAAGTGTTAGCTATGATTAAGTTATGCTCTGTGCAAAATTCTACCAGGCGACTCCCTCTTTTATTTCTTGGCCCCTATCCATATTCACCTACTATGTTTCCTTCTCTCCCTTTTCCTGCTCTCGAATTCCAGTCACCTATGACTATTAAATTTTCGTCTCCCTTCACTATTTCTTTTATCTCATCATACATTTCATCAATTTCTTCATCATCTGCAGACCTAGTTGGCATATAAGCTTGTACTATTGTAGTAGGTGTGGGCTTCGTGTCCATCTTGGCCACAATAATGCGTTCACTACGCTGTTTGTAGCAGCTTACCCGCACTCCTATTTTTTTATTCATTATTAAACCTACTCCGGCATTACCCCTATTTGATTTTGTATTCATAACCCTGTATTCACCTGACCAGAAGTCTTGTTGCTCCTGCCACCGAACTTCACTAATTCCCACTATATCTAACTTTAACCTATCCATTTCCCTTTTTAAGTTTTCTAACCTACCTGCCCGATTAAGGGATCTGACATTCCACTCTCCGATCCGCAGAACGCCAGTTTTCTTTCTCCTGATAACGACGTCCTCTTGAGTAGTCCCCGCCCGGAGATCCGAATGGGGGACTATTTTACCTGCGGAATATTTTACCCAAGAGGACGCCATCATCATTTAACCATACAATAAAGCTGCATGCCCTCGGGAAAAATTACGGCTGTAGTTTCCCCTTGTTTTCAGCCGTTCGCAGTACCAGCACAGCAAGGCCGTTTTGGTTAGTGTTACAAGGCCAGATCAGTCAATCACCCAGACTGTTGCCCCTGCGACTACTGAAAAGGCTGCTGCCCCTCTTCAGGAACCACACTTTTGTCTGGCCTCTCAACAGATACCCCTCCGTTGTGGTTGCACCTGCGGTACGGCTATCTGTATCGCTGAGGCACGCAAGCCTCCCCACCAACGGCAAGGTCCATGGTTCATGGGGGGGAGGCAGCAACATCATACCCTAACTAAAAACAAATTTTAAATGTCCAATATTTGATTCTGACCATTATTTAACGCGAATTTAACCTCAAAAAACTCTTCAAAATAAAATGTTATCCCAAAATTTGACACTCCTAAAATAACCCCTACTCTAACAAGCGAACTGACAAAAAAGTATCCAACAATTGCAAAGCGTGAAAGAAAAGTTCATCAAAACAGCACAAAATTTAATTCCACTTCGAAAGAAACAAAAATATCCTTGGTGGAACGCGGATTGTGAAACAGCAGTTAAGTCCAGGTATGACGCATTCAAAAATTGGAATAGTAACAAAACTGAAAATACGTTCAACACCTTTGTAACTGTAAGACAAGAAATATCTAAATTAATCCTACAGGCCAAAAGAAACTACGAAAATGCCCAACTTTTAGAAATCGAAAAAGACTTCCA
Source organism: Schistocerca cancellata (assembly GCF_023864275.1). Lineage (NCBI taxonomy): Eukaryota > Metazoa > Arthropoda > Insecta > Orthoptera > Acrididae > Schistocerca > Schistocerca cancellata. Next base: position 290,498,614 of record NC_064628.1, on the reverse strand, counting down.
ATTAAACGGTACAAGAAACTTTTATAAGACATTAAAAATATAACTAACCGGTTACCGATCTCATAGTCTTTCCCCAAAAATGAAAATGGCTGTTTGGATCGTAACAACCAGGAAAATTGTAAGGAACTTGGTAACTAATTGGAAAAACTGTTAAAATGTCCAGAACCAGCGAAGAAATTCCACCTTCAGCAAACTTATAACGCAACCCTAACTCTTTAAGAACCTGACCAAATCGCAGTAACTAAACAAATTAAGGAGACTTAAAAACAATAAAGCATCCGGAGAAGACGGTATAAGTGCAGAACTACTAAAATCAGTTGACCCTAACACTATAAAACAGATCACTCAACTAACAGGACATATCTGGCAAACTAATAAAATACCTGAGGACTGGAAAACTATCCTAATTCATCCATTGCATAAAAAAGGGATAGAACTGATTTTTACAGTTACCGAGGAATCTCTCTTCTCCCGGTCACATACAAAATCCTCTCGCAATGTTTACTTGATCGAGTCCAAGAACATTTAGAACCTAAAACTGGTGATTACCAAGCAGGCTTTAGACCAAACAGATCCTGTCCGGAAGAAATTCATAATTTAAAACAAATCCTTCCGCACCAAATTATTTCTAGTCGCAATATTCTAAGTACATTTATGGATTTTAAAAAGGCCTACGACTCAGTTGATCTTGAATCTCTTTTCCAGATTTTAAAGGAACAAGGGCTAGATAATAAAACTCTAACACTGATTAAGGAAATGGTAGCTGACACTAGCTCTAAAGTTAAATTCATGGGAAAAATTTCTGAACCATTTGATATAAAGAATGATGTAAGACAGGGAAATGGACTCTCCCCATTACTGCTTGACTGTGGTTCGGAAGAGGTAATTACAGAACGGCGAGAGCCAAAGTCGAGTCATAATATAGATCAACCAATCAAGTCAGGTAGAAGTAATATTAGAGTAGAATGCCTCGCCTTTGCAGATGATCCGGCAATTTTAATAAGGGACATTACCACAGCTCAAAAACAAATTGAAATTCTTAAAGAAGTTAAAGAAAAAGTAGGGTTACAAATATCATTCGAAAAAAACGGAATATATGACATGCGACAAACAAACACCAAAGTTTTTGAACACGAAGTATGGAAAAATAAAAAGGATTTCTTAATTTAAATACTTGGGAAAATCATACAAGAAAACGGTCTGGAAAAAGCTGCAAACGAAGTTCGCTGCCAAAAAATGGCAACTGCATTCCGATTAACTCAAAATATTTGTAATAAAAAATCACTTTCTAAAATCAGTAAACTTAGGCATTACGGTACATTAATCAAACCTGAATATCTGAATGGAGCAGAAACTTTAATTTTAAATTTAAACTTAATTTTAAATAATTTAATTTATTAATTTTTAATTTAATTTTAAATATTTTTTTTTAAATTTTAAATAGAAAGAGGGTACTGAAAAAATTCAAAAGAAAGAAAGAAAGATTATTAGGAAAATATTGGGCCCCAAAATTACTGATGGAGAAACTTATAGGCTGAGAGGCAATAAGGAAATAGAAGACTACACAGACATGCATGGAGACATGAGAAAACAAAGACTTACATTTTAGTAGAATTCTACGAAAACTGAATTAAGGCCAAAACTGAGCCAATTAAATGGATCGCTGCGATTGAGGAGGATCTCAAAGCAGCCGGTATAACTCAGGTAGGCGTTACCGATAAAAAAACATTCAGACAAAAGATACTGGACTGGAAAGTTTTTTGGGGGGAAATTAGAAAACTGACTGCATCACCGTAGTCTGATGACAGAAAGAGACTTCATTCGGAAAGGATGAAACAAATTTGGACACACAGGACTCCAAACCATCAAAAGCGACATTAATTGATTGTACCTCTGGTGGTCCTGATGGGCCCATACGTGAATAATAATTGTTTCTATTTCATCTTATAAGTCTGACACGTTGTGGCATTATACCCAGCAAGATTTTAAGATTTTGTTCAAGTTTACACCTACCCTTGTAAGTTCATGGTCTTAGCAAAGTGTACGCTGTTCTGGTGTCATGTAAAACAATACGACCCATGTAATGTTTCATATCTGACTGGGTGAAATTGTCCTCAGTTCAGAGAACACCTTCGCCATGGTGACTACTTTGCATTACTTACATATGTAGGTGGCGTCTGTTCTGTCGGACATGTCCGAAGGAACAGAGACCACTTTTGATCGAGTAGACATTACGAATTAAGACACAAATGAATTACAGACATTGACTGCGAGCGGGCATTGACTGAAATCAATGGGGAAGTTGAAAATTTGGCCGGACCGGGACTCGAACCCGGGCCTCTTGCTTACTAGCCAGATGCTCTGACCACTGAGCCTTTCGGATACAGTGGTCATCACAACTGCACGAACTACCTTAGCACGCCTACCATCGAACCGGATTCTCAACTTATTCTCACACTGCTGATGTACTGTTCCCTTTCCATTATCCTCATTAAACGCAGCATTTCACCGATTCCCGTAAGATTTCGAGCCTGGTGTGCATCTGCACTGAAGAAATCGTTAGCCGTCTCCCGTTAATTGCATATATGTAAAATTTTTAAGGTGGGCAAGGAACGCTACATTAGTAGTTTGTGGAGAAGCTGATAGGAGGTGTGCTAGGGTATTCCGTGCAGGTGCCATGACCACTGTGTTCGGATGGCTTAGTGGTCAGAGTGTCTGCCTAGTAATCAGGAGACTCGGTTTCGAATCCCGGTCCGATACAAATTTTCAACTTTCCCCATTTATTTCAACAATGGCCGCTCGTAGCCATTGTATGTAATTCGTTTTGTGTCTTCCGCTACTTAATCCGCGCTTCCTGTTGAAAGACATTCTTGCGACTGGCTGGTAATAGTATTTTCGTGCGGCTCAGTGGCCGAGAGCAAGTATTTCCAATCGGACGCCACATCGGCGACTTGTGTGTCCCTTGTCCACGCCAGTTCCACAACTCAGTTTAACGTGGATTCTGAACCGCGTGTCGCTCCAGGCGACTCCTCACGTCACTGAGAGGTGAAGGCTAGATTAAAAGGCAGGCAGAGAGTTTCCGTAGTCCGACCGGGCTTCGATACCGCGATTTCTCGGTTTCCATGCACGCACTTGACGGCTTTACGAGCATGCCAGACGACTAGCCGATTAACGCGTGCGTTGTAGGTCTACGTGTTGCCCTTATTTTATGGCCGTTTCGACGGATATAACCGTATTTCGGCCGTCGTACCCTGGGGGGGGGGGGGGGGGGGGGGACCGACCCGTGAAAACCGACACCGGTATTTTTGTTATGAGTAACCGGTATTTTTCGGTGTTTGTTTGGTCTCTGTTATAACAGGTGTTTTATATTTTTTACTAGTAACCGACTGAAAAAAAAAAACAAAATACCAGTGAGCCACAACAGCAGGTTAAATTTTTTGGTTTTTAAATAAACCTTTTTTAAAAAACAATTAAGTTTTATTCGTAAAATGTCCACTGATTTGAAATACTGCGTTATTATGGTAAATGGAAAAAGCGATTTTAATAACAATGCTGACAGAAACGAGCCAAACACATAGCATAACAATGGTTACAGCGTTGCCGCGACAATCATGTACCTGTTACCATCTGGCGTGGCCTCTTCGATGGTACGTGTGTACATACAGTGTACGAGAGTTGCCCCATCTGGTCTATATGGTAGTTTCAGGCAGTCGTCGTCGGGCTTACAGAAGGGTACCAGCCTTAGTCTGGAAGTATTTTACGAAGTGCTTTACAAATGAAGTACAATGCTCCATTTCGTTTCAAAGGTTAAGAACGGGATGATGATGATGATGATCATGATGATGTTTGGTTTGTGGGGCGCTCAACTGCGCGGTTATCAGCGCCCGTACAAATTCCCAACCGTGCTCAGTTCAATCTCGCCACTTTCATGAATGATGATGAAATGATGAGGATAACACGAACACCCAGTCATCTCGAGGCAGGTGAAAACCCCGAACCCGGGACCCCGTGCTTGGGAAGCGAGAACGCGACCGCGAGACCACGAGCTGCGGACAAGACCGGAGGTGCCACAACAGACTTGTGATTTCATGTAAGGAGAAAACACATAACTTAACAAGTCATAGTTTACAGTAAAAACTGAAAGTAGCTGATCTGTTACCTGTGTCTACGTAATACGCCTTTATCTGCTTGTAGCCCTCGAAAACGGACAAATTAACACAAAAATTGAGTTATTTAGTCTTAGTTTTCACCCTTTAGCACTGATAATTCCTAATGCCCAAATAGCGGTATGTTCCTCGATTACAACATGATTTTCCAGCAGAGTTTCAAAAATTAGAATTAGTAGGAGAATACTCGTGATTTTTAGCTATATATACAACCTTTTATTAATTTTCGAGGAAACCATCGAACGGTGGACGGATTAACTTTTATTTGCCTATTTAATTTAGTATCTTAATTCTATGTATCTTGAAACTGATGGAGTCAAAATTTTCAATGTTTATTCGATTTCTACGTTTATTTCGGGAAATAATAGTAATAAAAAACCGAAAATCGGTTATTTCAAAATGTTCAAATGTGTGTGAATTCCTATGAGACCAAACTGCTGAGGTCATCGGTTCCTAGACTTACACACTACTTAAACTAACTTACGCCAAAGACAACACGCACACCCATGTCCGAGGGAGGCCTCGAACATCCAGCGAGAGGGGCGCCTGGTTATTTCAAAAACTGGTTATTCTGAGAGGTTTTAAAGCTCAGGTTAAATTGGCGATGGGAAAAAAGATATAACCGAAAACTAGTTGTTTCATCGATAATCGCCAACTCTGCAATACCCGACTTCAGTTTTAGGAACATAGTAAAGTGTTTCCACACACCACGTCGGGGCAGTCTGAGCTAATCCATCCACCACATACTGGGTTCCTAGAGGACAGGAACTGTGTTATTATTGTTACTATTATTTCATGGTTGTTGTTGCATCTTCAGTCCGAAGACTGGTTTGATACAGCACTCCAGCTAATCTGCCCTGTGCAAGTCTCTTTAATCTCTACAAACCTGCTATCCCTTTGTTCTACTTCCTGTATCGATTGAAACATAAAGTTTACTGTAACCTGTCACGAATTAAGTTATTTCCACTGCACGTTTCAGAGGATGAAACCACCATCATCAGGTGGATTTATATCATTAATACGACAATGTATTTGCTGTCTTCGCGCCTTTGTGGTAAACTGAAGCTGTGTCTTGTAGAAGAGGATAAAACAAAACACTATTTCAGTACGTGACAAATAGTTTTGTGGATGTCTTTGAAGACATGCAAACAATTTAACTGTAGAAAGTCGAAATACCTCCTGTGCCCACAGTCTCCTTTTTGTCGTGTTACATCACGTTTAACACAGATGCCTTTTGTAGGGAGTGAAATGAGGAAAGATGGCCTCTAGAATCTTAAGTGCAAAAACGTACAAAATAGAAGTGTTGCAACAAGGGTGTCGATTGAAGTTTAAACCAGTGACATGCATAGTGGAGGTAAAATAAACAGTGACTGGTAATAGTAAACTTATTGTTTGAACCGATATCAGTAACTGTCACCGCAAAGTTTAACCTCTGTTCCTTGATGTGTTCTATCAAGCGACCCTTTCTGTTAGTCAAGTCGTTCCAGAAATACCTTTTTCCCCCGTATTCGGTTAAATATCTCTTCATTAGTTAGCCGATCTATCCGTCCAATCTCCAACATTCTTCTGCAATACCACAATGTAAAAGCTTCTGTTCTCTTCTTCGCTGTACTTCCTACATCTGCTTATATACTCCCAATACATTGTACAGCTCATGGCGGCGAGTGCTCCATACCGTTGGTAGCCATTTTCTGCCCTATTCCATTAACGTATAGAACGAGGAAAAATGACTGTGTGTCTCTGTATTCTCAGCAAAATCAGCATCTCATCCTAGTTATTCCTATGTAAGATATCCAGTGGAATCCGCAGGATGGACACACAGTCTATTTCGAATACAGTTTCTCTAATGTTACCTAACTGGCAATTGTAGAACAACGGCACCTTTCTCGCAAAGATTCCTATTTAAGTTCCTCCAATAGGCGTCGGGCCTGATGAACTGACTGAAAACCAAGAGGTCACGGGATAACTCTCTGTTGCATGGCGGATCCAGAAAGAACGGCACTCGGTTCGGATTCCACGTTAAACTGGCGGTCCCCTTTCACCGGTAAGATTACTGAGGTTAGACACACTCAAGTCGCCGAAGTTGCGGCCCGTTTGACGTCCGTTGGCATGCCTTCTTGATACTGGTTGCAAACGCTGAATTAATACTACAGTGCCTTGCATGTTATTTCCGTAACAGACGCAATGCTGTATCCTACCACACTTTGTTTGAAAGAGAGTATTCCAGTCAAAGGTGGCAGGGGTAAAATACAGAGAGCGAAAGGCGATTTACAATTTGTACAGAAACCAGATGGCAGTTATAAGAGTCGAGGGACATGAAAGGGAAGCAGTGGTTGGGAAGGGAGTGAGACAGGGTTGTAGCCTCTCCCCGATGTTATTCAATCTGTATATTGAGCAAGCAGTAAAGGAAACAAAAGAAAAATACGGAGTGGGTATTAAAATCCATGGCGAAGAAATAAAAACTTTGAGGTTCGCCGATGACATTGTAATTCTGTCAGAGACAGCAAAGGACTTGGAAGAGCAGTTGAACGGAATGGATGGTGTCTTGAAGGGAGGATATAAGATGAACATCAACAAAAGCAAAACGAGGATAATGGAATGTAGTCGAATTAAGTCGGGTGATGTTGAGGGTATTAGATAAGGAAATGAGACACTTAAAGTAGTAAAGGAGTTTTGCTATTTGGGGAGCAAAATAACTGATGATGGTCGAAGTAGAGAGGATATAAAATGCAGACAGGCAATGGCAAGGAAAGCGTTTCTGAAGAAGAGAAATTTGTTAACGTCGAGTATAGATTTAAGTGTCGGGAAGTCATTTCTGAAAGTATTTGTATGGAGTGTAGCCATGTATGGAAGTGAAACATGGACGGTAAATAGTTTGGACAAGAAGAGAATAGAAGCTTTCGAAATGTGGTGCTACAGAAGAATGCTGAAGATTAGATGGGTAGATCACATAACTAATGAAGTATTGAATAGGATTGGGGAGAAGTTTGTGCCACAACTTGACCAGAAGAAGGGATCGGTTGGTAGGACATGTTCTGAGGCATCAAGGGATCACCAATTTAGTATTGGAGGGCAGCGTGGAGGGTAAAAATCGTAGAGGGAGACCAAGAGATGAATATACTAAGCAGATTCAGAAGGATGTAGGTTGCAGTAGGTACTGGGAGATGAAGAAGCTTGCACAGGATAGAGTAGCATGGAGAGCTGCATCAAACCAGTCTCAGGACTGAAGACCACAACAATACAACAACAACAACCACACTTCATGCTAATCTTTCTTTTGTTTGTCCTAATACTGGCTTTACGTGCTCGCCTCATCTCGTGGTGCTTTCTTATTATTACCCCTAAATATTTAAACCAAATGGCGTGCTCCAGACCCACTAATCTTGTAATGGGATACTATCTCATTGTTTCTGTTTATTGCGGGTATTACATTAATTTAAATTTAAAGAGAGTTGTCATTCTTCTAACCGAATGGAAACTTTGTCCTAATCTTTTTGTTATTCCGCACGAATTTTTCTGTAAGTAACAGCAATCTTAGCGAACAAAGTGACAGTGCTTCTGATCCTATCTGATAAACTGTTTATGTATATTGAGAACATTACAGGTTCCTTGCTTCCTTGAAGCGCATCGGACGTTACTTTCGATTCTGCTGAATATTCGCCATTCAGTATAACGTTATGAAAAGTCCCATCTGAAGACATGCTGTGTATGAAGGCCTTATGTTGTGGCCGCGACTGCAGCCTAGACACAATACCTGAGCCGCCTGTCGCAGACAGCTGCGTAGTGAACGTGTCAGAAATTTGCACGTTAACCGATTTCGGAAGCAGGATGATAATTACTACAAGAGACATGGTTCCTAGCCTATCGGAGGTAACATAATAATTCGGTTTTCCGAGCTGAATACCGTCAAGGGTGGACCTTCAGTGTCACAGAGACATATATTTGCTTTCCTATATCTCCCAGGAATTTGCAGCCAGCAGCTATCTATTAGTTGATGAGCGATCCATGTTTGATGGTCATGAGTTAAAACTGTTTATGCGAACTGTTTGTTAACGTTCAGTTTCATACACTTTACTCACTTTACCAACAGTACTCAAGGTCAAAAAAATGGCTCTGAGCACTATGGGACTTAACTTCTGAGGCCATCAGCCTCCTAGCACTTAGAACTACTTAAACCTAACTAACCTAAGGACATCACACACATCCATGCCCGAGGCAGGATTCGAACCTGCGGCCGTAGCGGTCGCGCGGTTCCAAACTGTAGCGCCTAGAACCTCTCGACTCAAGGTCAGATTAATCTTCTATTTATTACTTTTGCTATGCATCCAGTGGTAGTAATCACCTGACATCAGCAATAAATTCCAATAGCAGGTATTTTTCTCACATTTGCAAAATTCAGATGGGTTTTAAGTCCAGTTTTAGTGGACGAGGGAGTATTTTCATGTTGTGAAATTCGCGCCATGGTACCCTTTCTTGGACATTTCAAAGTCAGTACACTGTAAACATACGACAGAACTGGCATTGTTTTAGCGAACGGCCTATCGTTAGTAGCTGTTATTATTGGAATAGTTCTTAAGAATACTAATTCCATTCGCCACAACTTACAGGCGTGAAAGTAGACTTTCGGCTACAAATAGCAGTGAAAACAGAAATGAAGAACCAAATGAACTTTGTACATGACTTCCGATGTGCAATGGCGAACACCAAACCAACTATAAAAAAGGATTGTTAGAAATAAGCAGAACCAAACATCCCACTGACTCATTGTTTTTTGGTTGGATTAAAAACGTATGAATTTATTTTCTTTGGCCGTTAATTAAATATTATAAAGAACTTGTCACTTTAAGAAATAAGATTTGTATTTTTTTTACATTCTAACCTAATTAGGTCCAAACTGTGTTTAGGGTGTTAGATGGTATCTGGCCTCGTTCAGGGGTAATGGTCGCAGAAATTTTGGGAAGCATCGTTCTACGGTGAAACTTTCCGCCACTGATTTCATTGGCTGATCATCTCAGATTAGCACTTGTAATCTACGTTCTCAATTATTTGCTGGATATATTCCAATCTCTGTCTTTCTTTACAGTTTTTGCCCTCTACATCTGCCTCTTGTACCATGGAAGTCATTCCCTGATGTCTTAACGAATGTCCTATCATCCTGTCCTATCTCCTTGTCAGTGTTTTCCCCATATTCCTTTCCCTCCGATTTTGTGCAGAACCTCCTCATTCGTTACCTTATCAGTCCACCTAATTTTCGACATTCGTCTGTAGCGCCACATCTCAAACGCTTCTATTACGCGCGATGTATGTTAGAGGCAGCGGAATCGTTCTGCTGTCAGCTTCAAATACCGGTTCTCTATATTTTCTCAGTAGCTTTCCTCGAAAAGAATGTCGCGTTCCCTCCCGGAATTTCCATTTGAGTTCCCGAAGAATCTCCGTAACACTTACGTGTTGTTCGAGTCTATCACCACTAGCAGCCCGCCTCTGAATCGCTTGGTGTCTTCCTTCAATCCGACCTGGTAGGGTACACAAGAATAGGTCGTACTTGCGTCATGTATGTGGTCTCCTGTACAGATGAACCACACTTATCCAGCATTCTCCCAATGAAACGAAGTCGACCTATCATCTGGCCTACCACAATCCTCATATGCTCGTTCCATTTCATGTCGCTTTGCAACGTTACGCCCAGGTATTTGAACGACGTGATTATGTTAAGCAGGATACTACGAATGCTGTATCCGAACGTTACGAGTTTGTTTTTCCTACCCATCCACATTAACTTAAATTTTTCTACATTTAGAGCTAGCTGCCATTCATCACACCAACTAGAAATTTTGTCTAAGTCATGTTGTACCCTCATACAATCACTTAACTTCGATACCTTACTGTACACCGCAGCATCACCAGTCTACACCGCAGATTGGTGCCAATCCTGTCCCCCAAATTATTTATGTATATAGATAATAATAGCTGGCCTATCACACTTCCCTGGAGCATTCCTGACGATACGCTAGTCTCTGATGAACACTCACCATCGAGGACAACATACTGAGTTCTATAACTTAAGAAGTCTTCGAGCCACTCGCATATACCAGGTTTACCGGTATGAAATGAACGTTTTTTTTTTTTGTGAAAATGAAACACTAATTCTGAATTGAAAAGTAAAAACATTTTATTCAAAGTACTGACCATTGCTTTCTATACATTTTGACCACCTTTCTGGCAATTTGTGGACACCCCGCCAATAGAAATGTTCGTCTTTTGAAGCAAACCAATCAGACACCCAATTTTCGACTTCTTCGTAGGAATCGAAGTGTTCCTCAGCCAATGCGTGTCCCATTGATGAAAACAAATGGTAGTCGAAGGGGCCAAGTCTGGTGAATACGGCGGGTGGGGTAGCAGCTCCCAGCCAAGTGTTTTGATTGTATCCTAAACCAGTTTTTCTTTGTGTGCAGGTGCATTGTCGTGAAAAAGAAATTACTTTGCCATGTCTTCTGGCCCATTCTGGTCTTTTTTCGATCAATGCATAGTTCAAATTGATCATTTGTTGTCTGTAGCGATTAGTATTCACATTTTCACCGGGTTTTAGAAGCTTTCTGATCCCACCAAACACAGAGCATTATCTTCTTGTCGAATCGATCTGGTTTTGCAGTCGATGTTGGTGGTTGTCCCGGGTTAACCCATGATTTTTCCCGTTTAGGATTCTTAAAATAAATCCATTTTTCATCGCCAGTAACAATTCGATGCAAAACTGATTTTTTTTTCATGTCATTGAAGCAAAATTTGACAAATGGTTTTTCGGTTTTCCATCTGTCTTTCATTCAATTCATGTGGCACCCATTTTCCACACTTTTGGATCCAGAAATTGTTTGTTGTGCAACATTTAGCTATCATCTTCATCCAATATTGCTTGCAATTCGGCATCTTCGAACCTTTTTGGTGGTCTTCCACATTCTTCATTTCTTACATCAAAATCATTATTTCTGAACCGTTAAAACCATTTTTTGCATGTTGCTTGTGATAGAGAATGATCACCATATGCCTCGATAAGCATTCGATGCGACTCTGCAGCACTTTTCTTCAAATGAAAACAAAAAATTAATGCTTTCCGCAAATCATCACTTTCTGGTACAAAATTCGACATTGTTCACACGATGGAAACATATGATGTTGTTTGTTCCATGACTTGATGTATACTAAATATCTTTGACAGATGTCATACGAACAAAAAAAAAAAATAAGTCTCGTTCACAACAAATGTTCCCTATCGACACATTTGTATCAAATGGTTCAAATGGCTCTGAGCACTATGAGACTTAACATCTGTGGTCATCAGTCCCCTAGAGCTTAGAACTACTTAAACCTAACTTACCTAAGGACATCACACACATCAATGCCCGAGGCAGGATTCGAATCTGCGACCGTAGCAGTTGCGCGGTTCCGGACTGAGCGCCTAGAACCGCTAGACCACCGCGGCCGGCGACACATTTGTATCTTAACGCTCATTTCATACCGGTACACCTGGTATGTGAAACTGTTCCATATCCTCGTACGTTCTTTAATAGTCTGCAATGGGGCACGGTGTCCGACGCTTTCCGGAAATCTAGACATATGGCAACTGCCTGTACCGTTGTTAGGGATATTGGCTTGTAATTTAGCGGGTCCGTTCTTTTGTCCTTCTTATACACAGGAGTCATCTGCGATTTTTTCCAGTCGCTTTGGACCTTGCGCTGGGCGAGAAATTCGCGGTAAGTGCAAGCTAAGTATGAGGCCAACACCGTAGAATACTCTTTGAAAAACCGAATGGGGATTCTATCCGGAGCTGATGACTTATTTGTTATCTACTCCATCAGTTGTTTCTCTACGCCATATAGACAGTCATTTGTCCGTCTCTCCATATATGAATAGAATACGGCAGAAAGTAGCTCATAATCGTATGCGAGATACCCTCCACCAAGCTGTGCACAGTTACTCGTTGTGCGTATGTGTAAACGTCGAACAGAGATGAAGTATAAAACTGCGTTTAAATGTGCTCAAAACGAGAAGTTAAAGGCCTGTGAATGTGATATTAAGACGGCACAGAGTCGGCCTTGACTTTAGAGTCGAGGCAGATAAGAAAAGGACAGGCGTGCTTTCGCAGAAGCTTCGTGCCGCGGGCCAGCCGCCCTCGTGACAAAATCCCTGGCGAGCGCGTCCCGTCACGGACGGAGGTGCCTCCAAAAAGGCCAGGGTCGCCGCTCACTTCCGCCCCGGTGCATCATCTGGCCAACCCCTCTCTCTCCCTGAATGTTCTGGCTGCAGCAGCACAAGAGGGTGCCACTCAGCGTCAACAGTCTCAAGTAGGAGCGGGGGTTTTCCCCGTAGGAAGCACCAACCCTTAAAATTCTTCCAATCCATATCTGGCATATAGCAAACCAGTTTTTACTGAGTTTAACGAAGGCGATGTTGGCCTGATGTATTCGACGATGCCCTTTGGCTACACTGTCTAATAGATCGTTCTAAGAAATACCAAATTAAGGTATTTGCTTTTTCAGTATTTGATCTGTTTATACATGCTTTTAGGTTATCCAAGTCTGCACAACGCGATCGCGATTCTTAAATAGATGTATTTGTTCTCTGTTTTTTATGTAGATCAACCTGAAGATGCCTAAATAAGGCGAAACGCGTAGTTGAAAAATAAAAAAAAAAACTAAAATTGCAACCAATACTGTTTTTAACCAATTGCCAACCCATAAACTTTTCGTATTGAACACGTTTAAAGGTAGTTTTACGCTTCATCTCCAGTCCACATCTCCATATACGCACAGTGAGTCACTGTGCTTCGCTTGGTGGAGGGTGCTTTGTAAGATTATTAGCTACTTTCTGCCACATTCTGTTCGCATATGGAGAGACGAACAAATCGACATAGATTTGCAATTGGAAACCAACTACCATTTTTTAGATTTCTGGTTCTATGTTGCAAACTGTGATGGCAAATGTAAAGCATGGCTTGCAAAATAGAACGAAGTCCATTCGATAACATGCTGCTCCTTAGAGATGTCTGAACCCACTACCAGTTGCTGTATCCAGGTGGCAGTGATTTGCTATATGGAACCAAATCCACTTATGAATGTCACAAGTTTTTCTTGTTTACGTGTTCGAGTTGAAACATAATTAATTAATTGGTAATTACCAAGAGTCCATTTTCTTGTATGTTATTGTTTAAAAATCAAAAGTGGTTCAAATGGCTCTGAGCACTATGGGACTTAACTTCTGAGGTCATCAGTCCCCTAGAACTTAGAACTACTTAAACCTAACTAACCTAAGGACATCACACACATCCATGCTCGAGGCAGGATTCGAACCTGCGACCGTAGCGGTCGCGCGTTTTCAGACTGTACCGCCTAGAACCGCTCGGCCACTCCGGCCGGCTATTGTTTAAAAAGACATACTGTTTTCATAGAGACGTTATCCAGAGGAAAGTCCTTGGAGTCTTTGTGTTCGGCAGAAAATACAAGTTAAATAACTAATTTTGTGGTGTGGTTCTTATGGAGGGCAGAACAGAAATATAAAAATTACTTCGGTGTTGAAGACTGCTCTACGGGAACATGCCACCCACCCTTAAAACGATTATTCAAAAGTTTCTTATTTCCGGTCTTTCATTCTTACCGAATGACAGTGGCTCCGGTGGTATAGAAAGTGCACTAAAATGCAGTAAAGTTTACATTCCTCAAGAAATTACGTCAGTTTCAAGCAACAAGCCAAAAAACACCCTCTTCAAATCCAGTGGGAAATTTTTGGAGTGCTTCACCATTAGAAAAAACATATAGTCAACAGAAAGCATGCGGTACACAACAACAAAGTCAATTGGCTGGAACTTTGTCAAATAAGAATAACTAAGGAGGAACCTTATTCAATATTCATCAACAAGAACTTTGTTGAGAATTTCGTTCATGCCAAATTCAGGACTGCATTGCAGAGCACCCGAAGTCTTCGACAGACCTAACAGCACTCTTGGTGCCTTTATGTCCGAATAGTAAACCAGTATCACAGGACATAAAATCGATAATGCATCTCATTCAACGGGATGCCAGACAGTTTTATGAAAACTGAACTTCAGAACCTGACATTGTGGTTGATACTGATGGCATTGATGGTACACTTGATTTCACTTTGGAGTAATTTTCAAGCATGTTACTGTATAAAAGAAGTATATGGGCATAACTTATTTACACGATTAACAATAGTAATAATAAAGTTACCTTAAGCGTTGAAATATCTACTTTCGTAAAACTGTTGGAAAGCAATAAAACAGTAATGAATTTGACATAAAGTTTCAACTATTTTTGTATTTACTTCCTCATCTAGCTACTCCTGCATTGACAATGTGAATAAAAAATTGTTCAAACATGAATTCTGAAAATTCCGAAATGTAGTTACCTCTGTTATATAAGTGTTGCTTCGTTTTTCTTCTCTCCAGCTACAAACCACGAGAACCAAATCCAATTTTAGGATAACCAATTAGGAACCAACTCTAGTTTCGGCATCCTACGCTCGGTGGAGCAATAAGTATTGAGATCTATAGTATTAATCTGATAAGAGCATAAGAACGTTTTTATAAACCGACAGTTGCTTTTGGGATAATGTCAGATTTGGGTTGGGTTGATTTGGGGGAAGAGACCAAACTGCGAGGTCATCGGTCTCATTGGATTAGGGAAGGATGGGGAAGGAAGTCGGCCGTGCCCTTTCGAAAGAACCATCCCGGCATTTGTCTGGAGAGATTTTGGGAAATCACGGAAAACCTAAATCAGGATGGCCAGACGCGGGATTGAACGTCGTCCTCCAGAATGCGAGTCCAGTATGCTAACCACAGCGCCACCTCGCTCGGTGTGTCAGATTTGAATTTTATATGCAAAGTTGTGCTAAAATACCTCTAGCTCTAAATGTAGATTTTGGAGGTGGTTCCATATTGCATAACCACGTCCAAATGATTGTCTATATGCCTTGGTGCACGAACTTATCTCTCGCACGTTATTCCCATGATTCCTGCGCGAGACATGTTGTTACACAGTCTTCCTCGAATACCCAGAGTGTTTACCCAAAAGTGTTTACTAACAATGTCTCTTTACACCCGCACATATCTTGCAAAATTAAAATATTATCAGTTAGTAGGCACATCACATTCACGCATTTTATCTTACTTGCCTGGCTGAAACCAGAATGTAACAGTTCCATATCGATTACATCCCAAGAGGCACACACAATTTGAAGCAGTCAGACATCATGTTACAAAGGGCTATACTTTCAGTCCTCTCTTGTTTCTAATATACTAAAGGTGGGCTTAGATAAGAGTACGCAGTCAAGAAAAAATACGGACGTATGCTTAATCTTTTACTGTAATTTAACTATTATACACTACTCTGTCACTTAGGCTCCCACGCATTAATCATGGTACAAAATGCACTTTTTACTCTTAGTACTGACACAACAATAACGAGAGTTCAAAAACTTTATCTGCATACTCCAACCTGCATACGTGAATAAGTGTGCGCACTTAGTCGATCAAGATATGGCACGTGAAATTCTTCAGCAGTGATCACATAAAAAAGTCCTACAGCTTCATGAGGAAGGGATTTTTTGAAATTTCATCCCTAAGCGGGTGAAATTGGTGATGAAAATATTTTTGAAAATATGGCGCTATTAAAGCGATTTCGAGCCGAGACCTACGAAAATTGACCTTTGGTTTCTTAGAAATAAAGAAATACATGTTTCAGCAGTTTTGGGAATTTATCCTCAATGGGGTGAAATAATGGGTGAAATTTCTTTTCGAAAATAAATCATTATTAAAGAACTACTAAAGTATTTTTAAAGCTACATCTGTGAAAACTTGTATTTGACTTCTCGGTTCCAAATAAAAAAAAAAAAAAATTTCAGTGTGGACATTTAACTCTTAAGGGGATGAAATAGAGGATGAAATGTTTATGACAATATCTCATTATAAAATCATTTTGAAGCTAAGTCTATTATAATTTGAATTTTGCTCCTCGGTTAGAAATAAAAAATAAGTGTTCAACCACTAAGGGGATGAAAGTTTTTATGGAAATATTTAATTTTTGAAACAAAGTCTATGAAAATTTGTATCTCGCATCTCTGTTGGAAAAAAAAATGCATTTCACTATATCTATAAATTCAACCTCTAAAGGGTATCACTATACACAGATAAAGATAGAAACTTGAAATTTGGAGACAGTGTTGATTTTGTACTGTGGGCATCGTTTAAGAAGGGATTCTTCGAAATTCCACTCCTAAGTGAGAGAAAGAAGGGATGAAAAGTTTTGTGGAATTATTTCATTAGGAAAGCATTTTCAATGCTAAATCTATGCAAATTTGTATTTGGCTTCTTTGTTAGAAACAAAAATAGATGCGTGTTCACTATTTTTGGAAATTCAGCCGCCAAGGGGATGAAATGGGGGATGAAAATTTTTACGAAAATATTTCGTTATATTAAAAAAAGCAAGATCTATGAATATTGGTATTTTACTTCTCGTTTAGATGCAAAGAAATGTGTGTTACGTAATGAGATTTCTGTAGGAATATCACCAGAAGAACACAAAAGACATGATTAACGGAAACCTTTTGGACTCCAGCTACCAGAACCGCTTTTTGGTCACAAATATTTTCGGAAAAGACCATGCTTCTACGACCTTAATTAGCCTGAAAAGCGTAGAAGATTTGTAATATGTGAACAACATAAAAATTCGATTGAAAAAAAAGACAGTCTACGCGAGCGAAGCAGTAGGCGCTAAGCTACCCAGTAAATAAAAATTGCCTTGGTACCGATCATCCGATGGAATACGACAACACAGACGTGCTCTTCCAATTATTTGGATTGTGTTATAAAGGAAGCTGTTGAGATTAAACTAGCAAGTGACCTTATAAAGAGAGCTGGAGGTTTTTGCTTCAGTACTGCCTGAAATCGTGAACTCTACCTGCTCAACAGAGGGACGCAGTTTGCATTACTTGCTCGCCCATTGTTAATTAATATTTCAGTATCTGTAACATTCCCGCTCGGTTAGTCGTGCGGCCTAACGCACTGCTTCCCGGATTGGGAAGTAGCGCCTGGTCCCCGGCACGAATCCGCCCTGCGGACTTGTGTCGAGGTCCAGTAAGCCGCCCAGTCTATGGATGGTTTTTAGGCGGTTTTCCATCTGTCTCGGCGAATGCGGGCTGGTTCCCCTCATTCCGCCTCAGCCACACTATGACGACGATTGCTGCGCAAACAAATTCTCCACGTACGCGTACACCACCATTACTCTAGCACGCAAACATAGGGGTTACACTTGTCTGGTGTGAGACATTCCCTTGGGGGTCCACCGGGGGCCGAACCGCACAATAACCCTGAAAGAGTGGTTCGGTGTGGGGTGGCGGAGGAGTGAAGTGGAATGCGGTAGTCGTCGTGGGGTTGTGGGCCACTGCGGCTGCGGCGGGGACCGAGCCTCTCCGTCGTTTCTAGGCCCCCAGTTAACATACAATACGATACAGTCTGTAACATTTGACATTGGTTTATCTTTTGTTGTGTCGTTGCACCAGCTGTTTACGGCGCGAGTTTCCCTTCTGAATACGCCATCTTTGGACTTAGTGGTAGACTTAACCCCACCCACCGATCTCTCGTTTCATTTGTGTTTTGAAAATAATGGTGTGTTCACCTGTCGAAGTATTA
The DNA here is from genome assembly GCF_023864275.1 of Schistocerca cancellata. Classification (NCBI taxonomy): domain Eukaryota; kingdom Metazoa; phylum Arthropoda; class Insecta; order Orthoptera; family Acrididae; genus Schistocerca; species Schistocerca cancellata. The sequence goes on along the minus strand of NC_064628.1, from coordinate 290,480,752 downwards.
TCGATTGTAGAGGACTTTATGCCCTGCAGTAACCCGAAATTATACCGGATGTTTCAGAAATAAGTACAGAATTTTTGTGGGATGATAGACTGGATACAGGCAATCATTTTAAGCATGCGAACATGGGATCGCTGACGCATATTTACGACGGTAGGCGACCTGAAAAAGTCATCGGTCTGAGTGGTGGTGCGATAACCGGCGTTACGTATCCGCAAGTTTGGATGTCTAGTGTCATTTGTTTACATTGGCACCCGCACCCTAACGAGGAAATTCTGTACTAGTTCCCTTTGTCCTCATTCGTTGCAGGGTAGCTGAAGTGTGCAGTCGTTTGTTCGTTTGTGTACTTCGCTTCAACGTCAACGTAGTTCGTAATCAAGTGTTGCACCAAAGGAAAGGTAGTGTGTCATGGAACAATGATATGCACTTCCAAATGTAAAAAGACTGTTTACTCTGTGTTGTTTTGCGTAGGACATGGAACGCCTCATGTGGAATAAATTTGCAGACATACACTTGGCCTTAAGCGCTGCAGGAATTTTGGGATGAGCACGCTGTTTGTATGCAGAATATTATCCAAAGAGACGAATACCAAACCAAAGCGCATTTGCTGCCGTGGATCGTCGTCCCGTGAAAAGGACACATTAGAGGGAGATTTCCATACTCGAGGTCGATCACGGAGTGTGCGCAATCCTGGTTTCGAGGAACGAGTACTAAAAATGTCCGACAACAACCCTTCGGATAGCGAACGCTCCGTTGCTCATGCTGTAAATGCTAGTTCCAGCAGTGTTTGGGGAACTCTGCGCGATGTTCATCGTCATCCCGACAAGTTGTGTAAGGTACAGGACCTTCTAGCCATTGATTTTCTATTTCGAAACGACTTCGCCATACGGTTTTTGCAACAAAGAATGCTAACTCCCAGCCTCGCAAACGTTCTTCTGTGGACTTAAGAATCGACTTTCTCCCGCCGCAGCTCCCATGTATGGTCTCGTGAAAATCTTCGAGGTACGGCTTTACACCACCTTCAGGAACGATTTTCAGTTAATGTTCGGCCTGGAATTATTCACAACCAAGTAGCGGTGCTTTACATTCTTCCACGCCGTCTAACTGGCAGTGTTTACCGTGTATTTCTCGAACACGTACTTCACGGTCTTCTCGAAGATATGCCGCTTCAAACCAAAAGTGGAATGTTCTTCAAGCATGATAGGGTACATCCCCATTTCACAAATCGAGTGAGAAGTTCTCGGACAGACAACAGTCTGTACGCTGGATTTGACGTTAAGAACCTGTTCACTGGCGTGCAAGATCCCCGGATCTCACACTGCTTGATTTTCACCTTTGCAGCCACGTGAAGGCTCTTGCGTATCAAAGCCCTGTAAACACCGTAGAAGAACTCGTAGCTCGAATTACTGTTGCTGCAGGAGACGTCCGTGATCAAGCCAATGAAACGTTACCCAATGTCCTCCGTTCCGTGGTCCGACGGCATGAGTTACGCCATCAAGTCAGTGGCGCACAGTTCGCGTATTTACAGCAGTAAACACGGTGTATAGTGATGTTTCCTCTAGGTAAAGCGAATACGCTTTGGCGGAGTCTACCGCCCTAAATACAAGTCAGAGACCCCGTGTTCGTATGCTTAAAATTATTGCCTGTATCCGACCTATCATCGCACAAAATACTACACATACACTACTTGCCATTAAAATTGCTACACCAAGAAGAAATGCAGATCATAAATGGGTATTCATTGGACAAATATGTTGTACTAAAACTGACATGTCATTACATTTTCACGCACTGTGGGTGCATAGATCCTGAGAAATCAGTACCCAGAACAACGACCTCTGGCCGCAATAACGGCCTTGATACGCCTGGGCATTGAGTCAAACAGAGCTAGGATGGCGTGTACACGTACAGCTGCCCATACAGCTTCAACACGATACCACAGTTCATCAAGAGTAGTGACTGGCGTGTTGTGAGGAGCCAGTTGCTCGGCCGCCATTGACCAGACGTTTTGAATTGGTGACAGATCTTGAGAATGTGCTGGCCAGGGTAACAGTCGAACATTTTCTGTATCCAGAAAGGGCCGTACAGGACCTGCAACATGCGGTGGTGCACTATCCTGCTGAAATGTAGGGTTTCGCAGGGATCGAATGAAGAGTAGAGCGACGGGTCGTAACACATCTAAAATGTGACGTCCACTGTTCAAAGTGCCGTCAATGCGAACAAGAGGTGACCGAGACATGTAACCAATGGCACCCCATACCATCACGCCGGATGATACGCCAGTATGTTGATGACGAAGACACGCTTCCAATGTGCGTTCACCGCGAAACACGGATGCGACCACGATGATGCTGTTAACAGAACCTGTTTTCATCCGAAAAAATGACGTTTTGCCATTCGTGCACACAGGTTCGCCGTTGAGTACACTATCGCAGGCGCTCCTCTGTGTGATGCAGCGTCAAGGGTAACCGCAGCTATGGTCTCCGAGCTGATAGTCCATGTTGCTGCATACGTCGTCTAACTGTTCGTGCAGATGGTCGTTGTCTTGCTAACGTCCCCATCTGTTGACTCAGGGATCGAGACGTGGCTGCACGATCGGTTACAGCCAAGCGGATAATATGCCTGTCATAGTGATACTAGTGATACGAGGCCGTTGGGATCCAGCACGGCGTTCCGTATTACCCTCCTGAACCCACCGATTGCATACTCTGCTAATAGTCATTGGATCTCGACGAACGCGAGCAGCAATGTCGCGATACGATAAACCGCAATCGCGATAGGCTACAATCCGACCTTTATCAAAGTCGGAAACGTGATGGTACGCATTTCTCTTTCTTACACGAGGCATCACAACAACGTTTCACCAGGCAACACCGGTCAGCTGCTGTTTGTGTATGAGAAATCTGTTGGAAACTTTCCTCATGTCAGCACGTTGTAGGTTTCGCCACCGGCGCCAACCTTGTGTGAATGCTCTGAAAAGGTAATCATTTGCATATCACAGCATCTTCTTCCTGTCGGTTAAATTTCGCGTCTGTTGCACGACATCTTCGTGGTGTAGCAATTTAAATGGCCGGTAGTGTATTTCTGGAACACCCAATGTAAACATCCGACACGCCAGGGGACGGTAAAGCGTGACAGACACAGAGTAGACCAGAATTAAAGAACTGTCAGAACAGGTGCACGGTGCCGTCATAGCGAGACGCCGGGCTCGGGAGGTTCGCACTTGGCAGCTGTGCGGTGGACGGGCCGCAGTGCGCGCTGCGAGACGGCGCGGTGCCGCAGCCCGGGGCTGGCCGTGCCGCGGCGTTGCCAGAGGACTCGCCGGCCCAGCTGTGCTCTGGCGACGGGGCGGGGCAGGCGGGCGAGGGCCGCCTTTGTCCGTCACCAAAAAACACGCGCTCCCACCTCACCTGCCGCAGCCCCTCTCACGCCCACACGTGTACTTCGCGACACACCGCGCACCAGGAGTTCGAGTAGTACTCGTGTTCAGAATGCTCCATATCACTGAAACAAAGCCACGGTCGTGGCGTTATCGATAAGACACTTTTTTTTTACATTTAAATATACTTGGTATATATTTTTCTACAATTTCAGCTGCGGGCATACTTCACACTTGTAAAACTCTCTCTTCACCCGGGGGAAAATCAAGACATAAACAGCTGTCAGTGTGACAGCCGCCAGTTTGGAAGGCCACAGGGGATGGTCAGCAACACGCTACGCTCCTGTAACTTCCCAGAAACAGCGATTAACGGTGCGAGCGCATCCCATTTCTGGGTTCATCCTTCTCCCGCTTCCGCTACGCAAGCTGTTAAAGACAGTTGATAACCTCTAGTTCTTCTAAAGACACGTGTTTATCGTTCGCGCTGCAGTTCTCGAGGTGTTCAGGTATAAGTTAGGGTACATATTTTAGTGTTTACATTACTGGCCATTAAAATTGCTACACCACGAAGATGACGTGCTACAGACGCGAAGTTTAACCGACAGGAACAAGATGCTGTGATAAGCAAATCATTACCTTTTCAGAGCATTCACACAAGGTTGGCGCCGGTGGCGACACCTACAACGTGTTGACATGAGGAAAGTTTCCAACCGATTTCTCATACACAAACAGCAGTTGACCGGCGTTGCCTGCTGAAACGTTGTGATGCCTCGTGTAAGGAGGAGAAATGCGTACCATCACGTTTCCGACTTTGATAAAGGTCGGATTGTAGCCTGTCGCGATTGCGGTTTATCGTATCGCGACATTGCTGCTCGCGTTGGTCGAGATCCAATTACTGTTAGCATAATATGGAATCGGTGGGTTCAGGAGGGTAATACGGAACGCCGTGCTGGACCCCAACGGCCTCGTATCACTAGCAGTGGAGATGACAGGCATGTTATCCGCATGGCTGTAACGGATCGTGCAGCCACGTCTCGATCCCTGAGTCAACAGATGGGGATGTTTGCAAGACAACAACCATCTGCAAGAACAGTTGGACGACGTTTACAGCAGCATGGACTATCAGCTCGAAGACCATGACTGCGGTTACCCTTGACGCTGCATCACAGACAGGAGCGCTTGCGATGATGTACCCAACGACGAAGCTGGGGTACACGAATGGCAAAACGTCATTTCTTTGGATGAACCCAGGTTCTGTTTACAGCATCACGATGGACGCATCCGTGTTTGGCGACATCGCGGTGAACGCACATTGGAAGCGTGTATTCGTCAACGCCATACTGGCGTATCACCCGGGTGTGGTATGCCATTGGTTACACGTCTCGTTCACCTTTTGTTCGCATTGACTGCACTTTGAACAGTGGACGTTTCATTTCAGATGTGTTACGACCCGTGGCTCTACCCTTCATTCGATCCCTGCGAAACCCTGCATTCCAGCAGGAATATGCACCACCGCATGTTGCAGGTCCTGTATGGCCTTTCTGGATACAGAAAATGATCGACTGCTGCCCTGGCCAGCACATTCTACAGATCTCTCACCAATTGAAAATGTCTGGTCAATGGTGGCCGAGCAACTCGTTCGTCACAATACGCCAGTCATTACTCTTGATGAACTGTGGTATCGTGTTGAAGCTGCATGGGCAGCTGTACCTGTACACACCATCCAAGTTCTGTTTGACTCAATGCCCAGGCATATCAAGGCCGTTATTACGGCCAGAGGTGGCTGTTCTGAGTACTGTTTTCTCAGGATCTATGCACCAAAATTGCGTGAAAATGTAATCACATGTCAGTTCTAGTATAATATATTTGTCCAATGAAGACACGTTTATCATCTGCATTTCTTCTTGGTGTAGCAATTTTAATGGCCAGTAGTGTATTACTTACTGGTTATAGTTTTAGTGAAGAGGTGCATTTGTTTATTATTTTAAATTGTTCCTGCGGAAGTCTGAAGTTGAATTGCTGAATGAATATAGTCGAAGTAGCGGGCTCCTCAGAAGATACAAACATACCACACTGTAAAAGTGTGCTATGGACACCCATTTGGAGAGCTTAGTTTTAAGGGCGAACAGGGACGGCCTACACAAAATCTTCGACATTTAAATACGAACTACGTCAGACATTTTCAGGAACCTTGGTACTCCTGTAACGAATGGTATGTGGCTGTAAAGAGAGACAAATATTATACTGTTGGCCTTACGTTTTGTTTTCTTCCGATGTGTTGTGGACAAAAAATGGCGTGCTGACACGAACAATTTCAACTTAAGAAAAAGGCACGAAAATTGCAAGGCCCATATTACATTTGTATCGACACTCATTAAATTCGGCTGAACAAGTATAGATTATTTTATTTGAACCTTACCTTGATATTAAATGTTTACATACTTCCGAGATGCACAGTAACTTTCCTTCAGAGGACACGATGAAACAAAGGACAGTGATAATCAGAGCAATTATGTTGATCTCGTAATGGCACAAAAAGATGAATGTTTGTCAAATCACTTGCTGACTTCAGCTGTTTTTCAGGTATCTCAAGTAACGTACAGAATGACCTCATCGAGTCAATCGTCCAGAAATTTGGACAGAACTGAAAGAGACGGCATTTGTTGTGGTTATTATGGATGAATAACACGCCATGTTAGCCGAGAGCGCTAATGCGTTGCTCCCTGGACTCAGTTTAAAGTTCTTATTTTTATTCTCTCTATGAGCGTTTTATTAATGTGATTGCGTATTATTATTAATTGATTTTTTATTTATAGTTTGTGGTTTGGTTTAGCGATTCCTTTTCACTGTTTGCTCCTTTTATTTGAGACCTTTTAATTATGTTTGCGGTGATTATGAAGTCTATATTGCTTACTGTTCTCCGTAAGTTAAAGAATACGGTAATGGTGTGGGTTCCTGTAGTCATGTCCTAGTTCATGAACCACGGGCAACGTATGAGTGGCCAAGTAAGTGGTCCCGACAGTCGGGATACCAGCTACTTTGGAATAAGGCTGGGCATCTCGGACATATTCTGAGTCGCGGTCATCTTTGTGCTCATACGGCAAAGACTACCAAATCCACCGGTTAGTCCCTCAGCCGTTAGGGGTAAAACCCAATGGGACTCGGGGCAAGTAAGGCTAGCAACCTGCTTCCCTGGTACTTTAAATATGATGCTGGCAACAATCAGAGCAAAATGCCTCGGACCTTTGGAGGTGACGGAGTCCCACCTCTAACTGACAAACCAGGGACTCCTAAGATACGACTTGGCAAACAAATGGTAATGAGATGGGGAGCTATTAATATCAATGGGGGCTACTCTGGGAAGAAGGTAGAGCTGGCAGAGGCTGCAAGTAAGATGAAGCGGGACGTTTTAGCTGTTAGTGACATTCGGGTAAGGGGTGAGAAAGAAGAGGAAGTGGGAGAATACCAGGTGTTCCTGTCAGGAGTCAAAGCAGGAATAGCACAATGGGGTGTAGGGCTTTACATCAGGAAAGAAATGGAACCCATCGTAGTTGCAATAAGGTACGTAAACGAACGACTGATGTGGATAGATTTGACAGTGTCTAGCAAGAAATTTAGGATTGTGTCAGTATATTCGCATTGTGAAGGGACAGATCAAGATAAGATGGATAGTTTTTATGAGGCACTCAGTGATGTAGTTGTTACAGTAAAGGACAAGGACAGTGTTCTGCTCATGGGTGATTTTAACGCCAGGATTGGAAATCGAACAGAAGGGTATGAAAAGGTTATGGGTAAATTTGGAGAGGATATGGAGGCCAACAGGAACGGGAAACAACTCTTGGATTTCTGTGCCAGTATGGGCTTAGTAATCACAAACTCCTTTTTTAAACATAAGAACATTCACCGGTATACTTGGGAAGGCAGGGGAACCAGATCTGTCATTGACTATATAATAACAGATCAGGAATTCAGGAAGGCTGTGAGGGACACACGTATATTCAGGGGATTCTTTGATGACACTGATTATTATTTAATCTGCAGTGAAATTGGGATTGTGAGGCCGAAAGTGCAGGAGGTCAGGTCCATATGTAGGAGGATAAGAGTGGAGAAACTTCAGGATAAGGAAATCAGGCACAAGTACATAACAGCGATCTCAGAAAGGTACCAGTTAGTTGAATGTAGTCAATTACAGTCATTGGAAAAGGAATGGACAAGGTACAGGGAGACAGTACTAGAAGTGGCTAAAGAATGTCTTGGAACAGTAGTGTGTAAAAGTAGGATGAAGCAAACAGCTTGGTGGAATGATACAGTCAAGGCACCCTGTAAAAGGAAAAAGGAGGCGTATCAAAAATGGCTACATACCAGAACCCAAGTAGACAGAGAAAGCTATGTTAAGAAAGAAACAAAGCCAAACAGATAATTGCAGCATCCAAGAAGAAATCGTGGTAAGACTTTGGAAACAGGTTGGAGACTATGGGTCAAGCTGCTGGAAAACCATTCTGGAGTGTAATTAGCAGTCTTCGAAAGGGAGGTAAGAAGGAAATGACAAGTATTTTGGACAGGTCAGGAAAACTGCTGGTGAATCCTGTGGATGCCTTGGGCAGATGGAGGGAATATTTTGAAGAGTTGCTCAATGTAGGTGAAAATATGATCAGTAATGTTTCAGATTTCGAGGTAGAATGTGATAGGAATGATGATGAACTCATCAAATACAGTGGAATGTCAGGTCTTAAATGGCTAGACAGGATAATTGAAATGGCCTGGGAGTCAGGACAGGTTCCATCAGACTGGACCAAAGCAGTAATCACACCAATCTTTAAACATGGAAACAGAAAAGATTGTAACAACTGAGGTATCTCTTTAATCAGCGTTGTGGGTAAAATCTTCTCAGGTATTGTTGAAAGGAAAGTGCGAGCATTAGTTAAGGACCAATTGGATGAAAATCAGTGTGGGTTTAGGCCTCTTAGAGGTTGTCAGGACCAGATCTTTAGCTTACGGCAAATAATGGAGAAGTGTTATGAGTGGAACAGGGAATTGTATCTATGCTTTATAGATCTAGAAAAGGCATATGACCGGGTTCCTAGGAGGAAGTTATTGTCTGTTCTACAAGATTATGGAATAGGAGGCAAACTTTTGCAAGCAATTAAAGGTCTTTACATGGATAGTCAGGCAGCAGTTAGAGTTGACGGTAAATTGAGTTCATGGTTCAGAGTAGTTTCAGGGGTAAGACAAGGCCGCAACCTGTCTCCACTGTTGTTCATATTATTTATGGATCATATGTTGAAAACAATAGACTGGCTGGGTGAGATTAAGATATGTGAACACAAAATAAGTAGCCTGGCATATGCGGATGACTTAGTTGTGATGGCAGATTCGATTGAAAGTTTGCAAACTAATATTTCAGAGCTAGGTCAGAAATGTAAGGACTATGGTATGAAGATTAGCATCTCCAAAACGAAAGTAATGTCAGTGGGAAAGAAATATAAACGGATTGAGTGCCAAATAGGAGGAACAAAGTTAGAACAGGTGGACGGTTTCAAGTACTTACGATGCATATTCTCACAGGATGGCAACATAGTGAAAGAACTGGAAGCGAGGTGTAGCAAAGCTAATGCAGTGAGCGCTCAGCTACGATCTACTCTCTTCTGCAAGAAGGAGGTCAGTACCAAGACTAAGTTATCTGTGCACCGTTCAATCTTTCGACCAACTTTGTTGTATGGGAGCGAAAGCTGGGTGGATTCAGGTTACCTTATCAATAAGGTTGAGGTTACGGATATGAAAGTAGCTAGGATGATTGCAGGTACTAGTAGATGGGAACAATGGCAGGAGGGTGTCCACAATGAGGAAATCAAAGAAAAACTGGGAATGAACTCTATAGATGTAGCAGTCAGGGCGAACAGGCTTAGATGGTGGGGTCATGTTACACGCATGGGAGAAGCAAGGTTACCCAAGAGACTCATGGATTCAGCAGTAGAGGGTAGGAGGAGTCGGGGCAGACCGAGGAGAAGGTACCTGGATTCGGTTAAGAATGATTTTGAAGTAATAGGTTTAACATCAGAAGAGGCACCAATGTTAGCACTGAATAGGGGATCATGGAGGAACTGTATAAGGGGGGCTATGCTCCAGACTGAACGCTGAAAGGCATAATCAGTCTTAAATGATGATGATGATGATGATGATGGTAATACCATATGCGTTTCGCAGCAGCAGATCTCGTTGAGTCTCCTTACTGGAACTTCTCCACCTGAAATCGCTAAAGATAATTTATCGCTCTACGGGAATCGATCGGTACAGCCAAGTGCTATGCTGTGTCATGTGCATGGAATGTGGCGTCCAACTATAGTTCGTGAAATTATTTAGGTCTTCGGAGAAATATTACCGACGAATCCCAAAACCGTGTAAAACTGCAGGTTCGCACCATCAAATCACACAAGACTTCCGAACGACTTGCGTAACTATAATCACTGAATATTTCTTTCGAAATGAACTCTACACACCTGATACTCCTTTTGTGCTTTTATACGAGGTGCATTCAAGTTCTAAGGCCTCCGATTTTTTTTTCTAATTAACTACTCACCCGAAATCGATGAAACTGGCGTTACTTCTTGACGTAATCGCCCTGCAGACGTACACATTTTTCACAACGCTGACGCCATGAGTCCATGGCAGCGGTGAAGGCTTCTTTAGGAGTCTGTTTTGACCACTGGAAAATCGCTGAGGCAATAGCAGCACGGCCGGTGAATGTGCGGCCACGGAGAGTGTCTTTCATTGTTGGAAAAAGCCAAAAGTCACTAGGAGCCAGGTCAGGTGAGTAGGGAGCATGAGGAATCACTCCAAAGTTATCACGAAGAAACTGTTGCTTAACGTTAGCTCGATGTGCGGGTGCGTTGTCTTGGTGAAACAGCACACGCGCAGCCTTTCCCGGACGTTTTTGTTGCAGTGCAGGAAGGAATTTGTTCTTCAAAACATTTTCGTAGGATGCACCTGTTACCGTAGTGCCCTTTGGAACGCAATGGGTAAGGATTACACCCTCGCTGTTCCAGAACATGGACACCATCATTTTTTCAGCACTGGCGGTTACCCGAAATTTTTTTGGTGGCGGTGAATCTGTGTGCTTCCATTGAGCTGACTGGCGCTTTTTTTCTGGATTGAAAAATGGCATCCACGTCTCATCCATAGTCACAACCGACAAAAGAAAGTCCCATTCATGCTATCGTTGTGCGTCAACATTGCTCGGCAACATGCCACACGGGCAGCCGTGTGGTCATCCGTCAGCATTCGTGGCACCCACCTGGATGACACTTTTCGCATTTTCAGGTCGTCATGCAGGATTGTGTGCACAGAACCCACAGAAATGCCAACTCTGGAGGCGATCTGTTCAACAGTCATTTGGCAATCCTCCAAAGCAATTCTCTCCACTTTCTCGATCATGTCGTCAGACCGGCTTGTGCAAGCCCGAGGTTGTTTCGGTTTGTTGTCACACGATGTTCTGCCTTCATTAAACTGTCACACCCACGAACGCACTTTCGACACATCCATAACTCCATCACCACATGTCTCCTTCAACTGTCGATGAATTTCAATTGGTTTCACACCACGCAAATTCAGGAAACGAATGATTGTGCGCTGTTCAAGTAAGGAAAACGTCGCCATTTTAAGTGTTTAAAACAGTTCTCATTCTCGCCGCTGGCGGTAAAATTCCATCTGCCGTACGGTGTTGCCATCTCTGGGACGTATTGACAATGAACGCAGCCTCATTTTAAAACAATGCGCATGTTTCTATCTCTTTCCAGTCCGGAGAAAAAAATCGGAGGCCTTAGAACTTGAATGCACCTCGTATGTATTTATTTTCTTCAATACCATAAAACATAGATTACTGCCTTAATGACGGCATCCAACAATCTCCTCTCAATCCTCATAGAACATCTCTCTTCCAGTGTCCAACATGGAATAATTATCTCTTCGCCGTAGCTTCATACAGTCTGTATATCTTTGTTATCGAGTTCGCACGGAGATGCTTAAATTCCACAGAGTATTTATCTCTCGCTCAGGTACTTTACATTTATCGTCGTGTTAATAGACAGTCGCCCATTACATATAGGTTTTTGAATCACGAAACGCTACATCTGGTAGGCGCGCCGGCTACGGATCGGATTAACGACGTGCTACGGTGTGCTGGCCAGCCTGGATGTCATTTTTGGGCGATTTTCCACATTCCACTAGGTAAATAGCGGGCTGGTCCTCACATTCCGCCACAGTTACGCGACTCGCAGACATTTCAAACATGTTCGTGCTATTTCATGGTTTACACTGGACAGCGACAGCTGCGGTACACTGATTCTGTCCCAGGAGGTATGGGGTGGCGGCAGGAAGGGCATCCGGCTACCCCTTTAAATTAACCGTGCCAAATCCGATTGTAACAATGCCAACCCTGCGAAAACTGCGGGACAAGGCACAAGCGACAGACAGGATTATGGACGAATAATAATACAACAACCGTACTATTACTTCTATAGTCGTAAACAATAACACAAGAGCAACAATGACAATAATAATAATTACAGTAAAAATACTGTTACTTTCAACAATTTTTTAAAAGTGATTACTGGTACGAATACCACACGCCTCGCCACTGAACAGACACCTATGCCTTAAAACGTAAAAAGACCTCGTATAACATAAAAAATTTTTCGTAAACAAGAAAATCGTGCATGTTCTGTTACATTATGGCAGAAAAATGTGAAATTTTGACAAGAACTCCTCTGTGCGTCTGATTGTGCGTTCGGGCCCAAAACCCTCGTTACAGAGAAATAAATCATCAGTCCAAAAAGTGTGACTCGTAGCAGGTTTTTCTTCAGCGATATTATGAAACTATTATTATTGCTAGAAAATATTTATAATATTTCATTTTTCATATTATTAAAATGGTACAGATCTGTGTGCAAGATTTAATTTCCTCCTGAAGTGACTCAGCTTAAGTGGTGAGTCCGTAGAAGACTGTACGAGTGCAAGAAGCGAACACTACGACCGGCCGTACTTTTCCATCGGAAATTTGCAGGGATTAAGACAGCCTGTCCTTGGATAACTTAGTGAGTCGACACGTAGGATTTCTCCCTACCTGTTTTGCCGCAAAGCTCTCGTGGCTGATGACCCTCGCAGAAACACTGTCAGCACCATCGGATTCTCTGGAAAGAGCAATTCTGTATCCTGTCCTTTAATTCTAAGTCATGATGCGGGAAGCTATATTACTTGAAATAATGTTCGTGAATTCCCTTATGATGTGTACACCGAAATCTCATAATACTGAGACAAATATTACTTGTTGTTGTTGTTGTGGTCTTCAGTCCTGAGACTGGTTTGATGCAGCTCTCCATACTAATCTATCCTGTGCAAGCTCCTTCATCTCCCAGTACCTACTGCAACCTAAATCCTTCTGAATCTGCTTAGTGTATTCATCTCTTGGACTCCCTCTACGATTTTTACCCTCCACGCAGCCCTCCAATGCTAAATTTGTGATCCCTTGATGCCTCAGGACATGTCCTACCAACCGATCCCTTCTTCTAGTCAAGTTGTGCTACAAACTCCTCTTCTCCCCAATCCTATTCAATACCTCCTCATTAGTTACGTGATCCACCCACCTAATCTTCAACATTTTTCTGTAGCACCACATTTCGAAAGCTTCTATTCTCTTCTTGTCCAAACTATTTATTGCCCACATCTGCCCCTGGAAATGTCCTACATTTTAAAACCTGGTTCATAAATCTCTGTCTTACCATTATATAATCTATCTGATACCTTTTAGTATCTCCAGGATTCTTTCATGTATACAACCTTCTTTTATGATTCTTGAACCAAGTGTTAGCTATGATTATGTTATGCTCTGTGCAAAATTCTAACAGACGGCTTCCTCTTTCATTTCTTAGCCCCAATCCATATTCACCTACTATGTTTCCTTCTCTCCCTTTCCCTACTGTCGAATTCCAGTCACCCATGACTATTAAATTTTCGTCTCCCTTCACTACCTGAATAATTTCTTTTATCTCATCGTACATTTCCTCAATTTCTTCGTCATCTGCAGAGCTAGTTGGCATATGAACTTGTACTACTGTAGCAGGCATAGGCTTCGTGTCTATCTTGGCCAGTATAATACGTTCACTATGCTGTTTGTAGTAGCTTACCCGCACTCCTATTTTTTTTATTCATTATTAAACCTACTCCTGCATTACCCCTATTTGATTTTGTATTTGTAACCCTGTATTCACCTGCCCAGAAGTCTTGTTCCTCTTGCCACCGAACTTCACTAATTCCCACTATATCTAACTTTAACCTATCCATTTCCCTTTTTAAATTTTCTAACCTACCTGCCCGATTAAGGGATCTGACATTCCACGCTCCGATCCGTAGAACGCCAGTTTTCTTTCTCCTGATAACGACGTCATCCTGAGTAGTCCCCGCCCGGAGATCCGAATGGGGGACTATTTTACCTCCGGAATATTTTACCCAAGAGGACGCCATCATCATTAACCATACAGTAAAGCTGCATGCCCTCGGGAAAAATTACGGCTGTAGTTTCCCCTTGCTTTCAGCCGTTCGCAGTACCACAACAGCAAGGCCGTTTTGGTAATGTTACAAGGCCAGATCAGTCAATCATTCAGACTGTTGCCCCTGCAACTACTGAAAAGGCTGCTGCCCCTTTTCAGGAACCACACGTTTGTCTGGCCTCTCAACAGATACCCCTCCGTTGTGGTTGCACCTACGGTACGGCTATCTGTATCGTTGAGGCACGCAAGCCTCCCCACCAACATCAAGGTCGATGGTTCATGGGGGGGAATATCACTTATTAACTCAAAACTAGCAATTTCTTGAGAGTACGGTCTTACAACAGAAGACAGGACAGTTTGGAAGGCATCCCATTGGCGATTGGCGACTATGGCGCGCAATCCAGATCTCGTACTGTACAACTTCGTTATCTTAAGCGTTGTTCGTTTGCTTACTGAAACGACTATTTTCTTGCGTTGTAATATTGTCATAAGAAAGTGCTTATAACCAGTAGGCATCTCGTAGTATCTGTAGTGACTTTCATTAGTAAATATTTATTTTAAAAAAATTCTTGTTTCACGTCAGAATGGCTGTCGTTTCCCTACGTATCGTACGCTGATGTAACTGTCTTTCTCATGGCTAACCACAGCGTCTCAGCCCACCATCTGCTGGCCAGATGGTCCAGCGGCTGCCTCAGCCAACATGCGAACTTAAATCTTATGCCCTGATACGCGTTCTGCAGTACTGCCTGTACTTACGAAATCTACTGATATCTGCAGACGCGATGTAAAATGTAAATCTCGAAAATGAGGAAATAACGATGGTTGAAAATAATGGGTGCCTTACATGTGGCACGCTTAGTTGGGATGACGGCAAATAATATTTGTGAAAAGGGGGGGGGGGGCAGATATAGCTGAAAGAATGCTGAAGTACAGTAATCATAGGGAAGGTAAAGTTATTCAACTGAAACCTCGTGGTATGTTTAAATACATAGATAATTTACTAGTAAAATTTGAGGGAGATTCATTAACTATTGGTGGAAAAGAATCTTAAGGTACAGATGGTTTAGTGAGTCTGTTAACTCAAAAACAGATTACTGTCAATGATATCGGTGAGAAATTTGATGTATCAAATTATGCAGTCATATTATTCAGTTCAGGAGCATTATATTCTGACATAACACAAACAAAATGAGATCAAGTAAAGGGAAGAAATATAAAAGTTTGATCAAGGAAATTGCTGAAGAATATATAATAGATATTCAGCGATCACAGGCCCTGTAGACCACGCGCTGCTTCCACAAACTGCCTCCATTCCTTCCTGTTTTGTGCTCGGTTCCTCCAGGTGTCTTCAATTCCCAGGGCTGCTAGGTCCTTAGCCAGGTCGTCCATCCAGAGCTGCCTTGGTAAGGTCGTCCATCCAGAGCTGCCTTGGTCGTCCAATGGGGCGTTTGGTGTTTGGTTTCCCCGTTAGTGCCATCTTCGCCTGTCTTCCATCTGGCGTACGGGCTACATGGCCCACTCATTGTATTCTTTTGCTCTTTATCTTCTGTAGGATAGTTGGTTGTCGCATCAGAAGGTAGATTTCCTCGTTTTTCCTCCTCCTCCATTCTCCGTTATCTGAAGAATATGTTCCAAAATTAAGACAACGATTTTAAAGTTCAGATTATTCAGATTAAAAAAAGAAGGTGAAGGCTTCATAAAAAAATACACAGAAAAACTAACTGAATATGTATGGATGCATGATCTGTGCCATTAATCAATAGATCAGCAGTAATTCATGGTGTAGAATTAGCTGGAAATAAGATCCAAATATATTGCAAAAAACAGCACCAAAATATCACTATAACGACTCAAACGTATTGTGGGAAAGGATACCGAAGTCATCACCTAAATTTCACCTACAATGACCTTGAAAACAAAATGCCAACACAGCTACCATGCACCACAAATGGAGACTATAATAACACTTGCATCGTCTGCTAACAGCTGCGAGCAGATGCGCGGTGCTAGAAAACACCGTTACTACAAAATACTCTCACTGCACTGCACCGGACCATACACAGGTTACCGCAGGTCTGCCGACCACCTGCGATAACCGCCAGTGGTCTGGAAGTGCAAGAGGCGATTGCCACCGATGTGGTTCAAAAATGGTTCAAATGGCTCTGAGCACTATGGGACTCAACTGCTGAGGTCATTAGTCCCCTAGAACTTAGAACTAGTTAAACCTAACTAACCTAAGGACATCACACACATCCATGCCCGAGGCAGGATTCGAACCTGCGACCGTAGCGGTCTCGCGGTTCCAGACTGCAGCGCCAGAACCGCGCGGCCACTTCGGCCGGCCACCACCGATGTGGCAGGTAGGTAGTATTATTCTTAGGTGCTACATTGCATGGTAAACAGCACACTGATAGTAGTAATATACAATCTAATAATGGTCGTTCCAGTAACCAAACAGACGGGGGCGCAGTGACGTGTTCTCCTTCACAACCCCAGTAGACTGACCAAATTCACAGTACTGCCACCAGAGGGCGCTCGAGATTGTGACGTCTTGGGCTTCTGCCACCTCCACTCCCCCTCATCCCTCCCGGAAAAAAATGGTAGGAAATATCGCTGAGGGTGTGTGCTGAGCTGCAGGACTGGGAGAATCTCATGACATTTATTTATATTAAAAAATCAGTTTAATCAGTTTACGGGAGACAAGGCAGAGGATGGACTGGATGGTCGCGTGCAACGTATAACTGCATATTTATTATTTAATTTTGGAAAAAATTCGCGTGTATGTGCGCAATACCGTAACGAAAAGAACAATAAGTAACTACAGTGCTACAAACGCTCAACATAAACATCTAGATCCAAATCTTATTGCAAACAAGCAATGCAAATGCATCGCAGAATACTCACATGCAATTACGGTGCTGCAGATTGTCAGCATAAACATCGGTTACGAAGTGGTACGTTTCGCGTTAGTGGAAAATATCTTTAAATTTATCCAGTTTACTCTTTATTCTGCAAACTGACTGTCGTGCGATAAGCCTAAATCTACTGTCTTTTATGTTTTTTCAGACGTATTTTTCTCAATGTTTTTCCAACTTATTTCTCTTGCACGGTGGCCTTGGCTGCCAGGTCTGTTGTGTGAGCTGCAGTAGCAATCCCGCCAAATACCACTCAACCTTTCCACTGCACACCACTGTCGCAAGACATGAGGGTCTGCAGGAAACACTTGTGCGTGGGCTATATGCCCTGGGGAGCTACCTGCGAAGCGTAAGCTGGAGGTGGTGCGCGGCAGCGATGGGAAAAACCGAGCAGTTAAAACCGATACTAGTATTTCAGTTCTGAATAACCGATATTTTTCAGTATTTCTTTGGTCTAGGTTATAACAGGAGTTTTTTATTTTTTACCAGCAACCGAGTAAAAAACTGAAACGTCAGTTAGCCACAGTAACAGTCCTAAAACGTTTCGTGTTCCAAAAAATCTTTTTTAAATTAGGACTAATCTTTATTCGTAAAATTTGAATTGGTTTAAAATATTGCGTTATTATAGAAAATGGGAAAAGCGATGAATGCGATTTTAATAACAGAAATGAGTTACAAATACATTGCGTACGAAATGGAACAGATTTATTGAGACAGTAATGTCCTTGTTGCCGTGTGTCGTGGCTTTTGATACAAGCAGTGTGCAGGACTTGCCCCATCTAGTCTATAGTGCCGTCTCTCGCAGTTGCCGTTGGACATTAGTTGAATTACACAGTGCCACCATCCATACATAGTCTGGACGTATTTTATGTAGTGCGGTATCAATGAAGTACAAACGCCCCATATGCATTAAAAGTTTAAGAACGGGAGGAGCCACAACAAACTAGCGGCATCATACAAGGAGAAAACTTAATAATTCCTTCGTAGCATACAATCAAAATAGAAAATAGCTGCCTGTGTCCACGTAATATGCCTTTATCTGCTTGTAGCTCTTAAAAACTGACAAATGAACACGACAGACATTCTTCAACCTTAGTTTTCACACATTTAGCACTGACTGTTCATAATGACCAAATAGTGATACGGTCCCCGATGACTGGTACAACATGATTTTTGAGCTGAGTTTCAAAAAATTAGAATCAGTAGAAGAAAACTGCCGTTTTTTTTTTTTTTGTAATATTCGACCACATACCAGTTTGGAGAGAAGCAGCGAACTCTGGACTGAGTAAGTTTTCTTTTATTTTCCTATTTAATTTAGTATTTTGATTCTTTGTACCTTGACACTGATGAGTCAAAATTGTTCAATCTTTGTTCGATTTCCACGTTTATTAAAGGAAATAACAGAAGAAACCGGATATCGGTTACTTCAAAAACCAATCATTTTGAGCGGTTTTAACAGCCAGTGAAATAAAACGATATAACAGAAAACTGGTTGTTTCAGCGATAACCGCCATCCTTAGGCCGCAGCTGTCCGCCAACGAGCACTGCACCTTGTGGGCAGTGCCTAACTGGGGCCAGGGCATCACTAGCCAGCAGCTGCGCCACACGCCTAGTGCAGTCACTTCGCGAGATGTACGTGAGAGGGAATAATATGTTTGCTAACAACAACTAGAAGAAACAATAAACAGATCACCTCTCAGCCTTTTATCCGAGTGTCGCTAACGCTCATAATCCCACGAATCTTCCAGTCTTCAGCATGTAGCGGTATGTATACCCACAGCCAGCTCACAGACCACTGCTAATTCTCTCGAAATCCTATCATGTTGCGACAGCCCTGTTCCATTAGTTAGAAAGCTGTTTAGCCATCTACCCGTCACTGGCTATGAAGAAAACTATTTCAAGTCCTATTAATGTGCAATACATTTACTTGCATCCAGGTCAACTATCAACTGGATCACATGTCTTCCCACATGCTTACAGACAACTCCATCACATGCTAACATCCTACATCTAAAACAAATACACTCTAAGTGGCAATGGAGGGTACTCTATTGTTCCTGATCTCTATTAACGACATAGGAGACAATCTGAGTAGCCGTCTTAGATTGTTTTCAGATGATGCTGTCATTTACCGTCTTGTAAAGTCATCAAATGATCAAAACGACTTGCAAAATGATTTAGATAAGATATCTGTATGGTGCGAAAAGTGGCAATTGACCCTGAATAAAGAAAAGTGTGAAGTTATTCACATGAATACTAAAAGAAATCAGCTAAATTTCGATTACGTGATAAGTCAAACAAATCTGAAGGCTGTAAATTCAGCTAAATACTTAGGGATTACAATTACTAATAACCTAAATTGGAACGATCACATAGATAATATTGTGGGTAGAGCAAACCAAATACTGCGACTCTCTGACAGAACACTTAGAAGGTGCGACAGGTCTACTAAAGAGACTGCTTACACCACGTTTGTCCGCCCTATTCTGGAGTATTTCTGCGCGGTGTGGGATCTGCATCAGGTGGGACTGACGGATGACATCGAGAAAGTACAAAGAAGGGCAGCTCGCTTTGTATTATGGCGAGATAGGGGAGATAGTGTCACAGACATGATACTTGAATAATTAAAACAAAGGCGTTTTTCGTTGCGACGGGATCTTCTCATGAAATTTCAATCACCAGTTTTCTCCTCCGATTGCGAAAACATTCTGTTGGCACCCACCTACATAGGGAGAAATGATCATCACGATGAAAAAAGAGAAATCAGGGCTCGCACAGAAAAATTTAAGTGCTCGTTTTTCCCGCGTGGCGTTCGAGAGTGGAACGGTAGAGAGACAGCTTGAAGGTGGGTCACTGAATCCTCCGCCAGGCACTTTATTGTGAATAGCAGAGTAATAACGTAGATGTAGATGTAGATGAACTTTGCAGCAGTATTATTGATTACCCTTCGATCCCAATCCCACAAGCAGATCATGTAAAAAAAATTGTCATTATACTTCCATGCATACTCCAATCCACTATTATATTTCTGGGAGAAATACTTCGTCTTTCCCAGAGTTTTTTTAAATTTTTATTTCACGTATACAGATTGAGTATGGCAACCTACACAGCCCTAGTAGCTTCCACATGATGCTTTTCCTTCGCAGATCAGCCATGCAACGTGAACAAATGTGAGCTCACAGGATTGGTAGACAGTGATTATATAGTGCTGAGCTGTCAAACGATGTTACTGTTCATCAGTATGTATAATTTAACCACAAACGGGCATAAGCGTGTTAATGTCGGGATAGCAGCTGACAGTGACTTCATAGTTACAGTGGAAATTGAGAATGTATAGTGAGGTAGGAAGGTGGGGCTCCTTCGGATAGAGTGGGGGAAGCTGTGCAACAAATTGACATACATATCGAGGGGTAGTTGACGGCAGTACAACTCTTTCTGTCTCAGCATTCCCATCTTCTACAGCAGCAGTGTTAGTGCATCAATATCCACTGGGCTTGATGTTGCTACATTAAAAGATACAGTTCGAGGGTCATCGCATGTCATGTTTGTAAAGCATCAAAAGTGCAGTGAACACATGTGGTCTGCAGGAAGTGATATGTGCTGCAGTGCAGCCAGACTATATCTGTAGTATTGTTTTGCTTTAGATAGTGAGAGCTTTCTGATGGTGATGCGCTGTTCGTAATTTCTGCCACTCAATCATTCTAAAATCAACCAAAGTTCGGTGCAAGATGGTACACCTACCCAGCAGGTTTTGCATGCAATAAATGTAGAATTCAAAGCACACAAAAACAATTATTTCCGAAATACCATCGCATAGTTTCCAAATACTCAATTTCCACTACAACTTTGATGTCATTGTCAGCTGCTATCTGAACATTAACGTGCATAGGCCTGTTTCAGTAACATCAGTTCGACAACTCAACACTGCATAGTTGCTGCCTATCAGTCCTGTGATGGTTAGCTTGGGAAAGGAGACCAGACAGCGTGGTCATCGGTCTCATCGGAGTAGGGAAGGATTGGGAAGGAAGTCGGCCGTGCCCTTTCAGAGGAACCATCCCGGCATTTGCCTGGAGTGATTTAGGGAAATCACGGAAAACCTAAATCAGGATGGTCGGACGCGGGATTGAACCGTCGTCCTCCCGAATGCGAGTCCAGTGTCTAACCACTGCGCCACCCCTCTCGGTATATCAGTCCTGTGAGCCCACATCTGTTCGTATTACATGGCTGATCTGGAAAGCGAAAGCATCATGTTGCTGTTGCTAGGTTCGTGAAGGTTGGCATACTCCATTAGAATATGTGACGAAAAAAATAAAATGTCTGGGAAAGGTTTAGTATTTCTCCCAAAAACGTAGGAGTGTATTAGGGTATGTATGGAAGTACGTAGATAATCATTTTTTTACTCAGTCAGTGCATGGGATTGGGAAAGAAGTGAATCACTAATCGTGCTGCGATGTACTCACCGTCATGCACTGTACAGTCACTTCCAGCGTATTTGTTTTACATGTAGGATGTTAGCATGTGATGGAGTTGTCGACAAGCATGTGGGAAGACATGTGGTGGAGTTGATAGTTGACCTGAATGTAACTAAATCTATTACAGATTAATAGGACTAGAAATCCCGTATACTGTCATCAGATGTGTTAATTGCTGTAAAATCTCTAGCAATATCTGGAGTGAGACTCTATCCAAAAATGTAATGCAAATGGATCTCAGAATACTCGCACGCAACTGCACTGTTACAGATCATCAACATAAACACCTGTTATGAAGAGCTACATTTCACGTCACTCGAAAATATCTTTAAATTTATCCAGTTTATTCCTTACTCTGCAAACCCTTACAGTCCAACCCCTGCCTTGTCTGTCATAAATTGATTAAACAAAGAATGAGCAAATTGAATGTTTATATTAGTTCAGCGTATTACTACTATTGTCGTGCTGTCCATCACACAGTGTAACACCTAAGAATAATATTATCTACCTGCCGAATCGGTGGCAATCGCCTCTCGCACCGCCAGCTGCAGTGCAATAACAGCGCTTCGCTTCAGAGCGGTCAGTGGTCCCGGCACTCGGCGCAGTGCAGTGATAGAGTTTCCGCTCGGAGCTGTTAGCAGACGGTGCCTGCACAGCGCCTAGAGATCATGGAGCAGCACCCAACGGCAATTCAGTCGATATAGCAGCCATGTAAGAACCTGACACAACAAACTGTTGCAAATGTTCCGTCTTTGTAAACACGTCCCATCATGCTGAGTGCCTGACACATGTACGAATTTGTCTATGGTGTGATTTACACTAATGTACTCACTTCTCTTCAAGAAATGAAGTTTTGTCTGTACCTACCATCATTCAGTTTTCTCGTTTTATCAATAACGAGAAACCAGTACTGTGTGTGATTCCAGCAATCTCCACATATCTTTATAAATTCATTAAATGACAATAAAGTTCCTAGCTATACTTGGTAAATGTGATTTAAGTTCAAATTGTCTTGTTTGAAGGCTATTATGAGGTTTGCGTTATCCATAACAAATTGTTTTGGGATTCTGGAATATTGGTTGGTTGGTTGGTTGGTTTGGGGAAGGAGACCAGACTACGTGGTCATCAGTCTCATCGGATTATGGAAGGATTGGGAAGGAAGTCGGCCGTGCCCTTTCAGAGGAACCATCCCGGCATTTGCCTGGAGCGATTTAGGGAAATCACGGAAAACCTAAATCAGGATGGCCGGACGCGGGATTGAACCGTCGTCCTCCCGAATGCGAGTCCAGTGTCTAACCACTGCGCCACCCCGCTCGGTTGGAATATTCTGGACAAAAATAAAATGCGTCGACACAGGGTGACCAAAACAGAAATATCTTCGAATTTGATCCTGCTTTTTCACAGCAACACCACTAAATATGAATACTGTGTTTGGCTTTATGTAGGGAGCATTTTATGATCTCTAGGTGAAGTTTAACCGAGGTTTATCATGATATTTGCAATATGTTAGGATCTGTATCTGTGCATACAGACGTTTATGATTTTTTATGATCTGTATGTAATTAGGGCACCTCCCAGCAGGATAATACTTGCACCTTCCACACCAACAGCTGTTTTTTCCAACCAATTTCCGAAGGTGGAAAACCCATGACGTTAGAATTTCGAGCACCCTCTAGTGGCGGTATTGTGAAAGATCAGTAAACTGTTAAAATCGATTACTACAAGGGAACCTGTGAGTCAGACGCCCTGGCGCCATCGGAAAAAGGTGGGGGTGGTGATGAGTGGGAGTGGTATTGTGAATCCTTCCAAAAGGATAACACTTGCTCCTTCCTCAAATAACAAGAAAGAACTACCCTATATCCTTCCAAAACACAGGCTGAACGTTTTCCACCCATTTCAAAGTAGTGCCACTGGAAAGTGGTGGCAGGGGGTGGTATTGTGGACTAGGCCAGTCGACCTCTGCCCAAGTCTCTGCCAGAATTCGACTCTGTAATATAAATAGCCCGACGTGTTTGAACCGGCAACTGACCTTTGACAGATGAGGAAAGGGAAAAACCCATGTCTTCACAATTTCCAGCCCCTCTGGTGGCGGTATTGTGAACTAGACCAGTCAGCCCCTGCACATTAAGGCGAACAGTTGGGATCAGAAAAAAAGAAGGTGGGGGCAGGAGAAAATGGGTGCAGGTCGGCAGGAAGTGAGCTTGGGGGTTGGTATCGTGAATTCTTGTTCCAACAGCATAATACCTGCCTCCACAAAAATGACGGAATAAAGAAAATACCAACCTAGGTCCTTCCACAGTGGTAGCTCAGCACAGATTGATCTTTTCTTACCATTCCCAGGTGGGGGAATGCAGGGGTGGAGGGATGGGGAGGAGAGGGGCATGGGAGAGGAGAGTGGGAGGGAAGGGGGAAATCCATAGCGTCATCCAGTGACGTCATCAGTGCGATGTTCCCATAGCTACTTAAGTCATATTCAATAAATTCGGCAACAACGCAGACTGAGTTCGTATCGGCTCTCCACCTCCACTCACGAGGTGGTGGTTTCGACATTGTCCTCCAATCTTAATAGATGTGAAGATTTACAGAACATTCCAAAATAGGATTAGCCATCTATTTCCACAAGGACATGGTCTCCTACTGTTGCAGAACTTCATCACAACGCTAGTTTACTTTTTGCCCATTGTCAAAGGAGATTCGTTACGGCTTTCTGAGTCCATGTGCAGTAAATATAAATGCCGTATGGCGTTATTGGCTGGGATATCACGCTGCGTGGGTTCAGCCGCCTGTAGAAAATGGTTTTCTTCGTCCGTGCACAATAGTGTCTTTGCAAAAACCTTGTGGTGTACAATTTCCCTTAAGGCTCCAAAACTAAGTGTGGGAAAGTCACCTCTTTAAAAGGACAAACCTTTAAATTTTTTGAAGGACATTATCTTTACGCCAGTGACTGTTATAAGTTTTTATTATATTATTGCAATTTCGGCCTTAGGCCATTATCAAGTGATATTATGGCTTTAAGCCATGTCAACGAAATGTAAGCTGACACATTTGTATGTCGTTGTCAATACTGTTAAATACACTCGCATTTACAACGACATACAAATGTGTCAGCTTACATTACGTTGACATCACTTGATAATGGCCTAAGGTCGAAATAGCAATAGTGTAATAAAAACTTATAACAGTCACTGGCGTAAAGATGATGTCTCTCAAAAAAAAATTATGACTGTGAATCCCGGCTACAACAAGTTTATTCTTTAAATTTTTGTGTGCGAAGTTAAATAGATGACGCAAAATTACGGCCCTAGGCACAGTTCTTAAACTGCGGAACTTGCACGAAATGTCACTCTAACTGGAGTAGTATGTTGGTTATGAGTTTGACCTCATTGCTAATATCTTCCTGGACACAGGAAGCGAAAGGGTCGAACAGAAACACTGATTAAATTCAATACTCACATTTATTCAAAAACGCATTTACGGGATCAACATATGAAATGAATAATCAAAAACCTGCGGCAATTAAATGGTTCAAATGGCTGTGAGCACTATGGGACTTAACATCTGAGGTCATCAGTCCCCTAGAACTTAAGCCACTTAAACCTAACTAACCTAAGGACATCACACACATCCATGCCCGAGGCAGGATTCGAACCTCCGACCGTAGCGGTCGCGCGGTTCCAGACTGAAGCGCCTACAACCACTCGGCCACCGCGGCCGCTTGTAAGTGCCAAAATGAAAGTTTAGAGATACAAGTATTAAAGTTTGCGTTTGAGCCACAAATGTGAATAATTTTAGTGTACATCCATTTTGTTTTGGATGGCTTTCAGTATCCATGTTCTTCCACTCATACATAAAAAGAACTCGAAAAAGACTGTAGCATATGACATATACAAAAATATTTTCGGCATTGTAGTGGTGGTACCATTACGTTGCCTAAATTAAATGCGCTGACAACAAAACATAATGCTAGATAATAATGTGAGAAAATTTACACACAGTTACTAGAAGCCTTAACTGTATAGCTCGTTGCTTGAAAGCACTTATCACTCTTATCACATATGCGTCCCTTGTCCAAGCGTGTTGGCTTTACTGAGAAGAAAACTCCTTGATGATCAGGAGGGATGTAATCTGAGATGAAGGGTGAACGTCAGCAACTATGTTTATTTCAGTGAGTCTGGGTTTGTCATATTTTAATGCAAAATTAAATACTGGGTTCTACCTCACATGTTTCCTGAAACTTACTTTTCGCCGGATGTCATGACATAAAGTCTCACTCGAGAATAAGGCTGCAGGGGACTGGAAGTCACCTTCCACCTGCATACATTCCTTAGGCTGGCAGCCAGATGCATTCTGAACATCAAAGTCACCAATTTCCAAGAAGTTTTGAACATTTGCCTGACAATGCTTTCATCACCTTTCTCAAAACATTTAAGAGGACAGTGGCAATTAGGTCCTACAGCCTTTTTATTTACAGTTGTTCCAATACAAGTTACATATTTTCACCTGTATCACACTTATTCTGCTTAATCTTCTGTTGTGAGGTGCATACCAACCTTTTCTTCTTCGTCTGTTCTTCCGCCCCTTCATAACAGGTATCTGAGACAGTGACAGACTGTACGATATTAAGGCCAATTCGAAATCCTTCGCAGATTACCTGAATAGCTATAAAGATTATTATTATTATTATTATTATGAAATGAAATGAGCGTCATTGGCCGGGATGCCCTTTGCGGTGCAGGTCCGGCCCCCTTGGTGCAGGTTTTATTACATTCGACGCCACACTGGGCGACCTGCGCGCCGGATGGGGATGAAATTTTAATCTCGGAAAACGTACACGGGTCCCTCTTAGCGCCAGCCATTTTATCTGTCGGCTCCCATCATGTCCTGTGGTAGGCAGACACTGGCATTTACCGTGAAGCACAGTTCTGACAATTGAGGCTTTTAGATCAGAAGGCTATAGCCGGCCTCGGTGGCCGAGCGCTTCTAGGCGCTTCAGTTCGGAACCGCGCTGCTGCTAGGTCGCAGGTTCGAATCGTGCCTCGGGATTGGATGTGTGTAATGTCCTTAGGTTAGTTAGGTTTAAGTAGTTCTAAGTTGTAGGGGACTGATGACCTCAGATGTTAAGTCCCATAGTGATCAGAGCCATTTGAACCAACTAGATCAGAAGGGAGCATGTCACTCTGCAGTAGTTTTGAGATACATTGAATGAACTGTTTAATATTGAATAGTATTAGTCCCAAACCTAATAGTTCCTCCCACTCGCTCATCAGGAAGAGTACAATCTTATACAAAAATTTGTAATCATTGAATATAGGCAAATAATAGAAATTGGTCGTAGAAAGTGACTGAGAGCCCGTTTTTTATTTAAAAAACACTCATTTTATTGTAGATATTGTGTAACTAAAAAATAGTATAATTTCAAGCAAAGTGTTCTTTTTAATCATTTCAACATGTTCACTCACACTCCTGTTATTTGTGCCATTCATAATTAAACAATACATATCAAGATATACAATACAATGGAAGTCAGTATCCTTTTTAGTGCCTTGGCTTGTAACAAAGGAGAGTTAATTCCACTTTTTTGAATTACTGAATAACCCTGTTTAGGCCGGCCGGTGTGGCCGTGCGGTTAAAGGCGCTTCAGTCTGGAATCGCGTGACCGCTACGGTCGCAGGTTCGAATCCTGCCTCGGGCATGGATGTGTGTGATGTCCTTAGGTTAGTTAGGTTTAATTAGTTCTAAGTTCTAGGCGACTGATGACCTCAGAAGTTAAGTCGCATAGTGCTCAGAGCCATTTGAACCATAACCCTGTTTATTTTGAAAGGCACGCATGTTCATAAACTTGTTACTCTTGATCTCTGTGCGAAACATCAGCTCTTGGTTCATTGGCTTCCTGTTCACCAGTCACTTTATTAATGGCACATTCTTTAGAACATTACAAAAATATTCACGAAAACGCAAAGTGGTAACGTCAATCATGCGTGAAACATCCTGTAGTTTCACAGGTTTAAGACGAATGACGTCCATGTATGCTCTCGGCACATTATGAAAATGAGGAACTAGCCCAGCTGTAACCAGAGGAACTTCATATTTCACCAGTCCACTGCTACTGTGTGAAACAGAGATGCATTTTGACAGAATAGTGTACTCAAATATTTTGTACTGTGTAACAGCCTAATTTATAGTCATATTTTAGCGCAATGTTTCTACACACCTTCTTCCACTACTACGCTATGTACGCAGAATACAAGCGGTAAACATTGCATGACAATTTGTGTGCAGTCTGTATCTGTTCCGCTTTACGAACAGTGTTTCCTTTCCAGTTCATATGCTGAAAACCTATGACCTTTTATTTAATCACACTTCTCTTCCACAATTCAGGGCGTCGTATCTTCTTTCTAAATTCATGTAAACTGCCTCTGGACTCGTACGAATGTTCCATCGGCAAAGCCATTACGAAATCTGACAGCTGTTGACTGCATCCTGCTACAGTGCTCCCATCACGCCACAGGCTCTTTTGTGTAGTATAGGAACTTCTCTCTGTGACAGTTCTCTTTTTGCACGAAACGAAATTTCAACACTGCTTTAGATATGGAAAAAGTCCCGTTTTAGAATCAACAGATGCGGAATCGTGTGAAAATAACAACTACATTAATAACTCATATACCCAGAAAATGATGTCCCGTCTTTTATCTCAACGCCTCAATTGTTGAGTGAAATTAGAACTTTTTCCTGGCGTATTGTATTCTGCTGCTCATAGATAGCGCCGATTGCCCTATAACTCAAGATACAAGGCAGTGGTGCTTACCATTGTTTTCCTCAGAGCCGCTCAAATAATGAGTGGAAACTATCCTATCTCTGCCACAACTCCAGCTCAAAAAGAAAAGGTCTTTGGGAGAGACAAATGTTGCCCGCCTCGACGCCAACGGCTGTTCATAAATGTGTGGGTCACATACAAGAGCTCTCCTGGCTGTGATGTTTCTCTAGTAGGTAGCCTGACGTAATTTGATCGAAGGATTTCCAAGCGCTCTCTCGTGTTGATGGAGGGTGGCTGCTGCAGGTGTGTTGCCCCTCCATCTTCAGAGGCGGCCGGCCATCAGCTGCGGCTCCCACAGCGGGTCGGGTTACGCGGTGGACGAGCATCGGCGTTGAGTCGGCTCCCCACGCTCTGCTCAGTTACCCCGCCGGTAAGCCCAGTTTATCAAATTTCTCGCTAAATCGCCGTTTTGCCGTGGCTCGTGTGAACTTTCCCCACAGAGGGATATTGGAATACAGCAAGAACATATTTTGTACTATCTACATTCCATTAGAACTACTGACGGCCTTGGGAGAGCCAGTCCTGACAAAACTCTACCATCTGGTGAGCAAGATGTATGAGACAGGCGAAATACCCTCAGACTTCAAGAAGAATATAATAATTCCAATCCCAAAGAAAGCAGGTGTTGACAGATGTGAAAATTACCGAACTATCAGTTTAATAAGTCACAGCTGCAAAATACTAACGCGAATTCTTTACAGTCGAATGGAAAAACTGGTAGAAGCTGACCTCGGGGAAGATCAGTTTGGATTCCGTAGAAATATTGGAACACGTGAGGCAATACTGACCTTACGACTTATCTTAGAAGAAAGATTAAGGAAAGGCAAACCTACGTTTCTAGCATTTGTGGACTTAGAGAAAGCTTTTAAAAATGTTGACTGGAATACTCTCTTTCAAATTCTAAAGGTGGCAGGGATAAAATACAGGGAGCGAAAGGCTATTTACAATTTGTACAGAAACCAGATGGCAGTTATAAGAGTCGAGGGACATGAAAGGGAAGCAGTGGTTGGGAAGGGAGTGAGACAGGGTTGTAGCCTCTCCCCGATGTTATTCAATCTGTGTATTGAGCAAGCAGTAAAGGAAACAAAAGAAAAATTCGGAGTAGGTATTAAAATCCATGGAGAAGAAATAAAAACTTTGAGGTTCGCCGATGACATTGTAATTCTATCAGAGACAGCAAAGGACTTGGAAGAGCAGTTGAACGGAATGGACAGTGTCTTGAAAGGAGGATATAAGATGAACATCAACAAAAGCAAAACGAGGATAATGGAATGTAGTCGAATTAAGTCGGGTGATGCTGAGGGAATTAGATTAGGAAATGAGACACTTAAAGTAGTAAAGAAGTTTTGCTATTTGGGGAGCAAAATAACTCATGATGGTCGAAGTAGAGAAGATATAAAATGTAGACCGGCAATGGCAAGGAAAGTGTTTCTGAAGAAGAGAAATGTGTTAACATCGAGTATAGATTTAAGTGTCAGGAAGTCGTTTCTGAAAGTATTTGTATGGAGTGTAGCGATGTATGGAAGTGAAACATGGACGATAAATAGTTTGGACAAGAAGAGAATAGAAGCTTTCGAAATGTGGTGCTACAGAAGAATGCTGAAGGTTAGATGGGTAGATCACATAACTAATGAGGAGGTATTGAATAGAACTGGGGAGAAGATGAGTTTGTGGCACAACTTGACAAGAAGAGGGGACCGGTTGGTAGGACATGTTCTGAGGCATCAAGGGATCACAAATTTAGCATTGGAGGGCAGTGTGGAGGGTAAAAATCATAGAGGGAGACCAAGAGATGAATACACTAAGCAGATTCAGAAGGATGTAGGTTGCAGTAAGTACTGGGAGATGAAGAAGCTTGCACAGGATAGAGTAGCATGGAGAGCTGCATCAAACCAGTCTCAGGACTGAAGACCACAACAACAACAACAACATGGCTATTCTGCAAATTACACTTAAGTGCCTGGCAGAGGGCTCATCGTATCACTTTCACACTAATCTTCTATCATTCTACTCTCGAACAGCTCGCAGAAGAAAGAACACATACCGGGTGATCAAAAAGGCAGTATAAATTTGAAAACCTAATAAACCACGGAATAATGTACACTCCTGGAAATTGAAATAAGAACACCGTGAATTCATTGTCCCAGGAAGGGGAAACTTTATTGACACATTCCTGGGGTCAGATACATCACATGATCACACTGACAGAACCACAGGCACATAGACACAGGCAACAGAGCATGCACAATGTCGGCACTAGTACAGTGTATATCCACCTTTCGCAGCAATGCAGGCTGCTATTCTCCCATGGAGACGATCGTAGAGATGCTGGATGTAGTCCTGTGGAACGGCTTGCCATGCCATTTCCACCTGGCGCCTCAGTTGGACCAGCGTTCGTGCTGGACGTGCAGACCGCGTGAGACGACGCTTCATCCAGTCCCAAACATGCTCAATGGGGGACAGATCCGGAGATTCTGCTGGCCAGGGTAGTTGACTTACACCTTCTAGAGCACGTTGGGTGGCACGGGTTACATGCGGACGTGCATTGTCCTGTTGGAACAGCAAGTTCCCTTGCCGGTCTAGGAATGGTAGAACGATGGGTTCGATGACGGTTTGGATGTACCGTGCACTATTCAGTGTCCCCTCGACGATCACCAGTGGTGTACGGCCAGTGTAGGAGATCGCTCCCCACACCATGATGCCGGGTGTTGGCCCTGTGTGCCTCGGTCGTATGCAGTCCTGATTGTGGCGCTCACCTGCACGGCGCCAAACACGCATACGACCATCATTGGCACCAAGGCAGAAGCGACTCTCATCGCTGAAGACGACACGTCTCCATTCGTCCCTCCATTCACGCCTGTCGCGACACCACTGGAGGCGGGCTGCACGATGTTGGGGCGTGAGCGGAAGACGGCCTAACGGTGTGCGGGACCGTAGCCCAGCTTCATGGAGACGGTTGCAAATGGTCCTCGCTGATACCCCAGGAGCAACAGTGTCCCTAATTTGCTGGGAAGTGGCGGTGCGGTCCCCTACGGCACTGCGTAGGATCCTACGGTCTTGGCGTGCATCCGTGCGTCGCTGCGGTCCGGTCCCAGGTCGACGGGCACGTGCACCTTCCGCCGACCACTGGCGACGACATCGATGTACTGTGGAGACCTCACGCCCCACGTGTTGAGCAATTCGGCGGTACGTCCACCCGGCCTCCCGCATGCCCACTATACGCCCTCGCTCA
Organism: Schistocerca cancellata; assembly: GCF_023864275.1. Classification (NCBI taxonomy): domain Eukaryota; kingdom Metazoa; phylum Arthropoda; class Insecta; order Orthoptera; family Acrididae; genus Schistocerca; species Schistocerca cancellata. The sequence continues at coordinate 290,449,402 of NC_064628.1, read as the reverse complement.
AAGTCCGTCAACTGCACATACGGTTCACGTCCACGCTGTCGCGGCATGCTACCAGTGTTAAAAGACTTCGATGGAGCTCCGTATGCCACGACAAACTGGCTGACAGTGACGGCGGCGGTGCACAAATGCTGCGCAGCTAGCGCCATTCGACGGCCAACACCGCGGTTCCTGGTGTGTCCGCTGTGCCGTGCGTGTGATCATTGCTTGTACAGCCCTCTCGCAGTGTCCGGAGCAAGTATGGTCGGTCTGACACACCGGTGTCAATGTGTTCTTTTTTCCATTTCCTGGAGTGTAGATAGAGAGGTAAAAGTTGACACACAGGCTTGGAATGACATGGCGTTTTATTAGAACAAAAAAAAAAAAACAAAGTTCACAAAATGTCCGACAGATGGCGCAGGACAGCAAAATGTCAGTGACTGCGCATGACAATCTTGTATAAGAGGAGTTGTAATGAGAGAGAGAATCAGATGCGCCAGCAGTCGCAGAATGTTGACGTTACCTGAAAAGGCGCTTTTAGTGAACCTGTATTGTCAGAATGGGGAATGTGCTAGCTCAGCGTTATGATCCTATCGCCAAAGGAAGGGGATTTGAACGGGTAAAGGTCCGTTGACAAATGCAGCTGTGGCGAGAATGATTTCGAAGTTCGAAGCCACGGGTTGTTTAGACGATAGACCCCGTAGTGGCTGACAGAGCACAAGGCGTAATGCTGCTGAGACAGTTCAGGAAGAAATGGAGACTGTAGCGGGTTCGTCTATGCACGGGAAAGTCAGCGCTCGTGCAGTCGCACGTCGCACCGGCATTCCATACTCTACTGTTTGGTTGGCACTTAGGCGTACCCTCCGATGCTATCCGTACAAAACCCATCGGCATCATGAACTGTTACCTGGCGATTTAGTGAAGCGGAGGACATTTGCAGTGTGGGCGTTTCAAAAGATGGCGGAAGATGACGATTGGATGAGTAACGTGTTGTGGACCAACGAAGCTCATTTCACACTCGGAGGGTCTGTCAACGCCCACAACTGCAGAATTTGGGCTACCGAATATCCTAGAACTGTCGCGGAAACTCCACTGCATGGCGAGAAAGTCACGGTATGGGTTGGATTTACCACATCTACCGTTATCGGGCATTTTTTCTTCGAGAAAATGCGTGATTCTGGTTTTGTAACTGCTACCGTGACGGGTGAGAGGTACGCCGATATGTTACAGAATCGCATCATCCCCAACCTGGATGATAAACACCTGCTGGAAAGTACGATGTTTATGCAGGATGGCGCTCCACCCCATATTGCTAGACGCGTGGAAGATCTCTTGCGCGCGTCGTTTGGTGATGATCGTGTGCTCAGCCGCTACTTTCGTCATGCTTGGCCTCCCAGGTCCCCAGACCTCAGTCCGTGCGATTATTGGCTTTGGGGTTACCTGAAGTCGCAACTGTATCGTGATCAACCGACATCTCTAGGGATGCTGAAAGACAACATCCGACGCCAATGCCTCACCATAACTCCGGACCTGCTTTACAGTGCTGTTCATAACATTATTCCTCGACTACAGCTATTGTTGAGGAATGATGGTGGACATATTGAGCATTTCGTGCAAAGAACATCATCCTTGCTTTGTCTTCAGATGAAGGTCCATCTATCAGACATTTTTTGAACTTTTGTATTTTTTTGGTTCTAATGAAACCCCGTGTGATTCCAAGCATGTGTGTCAATTTGTACCTCTCTATCTACATTATTCCGTGATTTATTCAGTTTTCAAATTTATACTGACTTTCTGATCACCCGGTATATGAGGAGGTACGCAAGAAAAACCGGAATTATTTTTTAAAAGCTATATATTTTCAAATTGTTCACAAAGCAATCTTATCACCGTCAAAATACTCGTCACTAATACATTTGTCTCACCGGGCCGATCGGGGTGGGCAAGCGGTTCTAAGCCCTTCAGTCCGGAAACGCGCTGCTGCTACGGTCGCAGGTTCGAATCCTGCCTCGGGCATGGATGTGTGTGATGTCCTTAGGTTAGTTAGGTTTAAGTAGATCTAAGTTTAGGGGACTGATGACCTTAGATGTTAAGTCCCATAGTGCTCAGAGCCATTTGTCTCACCTGTGCCTCCACTGTTCGAAACATTTTTTGTTGTCATCTTCAGAAATGGCTGACAGCTCCTCCCTCGCTTTTCATAACTTCTTCAGTCTTGTCAGCTCGGTATCTTTTCAATGCCCCTTTTCATGCATGGAAATAAGAAAAGTCGCAAGGAGCCAGATCGGGCGAGTAAGGTGCGTGGAGCAGCGGAACCGTGCCAATTTTGGCCACAAACTAACAGAGATGGCTGTGTGTGCAAGTGAGTGATCGTGGTGGAACAACCAGTCTCCTATCTGCTATAAATCGGGTCTTTTTTGACGAAAACTTGTGCAATCTTCTTAATACTTCGAAATAAAAGGTTTGAATGACGGTCTGACCTGGGGGAACAAACACTGAATGAACTATGCTTTTGGCATCAAAAAAGCATCAGTGTTATTTTGATGTTTGATCTGACTTTTTTTGACGGGATGGCGAAGACGTCTTCCATTGGCTTGACTGTTGTTTTGTTTATGGGCCGTAATCATAGTACCGTGACTTAACACCAGTAATGACCTTTGACACAAAATCTGGATCAGTTTCAAGCTGTTGTCTCGAAGCATAACATGTTTCAACTCGACGTTTCTTTTGATTGTCAGTCGGAACCCGAGGAACAAACTTGACAGCAGTCCTTTTCATTCCTAAATCTTCCGTTAAAATTCGCTGAACCGAGCTTCAAGATAACCCACTAATCTCTGACAGTTGATCATTTGCCTGTAGACGGTCTGTGAGCATAAGCTCTCGAATTTTTTCAATATTTTCGTCGATTCGGGCAGTTGATGGACGTCCACAACGAGGATTGTTCAAAAAATGGTTCAAATGGCTCTAAGCACTATGTGACTTAACGTCTGAGGTCATCAGTCCCCAAGACTTAGAACTACTGAAACCTAACTAACCTAAGGACATCACACACATCCATGCCCGAGGCAGGATTCGAACCTGCGACCGTAGCAGCAGCGTGGTGCCTGACTGAAGAGCCTAGAACCGAACGGCCATAGCGGGCGGCTCGAGATTTGTTATCAATCGACATGTCGCCATTTTTTAAATCGAGCAAACCACTCGTAAACTTGAATTTTTCCCTTAGCGTCATCTTGGTAAGCTGTTTTCGACATTAAAACAGTTTCAGCAGCATTTTTACCGAGTAGAAAAAAATTTCGCACTTTCACGTTGTTCACTTAAACTTGCTATCATAAAAAAATGAAACAAGAAAGAAACAGCGTTAGCAAAAACAATCACTGCAGATGAACAGAACAAGCCAGATCGACAACAAAGGCGGCACTGAAATGGCAATGAGTTGCGCTATACAGTGTGTGTACTACACAAGCCCCGCCCACGGCAACGTTATTCTCGTTTTTTCTCCCCCCCCCCCCCCCCCCCCCCCCGCCCCTGTAGCTTCTTGTGCAAGCTCTGATTTCCCTTATTTTATTATGATAATCATTTCTCCGTATGTAGGTCGGCGTCAACAAAATGTTTTCGCATTCGGAGGAGATAGCTGGTGAATGAAATTTCATGAAAAGATCCCTTCGCAACGAGAAACACCTTTGTTTTAATGATTTTCACCCCCAATCCTGTACCATGTCCGTGACACTGTCTCTTTTATTTCTCGATAATACCAAACGTGTTGTCTTTATTCGAACTTTCTCGGTGTACTCCGTTAATCGCATCTGACAGGAATCCCACACCACGCAGCAGTACTCCGAAAGAAGTTCGTTGTTCACTGACACTGTTTTGGAAAATAAAAGAAAAAACAGACGGAACAATACAGATAACCATACGACTCTCACGAGGAACTCAGCGAACAGCGTTATCGCTAAGCATGCGACCTCATGCGCGCTACCTAATATGTTCCAAAACGGCGCGCATAGTAACGGGACTTTCCCGGGACTCATGCCTCGGGTTCTGTTGGTGATTACACACTTATTCCGGCTTATGCAAATTGCAAATCAGTTAGTTCTTTTTGCATTATATGTGATCTATGGTACGCCTTAAGTGAGTGAATTACAGTTGGGAAAAGGTTGCGAGAGTGAGATGTGAGTTGCGTGTTAAAAAGAGCGCGAATATGTTCGCATGCCAAAATTTTTGGGAAAATTTTTAAAGATGCTGAAGAAGGAAGAATGAGGCAGCTAATACTCCGCTTACAGTCACATATTTTTAAAGCAAGAGCATATTAGCCATTTTTGTGCTGACATAGGAAGTTTCTTTCCGCTGATTCTTAAGTATATCCACAAAATAGTGTACACCGTGAGTGGCTCGAATTTAAAGAACTATAGACAGCAATTGGAATATTTATACGAAATACATTAACTAACGATGGAGCTGATTCCCCACGGTACACAAGACAAGTCAGACCACTGTTGCAGAAACAAGAAAAAAACATGCGAAATTTAAGCAAACGCAAAATCCCCAAGACTGGCGATCTTTTACAGAAATTCGAAATTTAGCAAGGACTTCAATGCTAGATATTTACATAATAGTCTCCGCAACGAAATGTTTTCTCGAAACTTGACAGAAAATCCAAATAGATTCTGGGCGTATGTAAAATATGCTAGTGGCACGACACAATCGATTCCTTCTCTGCGCGATAGCAGAAGAAATACTACATGACAGTGCTGGTAAAGCAGAGTTACTAAACATAGCCTTCCGAAATTCCTTCACCAAAGAAGATAAAGTAAATATTCAACGATTCGAATCAATAGCAGCTGCCGACTTGAATAACTTAGGAGTTGGTATGCTCGGAGTAGTGAAGCAACTTAAATCGCTTGATAAAAGCTAGACTTCCGGTCCAGACTGTATACTAATTAGTTTCAGAGTATGCTGATGCAATAGCTCCATACTTAACAATCGTATACAACAGCTCGCTCGACGAAAGATCCGTACCCAAATACTGGAAAGTTGCACAGTTCACACCAATATTTAAGTAACGCAGTAGGAGTAATCCACTAAATTTCAGGCCCATGTCATTAACGTCGATAGGCAGCGGGGTTCTGGAACATATATTTTGTTCGAATATTATGAATTACCTAGAAGTCAACACGGATTCAGAAAACATCGCTTTCGTGAAACACAACTACCTCTTTACTTAAACGAGTGTTGAGTGCTGTCGACAGGGGATTACAAATCGATTCCGTTTTTCTAGATTTCCAGAAGGCTTTTGACACCGTACCTCACAAGCAGCTTGTAATCACATTGCGTGATTATGGAATACCGTCTCAGTTATGCGACTGGATTCGTGATCTTCTGTCATAGAATTGTCACAGTTCGTAGTAACTCGTGGAAAGCCATCGAGTAAAATAGAGGTGATTTCCGGCGTTCCCCAAGGTAGTGTTGTAGGCCCCCTGCTGTTCCTTATCCTTATAAACGATATAGGAGACAATCTGAGCAGCGGTCTTAGGTTGTTTAGATGATGCTGTTGTTAACCGTCTAGTAAAATCGTCAGAAGATCAAAACCAACTGCAAAACGATTTAGACAATATATCTGTATATTGCGAAAATTGGCAATTGACCCTAAATAATGAAAAATGTGATGTCAGCCACCTGAGTGCTATAGGAATCCGTTGGACTTCGGTTACACGATAAATCAAGCAAAGTTAAAGGCCGTAAATTCAACTATCTATCATGATGAAGCCAACTGATGATCGACGAAATCTTGTTAGTGAAGTAGCAAAACCACTCGAAGCTATAGGTTTTTAATTGGTAGCGATGAAGTTCTTTTTGCTTTAGGAGGACCTGTTGAACAAACACTAAGCCAAATGCCTAGGGAGACTCTTCTCGGGGTTTGTGAATTACTTATCTCCCGGACCGGTTATAGTAATGGTTCGGAAATGTCTACATGTTGTGAAGACAGGTTAAAACTATCCCCCTTGATTCAGCGCCGGTTACCATTAGGGGAGACATTTGCATTCAAAAAGGAAGGCACATTGTACGTGGCGCAGATTTTGTTGAATAGCCGCAGAGGGAAATAGGCCTAGGTGACTCAAAGGAATTGGTTTCACGGCAGCCAGTAACCGAGGCACAGATGTGCGTAGGTGTAGACAATGGTTTCATCGCTCACGTGTGTCAGTCTTTCACCTGTGTCTGTCATTCACCTGCGAAATAGCTTCGGCAGCTCGTAGCACAATCTGCCCTTCCGTTTGAGGTCAGTTACGTAACTTAGCGTCCTGCAATATGCGGACGGAATCCTTGGACTTGGACTCTTTGTATAGATTTCGCGCGATGCTAATAGTTGTGTACGCCTGATTCCCTGCGCAGTGAAAAGTGGTTTTAACACTCGTCACTGTTTGTAACGAGGAAGCTTCAGATGCCCGGTCGATCATCCCGATTAGGTTGTCCACGGCTTCCGTAGGTCTGGAATGGTTTTTCAAACAATTTCCTTTACCCCAACGTTCTTCAACTGAACTGGTGTTCCGTCCTTACAGGCCATGACACTGACACTATGTTAAATTCTTGTCTCTTCTGCTAATAACACTGTTTTGCAACACGCGAAGTGACAATGGTTACACTTCGATTTAGTAGGATAAATAATCTCCGTTGTAACTGATAGTAAATTATCCTTCTGCCTCCTCGGAGCCTCCGTGACGTCGCGCTAAGTCCCACTTGCCGCGGCAGCGCCCGAGAGAAATTGCTTGACCCTTTGCTCCCCATGTGTTGTAAATGGCTTACTGGCGATCCAGGATTAATCCACTGTTTTGCTATGCTATTAAATCAACAAGGGTCGCCGGCCTCGCTTTGAGCCGCGAAATAGGATTGAAATTGTCAATGCTCCTACAGCACTAGTAATTGCTAACGAATTTCATAACTCGTTTGTGACTCGGGCTATTCAACTGCCTGTTGACAAAAATCAGATCGGGGTTGTAAAACTTTCTCCACCGGGCGGAGATCACGTAGTCATGGATCAGATTCGTTCCATTATCCTCTGCCCCCCGCTCGAGTAATTCACCATCCTCATTTGTTTAATTATATCCCCGTTGTGTACTGTAGTAATTAAAGTCTCCTACAAGCACATTGGGATCGTAGTCAGCCGTATGTGACACGTTTGCGAGACAAGAGTGAATAGGTTCAAAATGGCGCTGAGCACTATGGGACTTGTGAGGTCATCAGTCCCCTAGAATTTAGAACTACTTTAATCTAACTAGCCTAAGGACATCACACACATCCATGCCCGAGGCAGGATTCGAACCTGCGACCGCACCGGTCGCGCGGTTCCAGACTGTAGCGCCTAGAACCGCTCGGCCACCACGGCCGGCGTGAATAGGTTCATCTGGGGGCTGACAAATCCGGCATTGCCCGGGTATCCACTTCGCCAATTTTTCTATTACAAACGAAAACAAAAAATGAACTGTATTAGTAATGTAATATCAAAAAAAGTTCATTTCCATGTATACGTGAAAACCCCTTTGAAATTATGAAACAGTCGTACAAAGAAATTTGCGTAATGTACTGATGTATAAGTACAGTATCCAGATTAAGAAACATAGTATTTTTGTACGCTGGGCGCAGCTGTTCGCGTGTCTAGAACGCGATTTTATAAACGACTCTATGGCAACGCCTATTATAACTCCATAGACAGCTATCGTTTTCTCGTATAGTCGTGTGCGCTTCGCAATTGAAAGTTATCAAAAGCGCTGCCAGGTGTCAGGGATTTCCTTAAGTTGACTCGTCTGTACGTGTGTGTTAGTAAAGAATTAACGTATTAAAATTTCATGCCTGATACGACATTTTTTCACACATCTCAGTCTGTATGACGTCATATCTCCAGAATTGTGTGCTTACAGTGATATAGGTACATTCAGCGGCATATGTTCATACTACCTGCGAAATATGTTGGCAATAGAGTTGTAGCAAAAAAAATTTAAACCTCGTGGATGATGCGGTAGGTTTTCACGCTTCTAAGAGTTTATGACGTATCTCCTGAGCTATTACAATGATATAATTTTGTAAGTATATTCAGCAAAATACATGGGTACTATCTGCAAAAAGTGTTGCGAATAGAATTAGTAGCAAAGAAGAAAAAAATTTAAACATCATCCACAATGCGGTAGTCTTCATGCATCTCAGTGTTTATGACGTCATATCTCCAGAGCCATGTGTGGTACCGTATGATTTTGTAGCTGCATTTAATGGCGTATGTGGATACTGCATCAGAAATTTATTGCGAATAATAGTAGTAGTACAGATGTAATAAATTTAAACGTCATGCAAGATGCGGCAGTTTTTCGCCCATCTCATTGTTTGCCATATCTCTTGAACAATGAGAGGTAGGGGGTTCTTAAACCAAAAACATACATTTTTAATATATATATATGGATTACAGTGTTGGTCAATTCCACTGCTATCAGTTCATTAATGCTGTTTGAAGGTGTGAATTTTTAATATTTGCAGATCTTATCTTATAAAAATAACACTTCCGTACTTTTCATGAGCTATCTCATCTACTAGCTGCATAGTAACAATATTGGTCTTAGTCTGCAAGGTGTCCCTAATGATCTCTTGTAGATAAAGGATGTCACATCTGTTATTTCGGCTGACTTTTACAATTAAATCTTGTTTAGTTGCTGACGTTCATTCAGTATCGAGCTGAACATTGTCAGCGTGGACACTGACAAAAGTCGATTGTTTGCTTAGTTTATTCGGTTAGTCACTGTTATAGTGCAGAATTTCTAGAATGATAGACTCGGCAGGTGTCGCTAACGGGTTCGCTTCTGCTATGACCTCTGTATTTCCCCAGGTGAGGGGACTCTCGGCCACCAATGCCATACGATCATTCAACTTTTTTGAGAAAACCAAAGCAAAAATTCAAACACGTAATGACATACTAAACGAATAAACATCTACAAAGCAGGAGACGACGCTCCACAGCACTCGCCACCTGTTTCTCGATGGCCGAGTGTGAACGTTCTGTTTCAGAAAGAGCCTAGAAAATTGACATGGTCGTTAATGATACGTGCAGAAAGATAACTGGCTGCCTGAAACCATTTGTATCATTTGTATCATTTGTATTCATAATCCGGTATTGCTGCGCCACATACCAGAACCAGAAGATCGTTCTTGCGCTCAAAAGGACGAACAAACTGTAACAATGTCACCCACTGTACCACCATCAAAACATGCCCAAATGACTTAAATCCAGGCGAAGATTTATAAATTCATTGCAATCATGTGACGTTTCCATAAAATTAGTTTGTCAATACGAACGTTCAAATGCCGTTAACAAAGTGGACTTTCTACTCTCCGGTTCTCGTCCGTACTGGTGGCATTCGAGAACTTTGAACAAAATTCTGACAGGCATGGGGAGGTCCAAATAACTTATGAGCAAATGGTGTTAAATAGACAGTGATAAGTGGGGTTGTGGTGAAGTTCAGACCATGGAGCACCTTCTGAAATACCTGATGGCGTGCACTCAGAAGGACCTTATGAAAAACAGTAAGACTGCTCAGTATGCACTGAGCTTGGGATGAACGAAATATGGCAGATATTGTAACGTGGGTACGTATTTTATATATTATGAATTTGATTATTCTTCTCTGTATTGCGGTTACGTTTTACATACATATACAAACTTTGTTTTTACATAATACGATTATTACATTATGTTTCTCTACGTAACAGGTACTTTACAGATGAAATGTGTACGTTTACTTTTATTGTTACAGCGCGAAAGAAATATATCCGAAAAGACTGCACGTAGAATAGCGGTCTTGGTACTCGGTTCTTATTTGAGCTAGGAATACGGGTAAAAGTAGAGCTGGGACCAGCTGTCATTTGCATACCAATTAAAAAATATTGTGCAAATGGCTCTAAGCACTGTGGGACTTAACATCTGAGGTCATAAGTCCCCTAGACTTAGAACTACTTAAACCTAACTAACCTAAGGACATCACACACATCCCGCCCGAGGCAGGATTCGAACCTGCGACCGTAGCAGCAGCACGGTTTTGGAATGAAGCTCCTAGAACCGCTCGGTCACAGCGGCCGCCTCATAGCAATTCAAACATCTATCTCAATGTAGCTATTTTATGGTATATTAAGCAAGATTTGAACGACGAACCGGAAATTGCGCCCAGGCAAATTGTACGAACCGATTAATTCCCTTTGCAAACGATTTTAATTGGGCTGAAATTAATGCTCGCTAATGACATCATTTGTATATGCACCGTTGGGATTTTACTTGAAAAGTCAGTCACCCTTAAATATCTTCGGACTGCAGCATGACTGATGGTTCACATTTGGTCCACTGGTGCATCGGATCTTATTCTAGGATAAGTTTTAACCGTTTAAAAAAATCTTGCTTCGTTTGCATTTTACGTGCAAAAAACACGTTTTTTCTGAGAATTTTTAAAACACGCCAATTCTGTGCCACTTATGCAAGTCGATTCAAATTTTGTACGAAATTAGACAAATTAATAAAGGCAAAACATTTTTTGTTTATCCAATAATACTTATCCGTTGTAGAGATCAAAGGTTTAAAGTCGAGCTAAATGTAGAACTTAAAATTCATTCTTACTTGGACTGAATGCGCGAAGACTGTTTAAAGTGAATCAGATAAACAAAAAATGCATTTTTACGATAAAATTGAATACTCATTTTCAATAATCTAGCTTCATTCGGAATTTACGTGCAAAAAAACAAGTATTTTGTGAATTTTTTTACGCACGCCACTTCTGTGTTTCAGGTTTGTGCGAATCTGTCCAAATGTTTTAAAAAGATGAACAAGTACATGTAATCAAGGTCGTCTTGTTGTTTTGTGAAACCTTTATCCGTTATCACGATATAAGCAACATGGTTAGAAAGACAACAAGAAAAGCTGTATCGGATCAGTCGTCGCACGAGACAACAAAAATCTACATCGGCTGCCAAGCTGTGGCGGTCTTAGGTAAGAATTCTGGTAGAGTAGAAGTTGAGAACCCGACTGAAAAATGCACCTATCGTTTCACGAAAAAGACGAATATCTCCTGGGCAGAGTTAGGGACGTAAAAGAAGAGAAGCAGCTTTTTGACTCGCCTGGCAGCTTCCGAGACATGTTCTTGCTTTTTACGAGTTAACCCTAGCGGAGTGAACGTTCTTAGACCTACCCCTGTCACACGTATGATGATGGATATAAGAACAAATAGACACCAATTTGTGCTTCTGTATGGCGGATAGCATCTACAGTAGGAAGAATCCGAGAGTGGAGGCGCATCTGTAATAGGAAGTATCCCAGAATAGGGATTCCTGCATACTAAACCTTAATGACACATTACGACATATTGCACAACGTGACAAATGCCATGTTGGATGACGTGACGCCATGTATCATGTTATACGACGTGACATCTTGTATCATGTTACTTTACTTTACATGAGTTGGGTACTAAGACTGCCGAACGGTTCTAGCCGATTCTGTCCGGAACTGCGCTGCTGCTACGGTCGCAGGTTCGAATCCTGCCTCGGGCATGGATGTGTGTGATGTCCTTAGGTTATGAAACTTCCTGGCAGATTAAAACTGTGTGCCCGACCGAGACTCGAACTCGGGACCTTTGCCTTTCGCGGGCAAGTGCTCTACCATCTGAGATACCGAAGCACGACTCACGCCCGGTACTTACAGCTTTACTTCTGCCAGTACCTCGTCTCCTACCTCCCAAACTTTACAGAAGCTCTCCTGCGAAAATTGCAGAACTAGCACTCCTGAAGGAAAGGATATTGCGTAGACATGGCTTAGCCACAACCTGGGGGATGTTTCCAGAATGAGATTTTCACTCTGCAGTGGAGTGTGCGCTGATATGAAACTTCCTGGCAGGAGACGAGGTACTGGCAGAAGTAAAGCTGTGAGCACCGGGCGTGAGTCGTGTTTCGGTAGCTCAGATGGTAGAGCACTTGCCCGCGAAAGGCAAAGGTCCCGAGTTCGAGTCTCGGTCGGGCACACAGTTTTAATCTGCCAGGAAGTTTCATATCAGCGCACACTCCGCTGCAGAGTGAAAATCTCATTCTGTCCTTAGGTTAGTTAGGTTTAAGTAGTTCTAACTTTTAGGGGACTGATGACCTCAGATGTTAAGTCCCATAGTGCTCAGAGCCATTTGAACAATTTTTGACTTTCAGACCCGACTGGAACACATACACAGCAAATAGCCATTACACCGCCTCCAACTGGTTTCCAGCAAATCCCGTCAATAAGCTCCTAAAAAACAAAAAACAAAAAAACAGTTCAGTGTTAAAATGGGAAAAAACACCACGCTTCAGGTTTCCATGGCAATCAATAGAATATATTGCTTTCAATTAGAACCTCGCCAACCCCGTCTCATTCAGTAAATAAGATCTCCACCTGGCTACTGGCTCCACACACTGCCACGAGGCCTCTTCGCACCGTGCATGTCCACAGCACTAAACCGCGAAGAAAACTGGGAGATCAGATAAGATTCCGCACTGCGCAGGAGAGCACGCTCGCGAATGCTTGCAGAGCTTTCCGTACTGGCGCGAGCTGTGTCAGGACCCGCATCGGCACAGAAAATTAAACCACGCAACACAAAGGATCACATTTTTAAACCCCTGCAATTGACTCTGATTGCTGCGCAAACGTTTGAAATTTGGCTCAAAGGGGCCCCTTAGGGATATGGCAGCAAGGGAGGGGCAGAAAACCAAAGTGCACTCCGTGTGCATACCGGGGGGAGTCATTCCAGATGTGGAAAGGGTCCTTCCGGATGCCATGAAGGGTACAGGGTGCACCCATCTGCAGGTGGTCGCTCATGTCGGCACCAATGATGTGTGTCGCTATGGATCGGAGGAAATCCTCTCTGGCTTCCGGCGGCTATCTGATTTGGTGAAGACTGCCAGTCTCGCTAGCGGGATGAAAGCAGAGCTCACCATCTGCAGCATCGTCGACAGGACTGACTGCGGACCTTTGGTACAGAGCCGAGTGGAGGGTCTGAATCAGAGGCTGAAACGGTTCTGCGACCGTGTGGGCTGCAGATTCCTCGACTTGCGCCATAGGGTGGTGGGGTTTCGGGTTCCGCTGGATAGGTCAGGAGTCCACTACACGCAACAAGCGGCTACACGGGTAGCAGAGGTTGTGTGGCGTGGGCTGGGCGGTTTTTTAGGTTAGATGGCCTCGGGCAAGTACAGAAAGGGCAACAGCCTCAACGGGTGCGGGGCAAAGTCAGGACATGCGGGGACCAAGCAGCAATCGGTATTGTAATTGTAAACTGTCGAAGCTGCGTTGGTAAAGTACCGGAACTTCAAGCGCTGATAGAAAGCACCGAAGCTGAAATCGTTATAGGTACAGAAAGCTGGCTGAAGCCAGAGATAAATTCTGCCGAAATTTTTACAAAGGTACAGACGGTGTTTAGAAAGGATAGATGGCATGCAACCGGTGGTGGAGTGTTCGTCGCTGTTAGTAGTAGTTTATCCTGTAGTGAAGTAGAAATGGATAGTTCCTGTGAATTATTATGGGTGGAGGTTACACTCAACAACCGAGCTAGGTTAATAATTGGCTCCTTTTACTGACCCCCCGACTCAGCAGCATTAGTGGCAGAACAACTGAGAGAAAATTTGGAATACATTTCACATAAATTTTCTCAGCATGTTATAGTCTTAGGTGGAGATTTCAATTTACCAGATATAGACTGGGACACTCAGATGTTTAGGACGGGTGGTAGGGACAGAGCATCGAGTGACATTATACTGAGTGCACTATCCGAAAATTACCTCGAGCAATTAAACAGAGAACCGACTCGTGGAGATAACATCTTGGACCTACTGATAACAAACAGACCCGAACTTTTCGACTCTGTAAGTGCAGAACAGGGAATCAGTGATCATAAGGCCGTTGCAGCATCCTTGAATATGGAAGTTAATAGGAATATAAAAAAGGGAGGAAGGTTTATCTGTTTAGCAAGAGTAATAGAAGACAGATTTCAGACTACCTAACAGATCAAAACGAAAATTTCTGTTCCGACACTGACAATGTTGAGTGTTTATGGAAAAAGTTCAAGGCAATCGTAAAATGCGTTTTAGAGAGATACGTGCCGAGTAAAACTGTGAGGGACGGGAAAAACCCACCGTGGTACAACAACAAAGTTAGGAAACTACTGCGAAAGCAAAGAGAGCTTCACTCCAAGTTTAAACGCAGCCAAAACCTCTCAGACAAACAGAAGCTAAACGATGTCAAAGTTAGCGTAAGGAGGGCTATGCGTGAAGCGTTCAGTGAATTCGAAAGTAAAATACTAGGTACCGACTTGACAGAAAATCCTAGGAAGTTCTGGTCTTACGTTAAATGTGTAAGTGGCTCGAAACAGCATGTCCAGACACTCCGGGATGATGATGGCATTGAAACAGAGGATGACAAGCGTAAAGCTGAAATACTAAACACCTTTTTCCAAAGCTGTTTCACAGAGGAAGACCGCACTGCGGTTCCTTCTCTAAATCCTCGCACAAACGAAAAAATGGCTGACATCGAAATAAGTGTCCAAGGAATAGAAAAGCAACTGGAATCACTCAACAGAGGAAAGTCCACTGGACCTGACGGGATACCAATTCGATTCTACACAGAGTACGCGAAAGAACTTGCCCCCCTTCTAACAGCCGTGTACCGCAAGTCTCTAGAGGAACGGAAGGTTTCAAATGATTGGAAAAGAGCACAGGTAGTCCCAGTCTTCAAGAAGGGTCGTCGAGCAGATGCGCAAAACTATAGACCTATATCTCTGACGTCGATCTGTTGTAGAATTTTAGAACATGTTTTTTGCTCGAATTTCATGTCGTTTTCGGAAACTCAGAATCTACTATGTAGGAATCAACATGGATTCCGGAAACAGCGATCGTGTGAGACCCAACTCGCTTTATTTGTTCATGAGACCCAGAAAATATTAGATACAGGCTCCCAGGTAGATGCTATTTTCCTTGACTTCCGGAAGGCGTTCGATACAGTTCCGCACTGTCGCCTGATAAACAAAGTAAGAGCCTACGGAATATCAGACCAGCTGTGTGGCTGGATTGAAGAGTTTTTAGCAAACAGAACACAGCATGTTGTTATCAACGGAGAGACGTCTACAGACGTTAAAGTAACCTCTGGCGTGCCACAGGGGAGTGTTATGGGACCATTGCTTTTCACAATATATATAAATGACCTAGTAGATAGTGTCGGAAGTTCCATGCGGCTTTTGGTAAGGCGGGTACCAGGTTGAGATTCATTGGGAGAGTCCTTAGAAAATGTAGTCCATCAACAAAGGAGGTGGCTTACAAAACACTCGTTCGACCTATACTTGAGTATTGCTCATCAGTGTAGGATCCGTGCCAGATCGGGTTGACGGAGGAGATAGAGAAGATTCACTGGGTTATTTGGTAACCGTGATAGCGTTACGGAGATGTTTAACAAACTCAAGTGGCAGACTCTGCAAGAGAGGCGCTCTGCATCGCGGTGTAGCTTGCTCGCCAGGTTTCGAGAGGATGCGTTTCTGGATGAGGTATCCAATATATTGCTTCCCCCTACTTATACCTCCCGAGGAGATCACGAATGTAAAATTAGAGAGATTAGAACGCGCACAGAGGCTTTCAGACAGTCGTTCTTCCCGCGAACCATACGCGACTGGAACAGGAAAGGGAGGTAATGACAGTGGCACGTAAAGTGCCCTCCGCCACACACCGTTGGGTGGCTTGCGGAGTATAAATGTAGATGTAGGTGTGCCAACAACGATCTTCTGCCAACGGTATAAAAACGTGGTGCCCTGCGACGTCACCTCGGGCACGGCGACGCTTCAGATAGTGAGGTGTCGACACGTGCGAAAAGAAAAGGCCACAGCTCAAAAGTTCACGATGTCACATTAGCGCCAAATTTCATCACCATTCTGTCGAACGCCACCGTGGGCGAGTCACACGATGAGGTCATCAGACCCCGTCTTGCCCACATTTCACCCCTGCTTTTGGCGCCTCCGCGATGCAGATCAGAGGCGCGACTCCCACCATTAAAATAGTGTGTCTTTTCTACGGGTGTCCGAGGAAAAGATTTCAGACACACCGCCATTCAGAACTGGCACGGAAAGGCTTTAGGACGTGGCATAAAGAGCGTCATTGAAAGCACCGCATTCGATGAGGCGTTGACTCCTACACAATTCGCGATCGAGAAAGACACCTGGCAGTCTGATGGGCTGCGGGACGACGTTGTTGACAGCCTGTGTCACTGCTGACAGCCCAGACTTTTGAACCTTTATCTAAGGACGTGGCCGGCCGCTGTGGCCGAGCGGTTCTAGGCGCTTTGATATATGCGTGAATAAAACGGGAAAAATGTCGCTCTAAGACATCCAGATATCCCCCCCCCCCCCCCCCCCAGTTCGGCAACACACTTGGTGCCATCCGCCTGCATTTATTGATCACTGTAAAAATGTTAGAGACAATCTGTGACGCAGCTCTAGCTCCTTGTACGAGGTGCATTCAAGTTCTAAGGCCTCCGATTTTTTTCTCCGGACTGGAAAGAGATAGAAACATGCGCATTGTTTTAAAATGAGGCCACGTTCATTGTCAATACGTCCCAGAGATGGCAACACCGTATGGCAGATGGAATTTTACCGACAGCGGCGAGAATGATAACTGTTTTATATACTTAAAATGGCGACGTTTTTCTTACTTGAACAGCGTGCAATCATTCGTTTTCTGAATTTGCGTGGTGTGAAACCAATTGAAATTCATCGACAGTTGAAGGAGACATGTGGTGATGGAGTTATCGTGGGTGCGACAGTTTAATGAAGGCAGAACATCGTGTGACAACAAACCGAAACAACCTCAGGCTCGCACAAGCCGGTCTGACGACGTGATCGAGAAAGTGGAGAAAATTGTTTTGAGGGATCACCGAATGACTGTTGAACAGATCGCCTCCAGAGTTGGCATTTCTGTGGGTTCTGTGCACACAATCCTGCATGATGACCTGAAAATGCGAAAAGTGTCATCCAGGTGGGTGCCACGAATGCTGACGGACGACCACACGGCTGCCCGTGTGGCATGTTGCCGAGCAATGTTGACGCGCAATGACAGCATGAATGGGACTTTCTTTTCGTCGGTTGTGACAATGGATGAGACGTGGAAGCCATTTTTCAATCCAGAAACAAAGCGATAGTCAACTGAATGGAAGCACACAGATTCACCGCCACCAAAAAAATTTCGGGTAACCGCCAGTGCTGAAAAAATGATGGTGTCCATGTTCTGGGACAGCGAGGGCGTAATCCTTACCCATTGCGTTTCAAAGGGCACTACGGTAACAGGTGCATCCTACGAAAATGTTTTGAAGAAAAAATTCCTTCCTGCACTGCAACAAAAACGTCCGGGAAGGGTTGCGCGTGTGCTGTTTCACCAAGACAACGCACCCGCACATCGAGCTAACGTTACGCAACAGTTTCTTCGTGATAACAACTTTGAAGTGATTCCTCATGCTCCCTACTCACCTGACCTGGCTCCTAGTGACTTTTGGCTTTTTCCAACAATGAAAGACACTCTCCGTGGCCGCACATTCACCAGCCGTGCTGCTATTGCCTCAGCGATTTTCCAGTGGTCAAAACAGACTCCTAAAGAAGCCTTCGCCGCTGTCATGGAATCATGGCGTCAGCGTTGTGAAAAATGTGTACGTCTGCTGGGCGATTACGTCGAGAAGTAACGCCAGTTTCATCGATTTCAGGTGAGTAGTTAATTAGAAAAAAAAAATCGGAAGCCTTAGAACTTGAATGCACCTCGTATACTGGCAACCGATACTATATCCCCTCCGATTCCGTATGCCTGCTAGCAGGCACAAGAGCAGTAGCGTTGCCTGCCTGCAGGTGCCTAGTAGCATTCTCGTCGTGGGTTTTCCCTCTACATGTACATTTTTAAGGTCCTCGGTAGAGGTGGGTGGGTGGGGCCGAAGGCGCTGCCCCTTTGCCATTTCATTCACACATGTGTCAATCTCGCAATCCCCCTCCCTGGGGATCACGTCTCAGGAGGGCGACTGGAAGGCTGTAAAAATGTAAACACCGTTTCCTACTTCGGATCGTGTTCAAATTTCGTCGAATGATTTTGAACGGCCCCTGGGCACAAGAGAAAAATTTTGATCGCACTGTACTCTATAAAGGAGTGCGATCATGTTCGGTGTGGTAGCTGGCCCACGATGTCCGTAGGAAAGGGTCGAATCGTCTGGGGGAAGGGGGTCAGCAATCTCAAACGCTGTTCTATGCCTCATCACATTGCGAACTGTTCTTTTCACCGCAAAATGTGTGGGAATAAATGCACCAAAGGAGGGATGGTCTCATTGACCCCATTTTATGTCATCCGCCGAGGCCTTTTCGTGTCGATTCTGAGCGGCTGTTGTGTCTGAAATCTATTCCTTGGCCACCCGTAAGAAAACAGCGAGATTCAGCGCTGGGCATCGCGCTTCTGACTACCGCGGAGACGTCAAAAGAAGGGATAAAATGTGGGTAAGAGGGGGCGCGACGACCTTCGTGTCACCCGTCCAAAGTGCCTTTGGGAAGAATTGTGGTCAAATTTGGTGCCAATGATGACAACATTAACCCGCCTTACAACCCACACGAACTTCTGAGGTCTGGCCTTTTTTTTCGCATGTGTCGACACCTTGCTGCTTGAGCATCGCCGAATGCCATTGTGACGTCGTAGGGCTTTTTCACCGTTATAGAGAAAGGTTGTAGGCACCTTTGAGCCAAATTTCAAACTTTTGCGTCGCAATGGGAGACAATAATGGGGCTTCGACGCTTCTAGGGGCAACAAAAATTTGGCTTTCATTATTTCCTATAATTACTGTCCGAATTTAAAAATTTTGAATGCTGTCATAATCTACTCCAATAAACTTTTGTTAAGGTTTAACACAGTAAGAACTGTTAAAGTATTTTTTCCATTTTTAGCATGTTGGCGTTCATTAGGTAATCTTTGCAGCGAGTAGCTGCCAGAGATATACACACATCAAAAAAAGTTTTGCATCACCTCGGTTCCGGGAGCTCCGGAACCTGTACAGAAAATTGGAATAGAGATCAACATAAACATCATTTACGCCCTTTTTATTGCTCATGAAAAACACACATTGCATGCTGTACCACCATACAGCGATACCTTCAGATTGCTGTACACAGGGGTACCTCTAATTCCCAGTAGCACGTCCTCTTGCATTGGTGCTTGCCTGTATTCGTCGTGGCACACTATCCACAAGTTCATCAAGGCACTGTTTGTCCAGATTGTCCTACTCCTCAACGGCGATTCGGCGTAGATATCTCAGAATGGTTGGTCGATCACGTCATCCATAAACAGCCCTTTTCAATCTATCCCAGGCATGTTCGATAGGGTTGAAGTCTGGATAACATGCTGGCCACTCTATCATTATCCTGAAGGAAGTCATTCACAAGATGTGCACGATAGGGGCGCAAATTGTCGTCCACGAAGACGAATGCCTCGCCAATATGCTGCCAATGTGGTCGCACTATCTGTCGAAGGATGACATTCACGTATCGTACAGCCGTTACGGCGCGTTATATGACCACCAGCGGCATACGTCGGCCCCACATGATGCCACCCCAAAACAGCAGGGAACCTCCACCTTGTTGCACTCGATGGACAGTGTGTCTAAGGCGTCCAGCCTGACCGTGTTGCCTCCAAACACGTCTCCGACGTTTGTGTGGCTGAAGGCATAAGCGACACTCATCGGTGAAGAGAATGTGATGCCAATCCTGAGCGGTCCATTCGGCATGTTGTGCCCATATGTATCGGGCTGCATGGTGTTGTGGTTGCAAAGATGGACCTTGCCGTGGACGTCGGAAGTGAAGTTACGCATCATGCAGCCTATTGCGCACAGTTTGAGTCGTAACACGACGTTTTGTGGCTGCACGAAAAGCATTATTCAACATGGTGGCGTTGCTGTGAGGGTTCCTGCGAGCCATAATCCGTAGGTAGCGGTCATCCATTGCAGTAGTAGCCATTGGGCGGCCTGAGCGAGGCATTTCGTCGACAGTCCCTGTCTCTCTATATCTCCTCCATGTCGAACAACATCGCTTTGCTTCACTCCGGGACACGTGTACACTTCCCTTGTTGAGAGCCGTTCCTGGCACAAAGTAACAATGCGGACGCGATCGAACCGCGGAATTGGCCGTCTAGGCATGGTTGAACTACAGACAACACGAGCCGTGTACCTCCTTCCTAGTGGAATGACTGGAACTGATCGGCTGCCGGACCCCATCGTCTAATAGGCGCTGCCCATGCATGGATGTTCACATCTTTGGGCGAGTTCAGTGACATCTCTCAACAGTCAAAGGGACTGTGTCTGTGATACAATATCCACAGTCAACGTCTGCCTTCAGGAGTTCTGGGAACTGGAGTGATGCAAATCTTTTTTTGATGTGTGTACATTCAAGTGTGCACATGGTGCAACTTGTACATACTTCATATTCGGTCTGTATAAAGAAGTGTCAGAGCACTTAGCTTTACAGTTCCTGACGATATTTTTGTTCTCTTGTCATAATTATAAGAAAATGTGGTTTTTCCTTTCTTTTGCTTCTCACCAGACGCATTTCGCTTTGTTGATGTAATAAAGTGTGGTCTGTTCAACGTAGAGAAGGCAAAGCAGCGAAAAATTACACTACGTGTGTCAGAGTCTAATGAAGAAGGAAATCAAACACGTGCTAGTAGACGGCATTTCGTGATGTAGGCGTAAAACCAAGCAGAAATAACTGTAAGTAAAAACCAACAAATTGTCAACAGACTGTTTTTCGATCGTAACCAAATCAAATTATAAACATCCTTAATTACAGTCCACTGATGATGCTGTACTCCAGTAAAGCGAAACACGTTCTGGTGAGAAAAAACACATTTTCTTGTAGTAGTAGTAACGACAGAACGAAAACACTCTCAGGAATAATTTTAGACCTTTCCAAACTTTTTCTCGCTTACATGCTTAACGTCAAATATTTAACACATAAATTAATGATACGTCTGAAGCTGCGTTATACGTGGAAGTTTCGATTCTTCAAAGAATCGACGGCGGGGGTTTCTAATTCTTCAACCGAACGAATGCGAGTGACATGCAGATTCTGGAGAAAGAGAGACTAACATCATGAAAAACAACGAGAGAAACAGAAAGCGATAAGTAATCATTTCTCGCTGACAATAAGTAAGTGATCATTGGATTGATATGAGAGAATCTGATGCTTAATGTGAAACTTGGACAGATTACATATGTTCATGTGGATTCTCCAGTCTTTTCCTCTCCTAGTTGACATTTTTCTTCTCGCCTCATAAAAATCAGGTGGAGACGTTTTTACATCTGTGCCCTTTCCTCGGGGCCATATTTTCCGAGATCTTCCGACATCTGTTCCTCCATCTGACTGGCTACACGTAAGCGGCGCAGTGTGGTGGACATTTATGAGAAGTTTTATTTTTGTGCATATATATGTCGCCCTAAAGTGGGAGGTTATTTTATTCTCTTTACGATTGTACATTGCCATAAATGCCAGTTTTAACTCGTGCCTTAGTGCAATAAAATCCATCTGACATCTACACTCGTCTACGTCTTTATTATTATAACCCTACAGCTCTGCTCGGGAATTACAATGTTGCTCTAATCCCGACGTGGTCTGGGATTGTTAGAATCATTGAGCTAATCGCGTTTCTAAAATTCTTTCTTTATGGATGTGAATATAGGCAGTGATTTTAATGAGGCTGAAGGGCGTGTCGAATACTTTGGAAGACAGAGATACAAACTAACGACTTCCGGAGAACTTCGCTCAAATTCCGACGCAGAGAATAAAGATAGCATGGGTACACACAAGAGTGGAAATGTTTAGAATTTTTTATAGCAAAATTGCCGATAAACACATATAATTTTGCTTATTCTGAAGAGGATCTCTGAACGATGTCTTTAGTCTCTCACAAAAACTTGAAGCCCTACCGAACTCAGTATCTGAACTCTGCTAAATCTCGTGGAAACTTCGTCAGTACATCAGAGCCTTACTATGTCTCCACACAAGTAACCCGAAAAATCGCACATGGTCATATTCGCGTGTGGCTTAAGAAAATCTCATGAAATTTGTTAGTTGTTTTGCAGCGCAACCGAACCTATTGCTGGAGCCTTCGCATGTTCAAGTGACCAAGAACATCTTAGAAAACTAGCATGCAGAAACTTCCAATCGGAAGACGTTTCAGAATCCTAGGCTATTCGCGGTAGTAGCCGTCGGTGCAACGTGTACAGGGAAGGACACCTAGCGATGATGACTTCCTCGGCGAACGAAGACCCGTAACTCTGTCGGCCTTACAATGTGCAGAAATTAAGCTTCGGGGAATCGTACTGATGTTCAATTAACGTGGCTGCTTGCCGTCAGTCATGCCTGCCCATTGTGCCATTAAAGTTAAATCTCGCTTCGTCATCAAGTGTTCATAAGCGCATGGTCATCCTCTGCCAGTTCTTGCAGCAGACAACGAGAGACAAAGCGCCCGTGTGCGTCATCGTAATAAGAATGAGGAAGTTGCAGTATGAACCACTTTGTAATTAGTGCCCTACTCAAACCGCGTTTTTTTCTCTTTATTTCGTGTACGTACTAAGCAGCTAGTACCCTATCACGTGACCGCTACATCTGACGATTAAATGAATTTGTACAAGGACACCAAAGAATGATTATGAAGGAAAGTGTGAATATTACTTACCGAAGTACTGTGTATTCGCTGTGATGGACAGACTGATGGTGATACATGATTTATTCATGTTTTAAAAGGAATGTGGGAATTTAAGGAGATGGGATCTGGATAAACTGAAAGAACCAGAGGTTGTACAGAGTTTCAGGGAGAGCATAAGGGAACAATTGACAGGAATGGGGGAAAGAAATACAGTAGAAGAAGAATGGGTAGCTTTGAGGGATGAAGTAGTGAAGGCAGCAGAGGATCAAGTAGGTAAAAAGACGAGGGCTAGTAGAAATCCTTGGGTAACAGAAGAAATATTGAATTTAATTGATGAAAGAAGAAAATATAAAAATGCAGTAAATGAAGCAGGCAAAAAGGAATGCAAACGTCTCAAAAATGAGATCGACAGGAAGTGCAAAATGGCTAAGCAGGGATGGCTAGAGGACAAATGTAAGGATGTAGAGGCTTATCTCACTAGGGGTAAGATAGATACTGCCTACAGGAAAATTAAAGAGACCTTTGGAGATAAGAGAACCAATTGTATGAACATCAAGAGCTCAGATGGAAACCCAGTTCTAAGCAAAGAAGAGAAAGCAGAAAGGTGGAAGGAGTATATAGAGGGTCTATACAAGGGCGATGCACTTGAGGACAATATTATGGAAATGGAAGAGGATGTAGATGAAGATGAAATGGGAGATACGATACTGCGTGAAGAGTTTGACACAGCACTGAAAGACCTGAGTCGAAACAAGGCCCCCGGAGTAGACAACATTCCATTGGAACTACTGACGGCCTTGGAAGAGCCAGTCCTGACAAAACTCTACCATCTGGTGAGCAAGATGTATGAAACAGGCGAAATACCCTCAGACTTGAAGAAGAATATAATAATTCCAATCCCAAAGAAAGCGGGTGTTGACAGATGTGAAAATTACCGAACAATCAGTTTAATAAGCCACAGCTGCAAAATACTGACATGAATTCTTTACAGACGAATGGAAAACTAGTAGAAGCCGACCTCGGGGAAGATCAGTTTGGATTCCGTAGAAATGTTGGAACACGTGAGGCAATACTGACCTTACGACTTATCTTAGAAGAAAGATTAAGGAAAGGCAAACCTACGTTTCTAGCATTTGTAGACTTAGAGAAAGCTTTTGACAATGTTGACTGGAATACTCTCTTTCAAATTCTGAAGGTGGCAGGGGTAAAATATAGGGAACGAAAGGCTATTTACAATTTGTACAGAAACCAGATGGCAGTTATAAGAGTCGAGGGACATGAAAGGGAAGCAGTGGTTGGGAAGGGAGTAAGACAGGGTTGTAGCCTCTCCCCGATGTTATTCAATCTGTATATTGAGCAAGCAGTAAAGGAAACAAAAGAAAATTTCGGAGTAGGTATTAAAATCCATGGAGAAGAAATAAAAACTTTGAGGTTCGCCGATGACATTGTAATACTGTCAGAGACAGCAAAGGACTTGGAAGAGCAGTTGAACGGAATGGATGGTGTCTTGAAGGGAGGATATAAGATGAACATCAACAAAAGCAAAACGAGGATAATGGAATGTAGTCGAATTAAGTCGGGTGATGCTGAGGGAATTAGATTAGGAAATGAGACACTTAAAGTAGTAAAGGAGTTTTGCTATTTGGGGAGCAAAATAAGTGATGATGGTCGAAGTAGAGAGGATATAAAATGTAGACTGGCAATGGCAAGGAAAGCGTTTCTGAAGAAGAGAAATTTGTTAACATCGAGTATAGATTTAAGTGTCAGGAAGTCGTTTCTGAAAGTATTTGTATGGAGTGTAGCCATGTATGGAAGTGAAACATGGACGATAAATAGTTTGGACAAGAAGAGAATAGAAGCTTTCGAAATGTGGTGCTACAGAAGAATGCTGAAGATTAGATGGGTAGATCACATAACTAATGAGGAAGTATTGAATAGGATTGGGGAGAAGAGAAGTTTGTGGCACAACTTGACCAGAAGAAGGGATCGGTTGGTAGGACATGTTCTGAAGCATCAAGGGATCACCAATTTAGTATTGGAGGGCAGCGTGGAGGGTAAAAATCGTAGGGGGAGACCAAGAGATGAATACACTAAGCAGATTCAGAAGGATGTAGGTTGCAGTAGGTACTGGGAGATGAAGAAGCTTGCACAGGATAGAGTAGCATGGAGAGCTGCATCAAACCAGTCTCAGGACTGAAGACCACAACAACAACATAAGAGGAATTCAAAAAGTCCTCCACCCATTTCAATTTACTTGTCGGTGCTTTGGAGGGTGTGCTGTCTTACACATAGAACATCAGTACAATGGGTCTTAAGGCGGGCTACAGGCAGCGTTGGTGATGCGAGCGACATGTTCTGCACGTATACCCACCTTAGTAGCGTACACATCCCCCTTTAACCAGCCCCGTAAATAGAGTTCTAATGGTGTTAGACATTACATCTACATGGTTACTTTGCAATTCACACTTAAGTGCCTGGCAGAGGGTTCATCGAACCATTTTCATACTATTTCTCCACCGTTCTACTCTCTAACGGCGCGTGGGAAAAAGGAACACATAAATCTTTCCGTTCGAGCTCTGATTTCTCTTATTTTATTATGATGGTCATTTCTTCTTACGTAGGTGGGTGTTAACAAAATATTTTCGAATTCAGAAGAGATAGTTGGTGATTGAAATATCGTAAATACATCTCGCCGCAAAGAAAACCGCCTTTGTTTCAGTGACACTCTCACCCGTATTGCGTGATAACACGAAACAGTCTGCCATTCTTTGCACTTTTTCGCTGTCCTCCGTCAATCCTACCTGGCAAGGATCCCACACCGCGCAGCAATATTCCAGCAGAGCACGGACAAGTGTAATGTAGGCTGTCTCTTTAGTGGGTTTGTGGTATCTTCTAAGTGTTCTGCCAACAAAGCTCAATCTTTGTTTTCGCCTTCCCCACAATATTATCTATGTGGTCTTTCCAATTTAAGTTGGTCGTAATTGTAATTCCTAGGTATTTAGTCGAATTTACAGCCCTTAGATTTGTGTGATTTATCGTATACCCAAAATTTATCGTATTTCTTTTAACACCCATGTCGATGACCTCGCACTTTTCCTTGTTTAGTGCCAATTGCCACTTTTCGCACTACACAGAAATTCTCTCTAAATCATTTTGTATTTGGAATTGATCGTCTGATGATTTTACTAGACGGTAAATTACAGCATCATCTGCAAACAATCTAAGGGGGCTGCTCAGATTATCACGTAGCTCATTTCTGTAAATCAGGAACAGCAGAGGGCCTGTGACACTACCTTGCGGAACGCCAGATATCACTTCTGTTCTACTCGATGATTTACCGTCTATCACTACGAACTGTGACCTCTCTGAGAGGAAAGCACGAATCCACTCACACAACTGAGGCGATACTCCATATGCACGTAATTTGATTAATAGTCGCTTGTGAGGAACAGTATCAAAAGCCTTCTGGAAATCTAGGAATATGGAATCGATCTGAAACCCCTTGTCGAAAGCGCTCATTACTTCATGGGAATAAAGAGCTGTGTTGCACAAGAACGATATTTTCTGAATCCGTGTTGGTTATGTATCAATAAGTCATTTTCTTCAAGGTGATTCATGATGTTCGAGTACAGTATATGCTCCAAAATCCTACTGCAAATTGAGGTCAATGATATGGGTGTGTAATTCAATAGGTTACTCCTATTTCCTTTCTTGAATATTGGTGTGACCTGTGCTACTTTCCAGTCTTTGGGAACAGACCTTTCGTCAAGTGAGTGGTTGTATTTGATTGCTAAGAAAGGCGCTATAGTGTCTGAATACTCTGAAAGGAACCTGATTGGTATACCATCTGGACCGGAAGATTGCCTTTCTTAAGTGATTTGAGGTGTTTCGCAACACCTAAGATATCTACTTTTGTGTCATTCATGCTAACAGCTGTTAGGTCGGGTGATGTTGCAGTCTAGTTAATGGGTTCGCCACGGTGAATCCACCGTTGAGGAAATACGTTATTCAGATCCTGGCATACTTGACTGGTACAGTGAATCAGTGATCCATCATGTTACGGGTACATTTACCGTCGTTGCTCTAATGTTACGTCTTCCAAAACTGCAGGTAAGTCTTCTATCAGGAAATGTGCGTATGCTGCGGCTGTCTTGCGATTTGGCAGGAGCGCAGGACCTAGCACCAGATCAACAATCTTACCACACCAGATGTCCACTGAGAACCTAACCTGGAATCTTGTTTCCCTGGTGTCATGAGGGTTCTCTATGGTCCATGTATGAGACTTGTAAATGTTCATGATACCATTGCGTGTAAAAGTAGTCTCATCTGTAAATAAAGTCTATTGGACGATGTTTCTTTGTAGAGCTAACCACTCACAAAATTTTTGTCTTGTTACTGAGTCATCTGGATGCAGATGTTACAGAGACTGCTCATGGATTAGGTACAAACCCTCGGAATGTAAGTACGGCACACTCGCTGTACATTGGGTAGTGTTCCGGATTCACGTAATTTTTGAAAAACCCTGGGAAATACCTGGCACAGGGGGTTCGTCAATCAGGAAAACGTCTTTGGTATTCTGTCACAGCTGCACGGACAGTCCCATACACAGACAACGTGTCTGCATATTCTGCATGAGTGAACATATGTGACATGTTGGCATTCACAGACACAGCAGAATTGCTCAACTGAACAACACTCTAGCATGACACGCACACGGCCTCAGGACTGCTCACTGATCCAACCCACGATTGCACACAGAGTACACCTGCAGCTGTTGCCTCTGTGCGATGTCACAGTGCTGCCATCTGTTGAAGAACCCCCACACCTCTTGTAGGTTGGTTCAGTCATCTGTATCAACATTATTCTGTCTGCCACAGTGCCTTCACAGCATTTTGGTAAGTAATATTCACACGTGTCTTCATAATCATTCCTGGATCTGTGTAGTCTTCAACCCGCTCCAGTTCCGTAACGACCAAAGTTCATAGGATTTTTTCGGTTTATTTTCATATGTAGAATCATCTCACAAGTTACGTGACATTCCTCCTCAGTCACACCGATAGTGGTGTTGTGCAGTAACGTCAAATGATTAACAAAGTACAAATTGTGTAGATAATTTTCTCAATCATTTGCTTCAACATATTGTACATGAGTAATTAACTTTACGTGTCCTTTTATTTATACAAGTTTAATGTTTTGAATTTTATGCAAAACATTAACAATGGCAGTTTCCGATGCTGGATGTGAAGACATAATCGATCGTGGGCTTCAATAACGAATACACCAGCAACGTGAGCGCCTTTCATTAAATGATTATTAAAGTGGCAAGTACAGCACATTAAAAGGAATTATCGTAAATTTTATAAATGATTTATACGACTTTCATTTAACAGTAGATGCGATGCTTCTGTTCGATTTCTCAGTGTTTCAGAAATGTTACAAGGGAATTTCACAAACTCCGTTTAATTGATTACTACAGAGATTTGTAACTTATGATACCTATAAAGAATGTGACAGGCTATGTTGTGTTAGACTATTGTCATTATAAGCCCTTACTTTATTTGTCTACGGAATGTAATTTACGAGATCCGACGTCGGCAGATGAAAAGTCACGGCCGAGCCTGCTATGAGAGCTCCGGTGTGCCGAACAGATTTAAGTGCTTTACAAATTTTTAATATCCGCGGATGCAGATAAGGGACTTGCTAGTGCGATGCGGATAGCATTTCTCTTATCCAGCAGATCATTGCGTATCATGGTAATTGGCGACAAATGCAATTCTTTTAGATTGTTGCGGGTAAAAAGATATACATAGTAAGAATACTCGTACTGATTCTCTGTTGAAATTGTTGCATAAGATTCAGATTTTAGGATGGTTTCCCTAATATAAAGATGAATATGCGGAGACGGGTACCTGACTGGAAATTGATCAAAAAAGGTGCTGTGAACATGTGTCCGCAAATGCATCGTTGCCACGGTAAATGACGCTGACGAATGAAATTTCCTCTGACCAAGCGCCTCGTGTTCCTTATGTGTTGCCGGTTTGTGTGATTGACGCAGCGTACTGTAAGCAGCAGAATGATCCGGTATTCATGTCGGGAACAAGCCGAGGTGTGTTTGTGTACCGCCAAGCAGACGGAAACGTTTGAGAGGTAACACGGCTATACTAAAGCAAGTATCCTCACAGACACCCACCACATCACACAACATTTCAAGCCCTTTTTGGGCGTTTGTGTGATCATTTGACCTTTCAGGCAGACACACGTGCAGGGAAGCGGCGGACTGCGCTTAGTCCAGGTTCGGAAGACAGGGTTCTACAGGATACTGAGACGAACCCTAGTACAAGAACTAGGAAGTGGTCCGCCAACTTGGTGTAAGCCAAAGTACGGTTATGTGTATCCTGCATGACAGCTGCTACTATCCCTATCACCTGCAATGGATGCGAGGATTACCAGCAGCAGATTTCCCTCTATGAGGAGGATTTTATCGATGGTTTTTGCACCAGTCCATCACAATGATGGGATCTCTGTCATCAGTCATATTTACTGATGAAGCAACCTTTGCATAATCAATTTGCGTAATCTTGATCTGTGGGCTATAGATAATCCTCGCGGATTGGCTGAGACGTCTCATCAGCATCGGTTCAGCATCAGTGTGTGGGCAGGGATTCTTGGCAACCACATACTTGGACTGGTTATTATTCCGCAGCGCGTCGACAAAGGAACATACCTGGACTTCCTGCAGGATACTCCGCGTGGGCTGCCTGACAGTGTGCCTTTGGCAATACGACAGGTTACGTGGTTTCTGCGTGACGGAGCACCAGCCTTTTTCCGCATTACAGTTCGCCGACACCTCAACAACATCTTCCCCGGACGTTGGATAGGACGCGGAGGCCCTGTAACATGGCCTGCTAGATCACCAGACTTAAATCCCATGGATGTTTTCTCTAGAGGCATCTGAAAAGCGTTGTGTATGCTGAACCAGTTCCTGATGTGCAGGCCCTTCAACAGCGTGTACACGACGCCTGTGGCACTATTCGGAGGGAGGCCGGAACGTGCGAAATAGTGCGTTAATCAGTGATGCGAAGTGTGAACGCGTGTATTGCATTCCATGTTGGCCACTTTGAGCATCTGTTGTGACGTAGATGCGATTCAGCTCTTTACTGTGTTCCGAGACGGTTTGTTGTTGCACGTGCATCGTCCATTTCCGGGCACATGTTCATACAGGACCTTTTTTCCTCCATTTCTAGTCAGGAATCCATCCTTGGAGTTTGTCAGTTTTATTAATGTTTACCCTGTATTAAACATGCACTATACCGTGACAGACGGTCTATGGAAAGGAGTAGAAGCTCTCAGTGGGATTCGACACTCAGTTATACTGTATATACAGGTTACGATCTCTTATAAACTCCGTGTTGATTCTGAAAGTTGTCGTATTTCCAGGTGACACTAGCGCAAAGTTGGTGTTTCAACCTGTTTTTGTCCTTAACTTACATAAATTAGCGCAATCTCGCTTTTTTGAAGAAAAAAACGAAAGACTAAAAGTATTCTGTAAGAGGTTCCACAATATATCGATAAGGGAGGATGTATCCCCTGTACAGAAACAATGGTTTGCCTAAAGACTTAACTTTCTGCCAAATGTAAATTAATTATTGTGCCCGAAACTGGGCGTTAAATGAAACTAAAAGCACAACGTTAACGGAGTAGACAGTTTGTTGTTAAATATTCATATTTACAACAATCTCTAATTTAAAAACGTAGATATAATATTTATTTACGTTCCAGACACGTTTCGCGTTTAATAGAAAAGGCACCTTCAGTGGATTTTTTTTCTGGAGAAATACAGCTTTCTGTTCACGGGTGATACTTAGTGATTCGAAAGAATTCAGACCGTAATTTTACACAAATAAAATGTTTCTTACATTAGCTCGTCTGACCTGCCAGAAACTGCGTTTGTTTCATGTGCTCACAATGAAGTGGAAGTACGCCCTCTAACCTTTGACCAGATGAGAGAAAACACGGATTTTGGCAGCACAAACGAGCAACTGTAAGTAACATTTTATTCATTTAAAAATTATGGTATGAACCCTCCCGAATCTTCAACTATCACATGCAGAAATGAAAGTGTAGTATTCCACAAAAAAGACCTCTGAAGATGTCTTTAATGTAAAATGTGAAACGCATCTGGAACGTAAATGAATATTATGTTGCAGCAAGAAGAGGGATTTGAATTTACAAGAGAAATAACTCCATCAAGATTGAAGTTTTCCTTAGTAAGGAGGGGTCTAATGGACTCCAAGTATACTAAATTTTCTTGAATGATTACACTATTTATCTTTCGACGATTACATAAGTTAATTTCTTGAACTTGTAAATGAATACATTGCTTTAAAATAACCAAACAATATTCCTTCACTATAACCAAAAAAGAGAAAGCTTCTTAATTGGTAAACACAGACGTAATAATTAAACTTTTCTTTAGTAAAAAAAGGTTACAAACAGATTTGTTGATTGAGTAATGTTATTAAGAACTTCTTTTCTTTGATATCATCACACAGATGTGTTATTTTTCCATTGTTTCATGACCTTTAAGGAAGCCAAATTGAAACTAACGTTATAATTCATTACTTTGCACCCCTAGCTCTAGACGATTTTTGATACATCTATAAAGAGATTTCCTAACCTAAGAGAACAAAACAATTGGTCTAGACGAGGAAGGCATTTTGGCAGTTTTCCCACATTTCGATATAAACGTATTAATTTCCATCCTCCTCTCCTCCATGAGAGCGGTTTGCTGATCCTATGCACATCCATGCCGTATCCGTATGAAGCCACACGGCAGAGGACTACAGAGCAACCTGTTGACATCACTTAGCCTTCAGGGACTGATCGCGCAGTTTTATTACTCCGTAAGATTTCCCCTTCCTCATATTTCACTGAATATCCAAAGAAGCAGTTCCAAATCTTTCGAGTGTAGGTGTCTTATCGCAGGAATCGAAATTAGATGGCACGAATTTTGCTTCAGTACTACTGATACGCCACGAGGCACGCTCTATGTCCTCTGGAATTTCGTTGGTTTCTGGCTACACCGTGTCATCTGCGTAGAAACTATTTCAGTGAGTGGTTTTCTGGCTTCTGGTGGTCGTGTAATTCATAACTATAACGGACAGGAGCGAGTGTAGGGAAACTATGCGTAACACAAGGGACGAAGATGGGACATGAATTTGAACTCCGTCCCACCTGCATCCGAGCTAGGAGACTAATCCACCG
This sequence comes from Schistocerca cancellata, assembly GCF_023864275.1. NCBI lineage: Eukaryota > Metazoa > Arthropoda > Insecta > Orthoptera > Acrididae > Schistocerca > Schistocerca cancellata. Next base: position 290,417,437 of record NC_064628.1, on the reverse strand, counting down.
CACACGCTCGCTCGTTAGAACTGCTTCCAGTATCAACAACTACTGTGGAATTCTCTGTGAAACTGATCGTGCTGTCTAGTGCCTATGCTCAGATTCAATACAAAAGAGTAATCCACGTGGATGTAAACGTCTCATGTCGTTTCAGAGATATTTTCTGCAAGAAGTGTTCCACAGCTCCCAAATGAGTCAGAAGTGATACCTTCAAATCTCCGAAAGTTGATGTATGAATAAATTTCTGTGCGCGACTAGTTTCGATCTTAGATCAGTCATTATCAGATCTACATATTACAGGGCATTAACAAAACTATCCCATTTCATAAGCCTACACTTTCTACAAAAATGAAGTGAGGATCTTGTTGTGAGTTTTAAGTTGCACATAGGACCGTACTTTTTATTTTCAAAAGAACCATCTGATTTTCAATGGTATCTCTTCTACATTCATGCACATGCATCGTTGGGTATTTTTTTGCAATTATGTTTATAATCAAAATATTGATTTATGTTTCACAAGTGTTCAATGTATCTTGAGCAGACATGCGACAAACTTTCAGACGATAGTCAAACTCGTCCCATACTTTAGCGAACATGTCTGGAGTTAATGCATTCACTATTGTTATTACTCGTTGTCACAGTTCCCCCAAAATGGTCGAAGTTCACTATCCATCAATAAGCCTTATGGACCAGAAGTAGCCGCCTGGAGTGGCAGAGCGGTTCTAGGCGCTTCAGTCCGGAACCGCGCGACTGCTGCGGTCGCAGGTTCGAATCCTGCCTGGGGCATGGATGTGTGTGATGTCCTTAGGCTAGTTAGGTTTAAGTAGTTCTAAGTTCTAGGAGACTGATGACCTCAGATGTTAAGTCCCATAGTGCTCAGAGCCACTTGAAACTTTTTTTTTATTTTTTTTTTTTTACCAGAAGTAAACAACGCTTTGGTACGACTGACAGATTTCATTATGTAAAGTTTTAAAGAAGAATACCGTTTTTATTTTTATCTTATTTTTATTCACCACCATACACTATCAGTTCCTGCTTCAGGTGTATGTCGACATAGTATAAATCTCATGTTATCAAATACAGACCATGAGTATAAAGGCCACCGTGCTTCCGCTCTTCCTGTGCAATTTTTTTGCCTCGCCTTTGGCGTAGGTTCAGAGCCTACGAAATTTTTCGTATGTTTCAGCAACAGTGATTCCGCTAGCCAACCTTTTTTCTTTATGTTCAAATGTGTGTGAATTCCTAACGGACCAAACTGCCGGAGGTTATTGACCCCTAGACTTACTACTTAACATAAACTAACGACAACACACACACACACACACACACACACACACACACACACATACACACATTCCCGAGAGAGGACTGTAACCTCCGGCGGGAGGGGCCGCGCGACACGCGACATGGCGCCTCCAACCTGTTTTTCTGACTGCGATCTTTTTATTCAGTACTTCCGACGTCCCGTAGCTCTTAGTTGAGTCGCATTTATAAAATTCATTGTTCTCTCATTTGTCCACTTCTCAAACTCACGACAGGCTACAATACTTTTGCAGGAACGAGTGTTTTGGGAAGGAAATAATGAAAAGGTATGAATTAAAAATAAATAAAGGAGTGAAGTAATGGTATTGGGAAGAGAGAAAGGGATCAATGGAAATATTTCCTGGAATGGAGAAGCCCTCAAAGTGGTAGAAAGTTTCACTTATTTAGGGAGTGAAATATCTAGGGATGGAAGAATAACTAACGAAATTCATTGGAGGTTACAGAAGGGAGGCAATTTCTACCAAACAATAAAACACCTGATTTGGAACAAGAAAGTTTCAGAAAAAGCAAAACTCCTTATGTATAAGAATTATTACTTCCCTATTGTCACCTATGTTGGAGAAACATGGAAAATGACAGAAAGGGACTGGAGCAGACTGCAAGCAGGGGAAATGAAATTTCTCAGAGCATTTAAGGGAAAAACAAGAATGGACAGAGTAAGGACTGTAGAGATTAGAAAGGACCTTAATCAAGAAAGTATGAGAGAAGAAGTTGAAAAAAAGAAATTAAGATGGTATGGGCATGTTAAGAGGATGCATGGGCAGAGACTTCCGAAAATTATGTAAGAACTAAAGATGGATGGGAGAAGACCTAGAGGGCGCCCAAGAACACGGTGGAAAATTGGGAGTGAGAATATCTGTGGAAAGGAGAGGTGTGTCCTGGCAGCAAGTAGAGGAAGAAAAGTGGTGGGAGGACCGAGCTAAATGGAGAGGACTCGTCAGCACCCAGACTCGGCAGTAGCTGGAGAGGGATCCGGATATAGATAGACAGATAGTGTTTTGGGTCGTACTGTTCAGCGGACATTGTTCAACATAAGGTTCCGCACCAGACAACCCCCACGTATTCACATGATCAGCCATGACTTCTTCGGTTGCAGTGGACACTTTTGTTGCTACACCGGACTGATGGTCGTGTCCGGATATGCAGTCATCCGGGTGAACAGCTGGTCCAAACATGCAATGAGCCACAGACGCAGGCCGTTGAGGGCAGCATTATGCTGTAGAGAACATTCACCTGGGATATATTCGGACCTATGCTAACAGCTGTGAGCTGTATGAAAATTATGCGACCCACTTGCATCTCTTTATACCTGATGTCTTCTCCGACAGCGATGACATCTTCCAAGAGGATAACTGTCCGAGTCAAAAGTCCAGAATCGTGGTGCAGTGGTTTGAAGACCATGGCAGGGATCTCACATTGAAGTTTTAGTCACCTACTTCGCCTGATCTGAACTCGACGGGCACATCTGGGGCGCTACTGGCGCCAGCCCTGTGCCCAAAAATCATCGGCTCGTAAATTATGGGAATTGTATGATCTATGGATAGACGTATGGTGCTACATACCCTTGGATCGACCAAGCAGAGTGCAGGCAAAATAACGCGGCTGTAGATGCAGTCAGCAGGGCGCGCACGCGCTGCGGGGATGCGGGCAGGCGCTGTAGGGAGAAACGCCGAGCCCTGGCAGGCAAGTGCCGTTCTAAACTGAAGCTTACGCTCTTTTTTTAATATTAAGTGTAGCCCCTCCACATCTTCACTTGCGTGGTAACCAGTCAAAAGGCTCTACTGCCACGTCTGCTTTGGTTAGTATCTATTAGGAATTCCGCTGAAAATGCAACAAAAGACGCGATTCATTTTCGCCTGACGTATTAACCATTTGTAACTTTCCGAGAAGCATCTCGAGTGACGAATTTTGTGCAAAATCTACGTTTCTCATGTTGCCATATTAAAATTTGTTTATTTTGACAAAATACAGCAGAGTTTACACAATGTCACCTCATTAACGTGTTCAGAAGACGCAACTGCAACAGAATTCTGAGACAGTGGTTTATTATGTTTATTAAGTGAGGAACTGAGGAAATTTAAGGACAATAGCTTATGAAAAAGCACATTCTCAGTACAAAAATAAACGTGTAACACCTTCATTAAGTCGTTCCAAACCCCATTTTGCGTTTCACCGGCTGTCGATGGCCCTTAAAAATTACGTTCTTTCACTAAAAAGGTCTGTAGTTCGTCGACTAATTATACGGAAAAATATTCTCCTCTTTGCTTGCTATAATTTGCCAAAATCTCATTTCGATGTCTCAAACCGTTTATGAAATACGAGAAATATTGTGGATATTTCATTCTGGCTTTATCGCTGACATGCGCGACCGCATGTGAGTGTGCCGCATACGATCAATCTTCTCGAGAATGGTGACAGATAGAGACCTCCACCCAAATCTGAAGAAAAATTCAATATGTTAGCTAAATTTCGAAAGCAGCAACGTATTGTGTAATATCCACCAAACGCAAAATCGTAGCGACCCTTATTTTTCATTCTAAATTTTTTCGAACTTCACTTAGTGTCTTACTTAATAATTATGACCATTAACGAAGCGATGGCCGCGGTGGTCTAGCGGTTCTAGGTGCGCAGTCCGGAACCGAGCGACTGCTACGGTCGCAGGTTCGAATCCTGTCTCGGGCATGGATGTGTGTGATGTCCTTAGGTTAGTTAGGTTTAAGTAGTTCTAAGTTCTAGGTGACTGATGACCTCAGATGTTAAGTCCCATAGTGCTCAGAGCCGTTTTGAAGCGATGGCCACGTCATCATGAAGCTGACATAAATCTATAAGTAATGCAAGAACGATTTTTTTTACCGAACAGTTTCTGTAAAATCGTTTGACAAGGATTACAGGGCGTGCGCTTCGATACTGTCAAACGTAGCGCGTAGCCCAACGGCCGACAGTAGGCAAATATTATCGTCCTGCCCTTATACTTCCGAACAAACGAATGACCTCGCCCAGAGCTTTGGACGAAAATTGGTCACTACGCATCGGCCACCGTATCCTGCACGGACTGTAGCTAATCCATTTCGCGCAGAATCGCTTTTGTTTTGCATTCTGAAGTAATGTTTTGGCTTATCAGTGTAACATAAACTAAAGCTGTCATAAATCGGAAGATTGGTTCGAACGGCACAGTGCTTCACTAGGCGTGGTTCTGTTGGAGGTGGAATGATGTTGCCTTCATCCTACCTTTTGAGCTACCTTATGCACCCAGTAGTAGAGGAACACACCGTTTAATGTGGTCTCCGGAAACGTGGCGCAATTTGGCATTTTTCACATTAAGAAACATTGCCAAAAGTGAACGAAGTAATTAATCACAGATAAAACTTCCTACAGTAGCCAGGGATCAAACAGAAGACAAGATCGTTATATTGACGAATGAGGTGATAGATAATTCATCGTTTTAGGAGTATGTGATAACAAATTCAGACCTATTGAAACACACATGTCACAGTAAAGGCTGTCCAGACACTCGCACGAATGCACTGTGCACTCCCCTGCTACAGCAAAACAGGCGTGTAATCTCGCATGCAAACGATTGTAAAGGTGGTGAACGGCATCCTGCTATAGACTGTCCCAAGAATCTTGTGCCTTTCGTTACAATTCGTCAACGGTTCTTGCAGGCCATGGAGAACGAGTTAGTTCCAGCTTGATCATGTGCCATACGTGTTCAATTGATCTTGCTGGCGAGAGCAGTTGTTGTGCACCACAAAGGGCACACTCTATCGCAGCAGCCGTATGTGGAGGCATACTGTCCTGCTGAAAAAGCACGTCACCTTCCTTTCGAAGAAACGGCAGTGGCGCGGGTATAACAGCCTGCGAGTTGTAGCCGGTACTGGTCACTTTCCCCTTCGGAAACATCAGACACGACCGCGCGTGACTGATGGCTCGCCACACCAAGAAGCCTGGGATGGGAGCTGTGTGTCGTTGACAAATGCACTACGGATGAGGCAGCATTCCAGGCGTACCCCGTGCACCTCCACCTGTCCCATTCTGACAGAAAGTCCTCTCATCGCTGAGGATAGCAGAGCGCCACTCCACTCTCCAGTCAACTCTTTCACGACACCAGATTAGCATGCTTGGCAGTGTCGTAGTGTCCGGCCTGGCCTGGCGAGAGGCACACGTGATGTTAGTACTGCTGCAAGGAATGGTCCCTGATGACACGGCAGGTGCAAAATGTGTCCATATTTCGTCCTGGGATGATTTTCCATTAGCCACTGCTGCTCGCTCAGTGCCTCGAACTTCACGTGCCTGTGCAACCTCTTTGAAATTGCTGAAGCTATGCTTGTACTACAGAATAAATTTGCAGACACTGTTCACCCCTAAACTCAACACTGTTACTGCCTGCAGAATCAAAACAGAGGCTGCATACACAGGTCACCTGGGCGCCATCTGATCGCCGACGGGAATGACAAATGTATCACTAACATTGCCACCCCTCAGTATGCACATAATACACAAGGTGCCACTGAATACAGTTCTTGAAGGTTGTTGTTGTTGTGGTCTTCAGTCCTGAGACTGGTTTGATGCAGCTCTCCATGCTACCCTATCCTGTGCAAGTTTCTTCATCTCCCAGTACCTACTGCAACCTACATCCTTCTGAATCTGCTTAGTGTATTCATCTCTTGGTCTCCCTCTACGATTTTTACCCTCCACGCTGCCCTCCAATGCTAAATTTGTGATCCCTTGATGCCTCAGAACATGTCAAGTTGTGCCACAAACTCCTCTTCTCCCCAATCCTATTCAGGACCTCCTCATTAGTTATGCGATCTACCCATCTAATCTTCAGCATTCTTCTGTAGCACCACATTTCGAAAGCTTCTATTCTCTTCCTGTCCAAACTATTTATCGTCCATGTTTCACTTCCATACATGGCTACACTCCATACAAATACTTTCAGAAACGACTTCCTGACACTTAAATCTATACTCGATGTTAACAAATTTCTTTTCTTCAGGAACGCTTTCCTTGCCATTGTCAGTCTACATTTTGTATCTTCTCTACTTCGACCGTCATCAGTTAGTTTGCTTTCCAAATAGCAAAACTCCTTTACTACTTTAAGTGTCTCATTTCCTAATCTAATACCCTCAGCATCACCTGACTTAATTCGACTACATTCCATTATCCTTGTTTTGCTTTTGTTTATGTTCATCTTATATCCTCCTTTCAAGACAGTGTCCATTCCGTTCAACTGCTCTTCCAAGTCCTTTGCTGTCTCTGACAGAATTACAATGTCATCGGCGAACCTCAAAGTTTTTATTTCTTCTCCATGGATTTTAATACCTACTCCGAATTTTTCTTTTGTTTCCTTTACTGCTTGCTCAATATACAGATTGAATAACATCGGGGAGAGGTTACAACCCTGTCTCACTCCCTTTCCAACCACTGCTTCCCTTTCATGCCCCTCGACTCTTATAACTGCCATCTGGTTTCTGTACAAATTGTAAATAGCCTTTCGCTCCCTATATTTTACCCTTGCCACCTTTAGAATTTGAAAGAGAGTGTTCCAGTCAATTCTTGAAGGTGGTGTTGCATTTTCTTCCCGGCAGTTAGAAAAAAAAATGTGTTGTTTTATGTCTTTGTACAGGGTGTCCGCCCCCAGTAGCTGAGTGGTGAGTGCGAGAGAATGTCAATCCTGAGGGCCCGGGTTCGATTCCCGGCTGGGTCGGAGATTTTCTCGGCTCAGGGACTGGGCGTTGTGTTGTCCTAATCGTCATCGTTTCATCCCCATCGACGCGCAAGTCGCCGAAGTGGCGTCAAATCGAAAGACTTGCACCCGGCGAACGGTCTACCCGACGGGAGGCCCTAATCACACGACTCAATCAATTTGTACACGGGCCAGTCACATTAATGTGACGACTGCCTATGTTTGACGTCACCGTGCAAGAACCACTCACAATGTGACGACCGCCTATGTTCGACGTCAACGTGCAATTCACAGACGGGCAGGTGACAGCACTAGTAGTGGAGGGTATAAAAGCGTGTCGGGGGGGGGGGGGGGGTGACATGGAAATCAGTGCAGTCGTTGTCATAAGGCGGAAACAGAGCGATTTATTTGACGTCCAAAAGAGCATTATCATTGGCTTTCGGAACAAGGGTGGAAGAAATTCCGAAACGACTAAATCTGTAAAATGGTGGCCTTTCGCTGTGGTTAAAGCATACCGTGCATAGCAAAATAGCGCTATACAAAACCGGCGCCAAGGGGCCATAAATGACAGGAGTGAACAACGGCTGCGGAGGTGTGCACGAGTGAATAGATGCGCAACTGTTGAACAACTGACTGCCCGGGTGAACCGAGGGGCTAACAACAGTGTCTCCTCAACAACCGTTCAGCGAACGTTGCCGCGGGTGCTGACTGCTGTTCGCCAGCAACGAGGGCTGGTACCTGCATGCCTATACTGCAATCTAAAGTCCGCTGAGTGACGACAGGTGGCCTTTTCAGATGAATTACGTTTTATGCTCCATCGGGTACATGGCCTTTGCCTTTGGCGTGTACGGCGTGGAACGTCTGAAAAAAAAAAAAGAACAAAGAGGAAGCGTTATGATCTGGGGAATGTTTTCGTGACTTTCCCTGGGTGATCTTATCATTCTGGAAGGAGCAATGGATTAACACAAGTATGCATCTATCCTCGGGGAACACGTCCACCCCTATACGCAGTTTGTTTTTCCTCGAGACTATGGCAGCTATCACCAGGGCAATGCAACGTGTCACACGGCTCTCAGTGTACCCAGCACCAGAATGGGTTAGCCGTACTCCCCCGGCCACTAAGCTCCCAGTATTTAACCCCAATCGAGAATCTGTACGACCACCTCGGTAGAGTATTCGTGCCACGAATCCTCAGCCGAGATATCTAACGCAGCTGGCCACCACCCTGTTGTCGGCGTGGCTCGACATCCCTTTCGGTACTTTTCAGAACCTCATTGACTCTCTTCCTGCCCGACTCTTAGCGGTCCGAGCAGCAAAAGGTGTTCTTCAGGTTTTTCTACTGGTGGTAACATTAATGTAACTGGACAGTGTATTACTGTTTTCATTCCGACGTAATAAGTTTCTTTTTTACTTTGTATTCCAACTACTTGTTGTGTTGTGTTGTCTAAAACTTCTATGAAGATTTAGGGGTGGATAAATCCACAGATAAAATCTCGCTTGTACATCTGATGCCAGAGAACTGATTCTCCATGGTATATTTGTTACACTATGTCGTATTGATGTTGATCGAAGATTGAAACTAGTCTTGAAGAAAGATATATTAATACAACAGCAGTTTTAAAGATGTTATTTTTAAATTATTTCAAAGAGTTAAGCATATAAACAGTCTCCTTATGCTGAACAATAGAAGTTGCGAGTCTCTGTTACGAAAAAAAACCCCTGCTCAAAGAAGTGAGGGGGACACGAGACAACGCAGTAGCTGTGGGAATGCCTGCCAGTTTCCCGAGTGGTTTGCATAAGGGGGCGTCTCTGTCGGAGGTCGTGCGCCGCGCGCTCCACATACTGGGTCGGCAATTTTCTTTATCGCGCCGGTAATTTTAACCGGCCGTGTTTCGCTACCGCGTCATACCGGCCGGAAAGCGGAGCAAACCTGTTCTTACGTGGCCCTAAGTAGTCGAGTTACGGGCACGGCCTTCCTCCGGTCCATAACAACGGCGTACGCAACAGACTCATCTGAGGCAATATTGCGACTGCAGCATAGCTGTAATGTTATGCTCTATATTCCTGCAGCGCCAACCGCTTTTCAGCCATTAGCGCGCGAAAGTTGATGAAGGACTCAGGATTTTCTTTTTGCTCTTAGTAGAGCAAGTTTGAAAATATGCCAGCAGACCAATTATAATAATACTAAAATAAAGTACAACGAATGAAGAAAATTGTAAAATAAAAAAATTAGTCATTGAACTAGTTATTGAGTTTTCGTATGTGCTGTCAGGAATGTCACAGTTGGTAGTAATTGATAGATAGTATGTCCTCTTCTGAAACCGAAGTGATATCTGGGGCTTCCCAAGGAAATGCTACAGACTTTTTGCTGTTCTTAATCTATATAAATTATTTACGTGACTATCTGAACAGCCCTGTTAGATTATCTTCAGATGACGCTGTCATATACCTTCTGGTAATGGTATCAGAAATCAAAAGGAATTACAAAATGATTAGACAAGATATTTACATGATGCGAAACGTGGCAGTTGACCCTACACAATAAAAATATGATCAAATGCACGATATACAACACAAATTTAAAGTTTGTAGATTTAACTAAATACTTAGGGATTACAGCTACAAACAACTTAAATTGTAACCATGACATAGAAAATGTTGTGGGAAAGCCGAACTAAAGACTACGCTTTATTGGCAGAATACTTAGAAGTTGCAACAGATCTACTAAAGAAACTGTCTACACTACGCTTGGCCGCCCTCCTGTATGCTGCTGTGCGATGTGGAATGCTTATCACCTAGGATTGACAGATGACATCGAAAAAGGTCAAAGAATGGTAACACTGTTTTGTAATATCGCGAAATAAGGGAAAGAGTATCACGAATAGGATAAACAAACTCGGTTGGCAACCATTAAAACAAAGGAGTTTTTTTGATCCGGTTTTTTTGCCACGAAATTTCAGTAATCAACTTTCTCCTCCGAATGTCAAAATAATTGTTGACTCTCATCTACATAGGGAGAAATGACCACCGGAATAAAATAAATCGCGCGGGAAGATTTAGGAGTTCAGTTTTCTCACGTGCCAGAGTGAAACCGTCGAAAATTAGTCCGAAAGTGATTCTATGAACTGTCTGCCTAACACTTTTCGGTGCAGGTGTAAGGAAAACAATAATTTCGGTGTAGGTGTAAGGCAACTGAAGACAACGAGTGGGTAGTCATGAAAAATACTGAACAGTGGAAGAAAATTGATCTGGACAGATTTTGATAACGTAAATAGGATTTTAGAAACTAAGCGTATGAATTGCTGAAGTTTAGTCATCGTTCTCGGACCCGAATCTCACACAAAATAAAGCCATTCAGTGGTTAAGGCATCGGACTCGCATCGGGGGAAGCGGGGTTCAAATTCCCGACTGGCAGCGGCAGTCCAAATTTAGGTTTCCCGTAGGTTTTGTAACACGATTAAGGCGACTACCAAGATGATACCTTTGGGAAAAAAAAAAAAGAACACGAAGCCATTTGCTTGTGTTCCGTTTCTGATTACTTATCAGCTACTGCCTCAGATTTATTTTATTTTATTTGCGACTTGAGAGTAGCGAGTTCCTTTGCAGCTTCAAACCAAATGCGAGTTACTGCTCTGTTCGAGCATTGAAGTCACCACCTGTTTCCTTTAGCTTGGGCGCTAGCGGCTTAGGCGATGTACTGTCCTCTGCTGAGAAGACTACGCTCTACAGGAATGGGGCAACGAATCGGATGTGTGATGTGACATACGGGACATTTACACGCTCAGATATTTGCACCGACTTGTCTGTACTGACAGTGCTGCAGTGTTTGCACAGACAACACGTTGTGCGTGAAGAATCACCTCCTGAAAATTTTGTTTGTGCGACGTTTGACGGCTCTTGAATTGACTCAAGCTGTATATGCAGACCAGATGAAGTGGTTCAGTATTTCATATATGCCACGACATATTTCCGGCATGATGTGGATCAACGATGAAGGTGACATCACGGCAGAAAATTTCAGATCAGCATAGATTGTGTCAATTGACAAGTACGTCAATTTTACTGCCTCCTTATTACTATAACTCTTTCACAGGCATTTATCGAGTTTCTCATTTCAGTAGTAATGTACTGCAACAACACAAAGAATGTCTCTTCATCCTAGGTTGTTAAACTAAGCCTCTTTTTTAATTTTTATCTCTTTCAAACGATTAACATGCGGAAGTAATACACGATTTGGAAGCCAATTTTTTGCCCTTCTCTGTGCTGATATTTTTTCCTTTTCTAACTTCCGAAATAATAGGACTAGACAGAATAATTATCTTACAAGCAAATTTAATTAGTTTGGCCATGATCAGAAAATACCTGCGCTCTCGGACCACAGATTCAGCTGTGTGCGAAAGATGCATTGCGGTTGAATGGTGTAAAGAAGAACTGAATACTGCAAACCAGATGTGCGGGCGGTTGTTGCGAGCATGTTTGCTCAGACAACATTTTGTAAAAACATTTTCATGAAATTAAAGTCTGTAAAAATTGTAACTGTAGCTTGGTGAGGTATTAAATCATGTCCTCTAACCTCTTCAGCATTTTGTTATTTTTAGAATAATATTAGTCAGATTCTTCATTCGTATGTGCACGGTGTTCGTCGCTGTCGAGTACGTAGTTTATAAAGGCTGGAATTGTGTATGCAATTATTGAAAAGCGCTTTTTCGTCATGAAACACATTCAGTTTCAATCACTTAAAATACGGCTAATGGCAGAGTGTTCTCGTCCATTTCTCGTTAAATTGAGATGTGATACATGCATACACGTTTCACTAGATTTCCCCTTTGACACAGAGGCTACGTAAAAACGAAAAACAACAGCCCTCAACGTAACACAACAGGGCTGACAGAATCTGCTAGTAAGCCATTTTTTTCGGACCGGGCAGAAGGTAGCATGGAGAAGGACTGTTTGTCCACTCCCCGCCTCATCCTTCTTCTGTGCTGCTTGCTGTAAATACTAACTTTGCTCCTTTTTGACAGAGTGTCACTTTACTTAAATTTCCGATTTCATTCCCAGAGTCCAAGGAAGGTCGCTCAGTAATCAAAGAACGGCATAATGGGAGCACCGAAAGCTGGTGTAATATGTATTTATTAATAGTCAACCACCTCCCTCAGGGAAGGCTTCATGGTGTCAAATACATACATTAGTTGCAGTATCTGCCCCATATTTGCTGGATATAAACTGATCGCCTACGAATATGTACACATCACAGCAGCTTTTGGAGGTTCCATGACGCAATTCTTTACATACATTGAAGCCGTACAGCACCGGTTATGGTAAATATTTTGTATAGCAAATCAGTGGCCTCATACAGCGAGATATCTATCTTTACATCTTCATGCAGCAATCTTTAAGTACTTAGTTTGCGTAATGAAATACAGAGAACGCGTGACGAACAGTGTACAAGTGATTTCTTCTCCCTTCATATTGCAATCGACCTACTGCTCAGCAGCTAAGGATCTCTGCGCCGATGAGGTGAAACTTTAGTCTAGTTTCTTTCATTGTAAGGCTAAAGATGATCTTACCATTTAAAGAAACGAGTAGTGGCAGTTTCCCCTGCTTTTCGCAATAACTTCATTAAAAAGAACTCATCTTGATCATATGAGGCTTAAGAAACATTTCCTTACGAATAGCGGTTGAGTCACCTTTAAAATCTATCGTACGGTATTTAATTATCCGTGCTGGATCTCGTCGTGATGATAGAATGTAGATTTAACAAATTTTGTAACTTTGTGTTGACATCATAAGCATGTTATTTCTAATACAAACATGAAAAACAGTTTTCATCACCTCGTTTCCCAGAACTCCTGAAGATAGACGTAGACTGTGGACACTGTATCAGAGACACAGTCCCTTTGACTGTTCAGAGATGTCACTAAACCCGTCCAAAGATGTAAACAACCATGCATGAGTAGCGCCTATTAGACGGAGGGGGTCCGACAGCTGATCAGTTCCAGTCATTCCACCAGGAAAGAGGTACACGGCTCGTGTTGTCGGTAGTTCAACCATGCCTAGACAAGGGAAGTGTCCAGGCGTCCCAGAGTGAACCAAAGCGATGTTGTTCGGACATGGAGGAAATACAGAGAGAGACAGGAACTGTCGATGAGATGCCTCGCTCAGGCTGCCCAATGGCTACTACTGCAATAGATGACCGCTACCTACAGATTATGACTCGGGTCCTGACAGCAACGTCACCATGTTGAATAATGCTTTTCGTGCAGCCATAGCACGTCGTATTACGACTCAAACTGTGCGCAATAGGCTGCATGATGCGCAACTTCACTCCCGACGTCCATGGCAAGGTCCATCTTTGTAACCACACCATGCAGCGCGATACAGATGGACCCAACAACATGCCGAATGGACCGCTCAGGACTGTCATCACGTTCTCTTCATCGATGAGTGTCGCTTGTAGCTTCAACCAGACAATCGTCGGAGACGTGTTTGGAGCCAACCCGGTCAGACTGAACGCCTTAGACATACTGTCCAGCGAGTGCAGCTAGGCGGAGGTTCCCTGATGTTTTGGGATGGCATTATGTGGGGCCGACATACGCCGCTGGTGGTGATGTAAGGCGCCGTAACGGCTGTACGATACGTGAATGCCATCCTCCGACCGATAGTGCAACTACATAGGCAGCGTATTGGCGAGGAATTCGTCTTCGTGGACGACAATTCGCGCCCCTATTGTGCACATCTTCCTTCAGGATAACGACATCGCTCGACTAAAGTGGCCATCATGTTCTCCAGACATGAATCCTATTGGACATGCATGGTATGAATTGAAAAGGGCTGTTTATGGACGACGTGATCCACCAGCCACTCTGAGGGATCTGCGCCGAATCTCCGTTGAGGAATGGGGCAATCTGGAGCAACAGCGCCTTGATGAACTTGTGGATAGTGTGCCACGACGAATACAATCATGCATCAGTGCAAGAGGACGTGCTACTGGGTATTAGAGGTACCTGTGCGTAAAGCAATCTGGAACGCCACCTCTGAAGGTCTCACTGTATGGTGGTAAAAAATGCAATGTGTGGTTTTCATGGTCAATAAAAAGGAAGAAAATGATGTTTATGTTGATCTCTATTCCAGTTTTCTGTACAGGTTCCGGAACTCTCGGAACCGAGGTGATGCAAACTCTTTTTGATGTGTGTATTAATATATGAAAGTTATAATTATGACACATTTTCGGAAATATTAAAAAATTTTCATGTAGGTACTGTTAGTGTACATCGAGTGTGTCAATTTTTGTCTCCGTTTCTTTCCTTTTATAGTAGTACTGATATTAAGTAGTGCAAGTGTTTTTTTTTGTCGCAATGAGGATATTCTTGTTCTGATTTTTACTTTTGGGGCTTCATGATATGTTTAATTTGCGTCAACAAAAAAATGACTCTGAGCCCTATGGGACTTAACTTCTGAGGTCATCAGTCCCCTAGAACTTAGAACTACCTAAACCTAACTAACCTAAGGACATCACACATATCCATGCCCGATGCAGGATTCGAACCTGCGACCGTAGTGGTCGCTCGGTTCCAGACTGTAGCGCCTAGAACCGCTCGGCCACTCTGGCCGGCCAATTTGCGTCAACAGCTCAAGGAAAAATGTATAAATTGTTTAGGAGCTAGCTCCAGTTGCTCATTTAGAATGTATTGGGTTAACTGAGGGTGTGATATATATATATATATATATATATATATATATATATATATATTTGAAAGTCCCTCCTAAGAGTCGCCAGACGCATTTTCGCTGATATATGTGGTTGCAGGCCTTTTCCGCGTATTGCAATCATAAAATCTTGTCGGGTGACCAGGCAAGTAATAGCGTCGACTTCTCGCAACGTTTCATGAGTTTCGGTCTGTCTTTTTGAGACGAAGATGAGGCGCACGAAACTCACTGAAACGTTGCGACAGGTCGACTTCAAACCTCTCGGCTTATCATCTGAGAATATTTTACCTTTTCTCTGGTGTCTCGGCAGACATCTGCAACTTCTGTTTTGCAATGTGTAGTTGAAGTCTGCCGAACAAATATTGCTCATCACGTCGTTCATGTGACGCCCAGAGTCGACGGAGGGCGTCGGTTTGTTTCCGGTTACAAACAAGATGATTGTTAAAGCGGAATTTTCCGTGCCCAGTCGACAGAACGGTACCAGTGGTCGCAACCTTTCTTAGACGATTACCCACGTGTGCAATCAGACATCAGCTAGTACTCACGCCCTCTCACCCTTCCCCCGCCCTCCCGCCATTTGTTACACTTACCCCCCCCCCCCCCCCCCGCCCCGTCCCCCATTTCTCCAACATTATCACCAACTTCAGCACCTAACTAAACTGTAGACTTTTCTTGGAACACTTTTATTTTTAAAATAAAGAAAGATGAATGATATTTAGTTTGTGTCTGTGTGTGTGTGTGTTAGAATGAATGACGCAGGAATTCGTGGCGCATCGCAAGTGCTACCTACAACTCCTTCTCAGAGAAGAAACTAACTATCCACAGTGAGGAAACACAAAACAGGCTTCCCCTGCATTACTCCTCTCCATTGCGGCACTTGCCTGACCTGCACACTACAACCCCACTTAAAATAAAATAGGTTCAGATGTGCGCACTATACTTACTGTTCGTAAATCACTTCACTGCTGCACTCCGTACTTCTGAACTGGCAGGAATTGGACGACTTTAGGCTGTTAATGCTTTGTGTCAAACGACTCTAATAATAATAATAATAATAATAATAATAATAATAAAAGAATAGTGCACAGCACTATAATAGTCCTTATATGGTTACTGGTATGTCGTGGTGTCAATTCATTTATCTGTTTCGAAGCAAGCAATTTGTGAACTACTGCAGGTACTATGTACAACTTGGAGAAGACATGTTATTGAGATATTTAGAATTTGTTACGTATGTGTGTCACTTTTATCATCAGCGACGTATAATGCTACGAACTGAGAAAAAGTAATTACTGATAACGTATATAACCAGTATTAGAGTTGTTCAAAATTGTGATAACAGGTATGCTCTTCTGAAGATAATCTAGTTTCATGTCTGAAATAGATTCGAATCATTTAGTTTTTACCCCTCAGGGTGTAAGTATCCCCTTGCTGGGAACCAATGGTCTAGCGCGAAATCCGTTTTATTGACATATGGTAACAGTGACATTAAAACACAAATAATAACCAGTACTCTACCAGCGACTGACTAGCGCTGCTGCATGGCGGTAATAGCTCGGGTCAGGACGGCGCTGTGGCTGCTGTAGTACTGGTTATTCTTGATGTTTCACTGTCCCAGTTAATATATAGTAACGAATATCGCTCTAGAGTAATCTGAGACCACTCTATCGACAGGTCCCCATCTCGTGGTCGTGCGGTAGCGTTCTCGCTTCCCACGCCCGGGTTCCCGGGTTAGATTCCCGGCGGGGTCAGGGATTTTCTCTGCCTCGTGATGACTGGGTGTTGTGTGCTGTCCTTAGGTTAGTTAGGTTTAAGTAGTTCTAAGTTCTAGGGGACTGATGACCATAGATGTTACGTCCCATAGCGCTCACAGCCATTTGAACCAACCTATCGACAGGGCGCGTAAAATTCTGCCTCAAAAATAATTTTGTAACTGTCTACACTTTCCGACATTTGGCGTCGCATAAAAGACTGATTGCAAAATCAAATATATATATATATATATATATTTGATTTTGCGTATATTTGAAACGTCAATAAAAACTAAACGAGCAGCGATAGAAATACACCGTTTGTTGCAATATGATGGGACAACAGTACATTTTCAGGCAGACAAACTTTCGAAATTACAGTAGTTACAATTTTCAACAACAGACGGCGCTGCGGTCTGGGAAACTCTATAGTACGATATTTTCCACATATCCACCATGCGTAGCAATAATATGGCGTAGTCTCTGAATGAAATTACCCGAAACCTTTGACAACGTGTCTGGCGGAATGGCTTCACATGCAGATAAGATGTACTGCTTCAGCTGTTCAATTGTTTCTGGATTCTGGCGGTACACCTGGTCTTTCAAGTGTCCCCACAGAAAGAAGTCACAGGGGTTCATGTCTGGCGAATAGGGAGGCCAATCCACGCCGCCTCCTGTATGTTTCGGATAGCCCAAAGCAATCACACGATCATCGAAATATTCATTCAGGAAATTAAAGACGTCGGCCGTGCGATGTGGCCGGGCACCATCTTGCATAAACCACGAGGTGTTCGCAGTATCGTCTAAGGCAGTTTGTACCGCCACAAATTCACGAAGAATGTCCAGATAGCGTGATGCAGTAATCGTTTCGGATCTGAAAAATGGGCCAATGATTCCTTTGGAAGAAATGGCGGCCCAGACCAGTACTTTTTGAGGATGCAGGGACGATGGGACTGCAACATGGGGCTTTTCGGTTCCCCATATGCGCCAGTTCTGTTTATTGACGAAGCCGTCCAGGTAAAAATAAGCTTCGTCAGTAAACCAAATGCTGCCCACATGCATATCGCCGTTATCAATCCTGTGCACTATATCGTTAGCGAATGTCTCTCGTGCAGCAATGGTAGCGGCGCTGAGGGGTTGCCGCGTTTGAATTTTGTATGGATAGAGGTGTAAACTCTGGCGCATGAGACGATACGTGGATGTTGGCGTCATTTGGACCGCAGCTGCAACACGGCGAACGGAAACCCGAGGCCGCTGTTGGATCACCTGCTGCACTAGCTGCGCGTTGCCCTCTGTGGTTGCCGTACGCGGTCGCCCTACCTTTCCAGCACGTTCATCCGTCACGTTCCCAGTCCGTTGAAATTTTTCAAACAGATCCTTTATTGTATCGCTTTTCGGTCCTTTGGTTACATTAAACCTCCGTTGAAAACTTCGTCTTGTTGCAAAAACACTGTGTTCTAGGCGGTGGAATTCCAACACCAGAAAAATCCTCTGTTCTAAGGAATAAACCATGTTGTCTACAGCACACTTGCACGTTGTGAACAGCACACGCTTACAGCAGAAAGACGACGTACAGAATGGCGCACCCACAGACTGCGTTGTCTTCTATATCGTTTACATCACTTGCAGCGCCATCTGTTGTTGAAAATTGTAACTACTGTAATTTCGAAAGTTTGTGTCGCCTGAAAATGTACTGTTGTCCCAAGCATATTGCAACAAACGGTGTATTTCTATCGCTGCTCGTTTAGTTTTTATTGCCGTTTCAACTATACCGGTCATTGATCAAGATCATTCGTTATGGAATTTGATTTGACTATAATAAACTCCATAGTTGCTGGTTCCTTAATTCTGATACTATATTCCCCTATTTGTCTCACGCGTGGAGTCTCATAACCTATTACCGGTACTTCACTAAGTGAAATTACGTTGTGTCGACGTGTCTTCGAGAATGAACACACCTCCATTTGGCGATGACGTCGCCTTCCGTTCCGTTGACGTCTCTGGCGTGAGTTGACATTTGTAGAGTGAAAATCAATAACTATCTAAGTGCCAGACAATTTTTTTTGTTTTGTTTTGTTTAGATAGACGCGAAAAACCAAGCTAAGTGCTGTCGCCAACATCCTGAAAAGCGGCCTAAGCGGTACGATCATTTCTAGTGGTTCATACACAACTGGCCATTGAAATTGCTACACCACGAAGATGACGAGCTACAGACGCGAAATTTAACCGACAGGAAGAAGATGCTGTGATATGCAAATGATTAGCTTTCCAGAGCATTCACATAAGGATGGCGCCGGTGGCGACACCTACAACTTGCTGACATGAGGAAAGTGTCCAACCGATTTCTCATACACAAACAGCAGTTGACCGACGTTGCCTGGTGAAAAGTTGTTGTGATGCCTCGTGTAAGGAGGAGAAATGCGTACCATCACATTTCCGACTCTGATAAAGGTCGGATTCTAGCCTGTCGCGATTGCGGTTTATCGTATCGCGACATTGCTGCTCGCGTTCGTTGAGATCCAAAACTGTTAGCAGAATATGGAATCGGTGGGTTCAGGAGGGTAATACGGAACTCCGTGCTGGATCCCAACGGCCTCGTATCACTAGCAGAAGAAATGACAGGCATCTTATCCGCATGGCTGTAACGGATCGTGCAGCCACGTCTCGATCCCTGAATCAACAGATGGGGACGTTTGCAAGACAACAACCATCTGCACGAACAGTTTGACGACGTTTGCAGCAGCACGGACTATCAGCTCGGAGACCATGGTTGCGGTTACCCTTGACGCTGCATCACAGAGAGGAGCGCCTGCGATGGTCTACTCAAAGACGAACCTGGGTGCACGAATGGCAAAACGTCATTTTCTTCGGATGAATCCAGGTTCTGTTTACAGCATCATGATGGTCGCATCCGTGTTTGGCGTCATCGCGGTGAACGCACATTGATAGCATGTATTCGTCATCGCCATACTGGCGTATCACCCGGCGTGATGGTATGGGGTGCCATTGGTTACACGTCTCGGTCACCTCTTGTTCGCATTGACGGCACTTTGAACAGTGGACGTTACATTTCAGATGTGTTACGATCCGTGGCTCTACCCTTCATTCGATCCCTGCGAAACCCTACATTTCAGCAGGATAATGCACCATCGCATGTTGCAGGTCCTGTACGGGCCTTTCTGGATACAGAAAATGTTCGACTGCTGCCCTGGCCAGCACATTCTCCATCTCCCACTAATTGAAAAAGTCTGGTCAATGGTGGCCGAGCAACTGGCTCGTCACAATACGCCAGTCACTACTCTTGATGAACTGTGGTATCGTGTTGAAGCTGCACGGGCAGCTGTACCCGTACACGCCATCCAAGCTGTGTTTGACGTATCAAGGCCGTTATTACGACCAGAGGTCGTTGTTCTGGGTACTGATTTCTCAGGTTCTCTGCACCCAAATTGCGTGAAAATATAATAACATGTCAGTTCTTATATAATATATTTGTCCAATGAATACCTGTATATCATCTGTATTTCTTCTTGGTGTAGCAATTTTCGTGGCCAGTAGTGTACAAGGCCCGAAATGTAGTAGAGCGGTTTGTGTCGGCCCACTAGTGACGCTAAAACGGGCCAAGTGCCACAAAGCCTTATAACAGTTTTCAGCGTGTGGTAGAGATTTGGCCCAGATTGAAAAACGTAAGAAGCTGGAAGAATGTCGAGTACCAAACGATCTCGTAAAAGTTGTGGAGAATGCGATACGTAACAATCCATTTGTGGTTACTGTGCTCCACGCTGAGAACTTTTTATTTAAAAAAAAAAAGCAGCCGATACATGTATTAACATGACGGTAAGAAATATTTCAGAATGGTGTTGGATTCAAGTGAAAAAAAAAATGCACCTGGTGTCGTCAACACGAGAACAATGTTTAACGAACTGGAAGGCTAGAGTACCTATAAGATTTTTAAGAAAAGGTTTACCACTGGCTTAATAAAGAACTTTGTTTTACCGCCGCAACAGTGTAAAATCTACTTTTCCGCTGAAAAGAAAAAGGATCTGCAACAGATGTTGGTGTATTTAGAAGTAGCTAATAGAACATTTCTCGGACGTTTAATCTATTAAAATAACTTTGTGCGCTATAAAATTAAAAGGAGGATTGAAATATTGAATGAATGCCATGTGCTGCAATACAGCGTCTTTTACTTTCTACTAAAAAGGCGTCAACAGACGCAGCGAAATAAAATGTTTGTTCTTAAAAACCTGATATTTTTTTAGTGCTTGTTCCATAGATCATTAATACGACACTTCGTAATGATGTCGAACGTATCAGGTTAATAAAAGGTGTCTGTACACATTACACAAAATGTTACATGACACTTAATATTTTTTGTGGGGAGTGTGGAAATTATCCACTTACTATATCCAAAAATTCATCTAATGAGTAGAAGGAGTTGCCATTCCGAAATTCTTTTAATTTCCTTTTAAATGCTATTTGGCTATCTGTCAGACTTTTGATGGTATTAGGTAAGTGACCAAAGACTTTTGTGGTAGCATAATTTACCCCCTTCTGAGCCAAAGTTAGATTTAACCTTGAGTAGTGAAGATCCTCCTTTCTCCTAGTGTTGTAGCCATGTATACTACAAGAGATTACTTTCGTTGGGACTTAACTCGTTTTTGACAACTCTATGGCATTTAGCACGTTCTCCGTTTTACATAATGAAATACTTATAATCATTCACAAAAGGAAGGGAACTTATAAAAAATTGTAATAGTCGTGTGACTCTTATTCTAGACAAGGATTAAAAAATATGCTCAGGTTTTCTCATTAAAATATTTTTGTTAAGACAAAAAAGTGAATAACACGGAATCCGTTTTTTGGCACTTGGCCCTTTATTGGTTTCCGTTCTAATTCACTTTACTGTTCGTCATTGGTGCACTCTACAAATCTTGGATCACAGCAGCAGACTGCAAGTAACGCAGTGTCCACAACATCTGTCTGCCGAAGTCGAACATGTTGCCGCTAAACTGGTTTTGTAGAAATAGAGTGGCTAACAGTGGCTGCTTGATGTTATTTAAGTAAGAAACCTCTTGTAGTTACACGCAGCCGCGATTTCGTAATAGCTGTTTTCGACAAGACCGCGTTCATCGATAGCCTCGTGTAGACACAGTGGCTAGGAAACGCTCCGGTACGACCACAATTAGCCCTGGCCGCGCTTGCGTAGCAGTACGGTGTAGATCCACTTGTTGCGGTTTGGCAGTGTGCATCGGTGTCGGTCGCGGTCGCTGGCCGTTCGGCTGTCGTGGCGCTGCGCCTGGCCACCCCTGCGCCTGGGGAACAGGTTATGCCTGGGCCAGCGCGCCCTTCCGGAAAACACGTGTCGCCTGCTAACGCCGCGAGCCGCCGGCCGGGGTCACGCGGCACGGCCGCCGGGCCTTCACTGCTGTCGCAGCCCCTGTCCGCGGGGGTCACCTTTCGCGCAGGTCACTGCCCACTGGGCACTCCGAAACACTGTCGCTGCTCGACGCGACGCCCCACTCGAAGTTTTCGACTTCCTTGACACTCTTTCGCCACTTCTCTTGTCACTGGCTCTGTCATCAGTTTTTGTTTTGTTTTCAGAACTTTGTGGTCTCCATACTACCATTACGAGCCCACGCGTTTAATATCTCTCGAGTATCGTCACTAACAGCAATGTCACTTAATCTCCTATACCTTCTAACAACCCTACCACAATAAAGGTCAAAATTTAATAATGATTGTGGTGTTGCTCACGCTGCTAGATACTGCATTTTCGGGCAACAACAAAGTTATTATGTGGCAGGTGTCATTAGAGCACAGTTAATAAAGTTATTTCATGTAATAACGAATAAACTAGGCACTCATCTTTTCGTGTGTCCGCCCCAGTAGCTGCGTGGTCAGCGTGACGGATTGCCGTCCTCCGGGCCCGGGTTCGATTCCCGGCTGGGTCGGAGATTTTCTCCGCTCAGGGACTGGGTGTTGTGTTGTGTTCATCATCATTTCATCCCCATCCGGCGTGCAGGTCGCCCAATGTGGCGCCGAATGTAATAAGACCTGCGCCAAGGCGGCCGGACCTGCCCCGCGAGGGGCCTCCCGGCCAATGACGCCAACCGCTCATCATCATCATCATCTTTTCGTGTTTCCCAAGGTGGTCTCGTTGTAAAATCATGGCTTAATCGTCGAAAATCTAGGTTCAAATGGCTCTGAGCACTATGGGACTCAACTTCTGAGGTCATTAGTCCCCTAGAACTTAGAACTAGTTAAACCTAACTAACCTAAGGACATCACACACATCCATGCCCGAGGCAGGATTCGAACCCGCGACCGTAGCGGTCTCGCGGTTCCAGACTGCAGCGCCTAGAACCGCACGGCCACGTCGGCCGGCGAAAATCTAGGTGGTGATGATTCCAAGCACGGATGCAAAGAGGCCTAGGTTTTATTCTGCTATATTCAAAAGATTTATAGATGTGTTTCACAAACCACTCTTGAAGATTAAATCTTTGAAAGTTAGCACAATGGTGATGTAAAAAAGTAATCAGTACTCCGAATTTAAGTTATACTTCCTTTTTTATTACTTTTGCTGCAATATTACGTAACACACAAAACATCACTGCACAATACAAAACATACTTGAAAACATCTTCCTCACTGTTAAAGTTCACATTTTATAAGCTGACTACAATATGCGTCTTTCCAACATGACGTCCAAGACTTGACCTTCTCAAGGTCCGATTCTCTAACAACTAATAACCTCTTACGCGCCCAAAAATCTAGAGTTACAAGTACGTCAAAGATCATAGTGACAAAAGAAAGAATACACATAAGAATAATATCATTGCAACATAAACATATCGATGTATCAAAGTATCTCTACAATAATGAAATCAAATCTGAATGTTGTCTCAGAAATATGTTAACTACTTTACAGAAACACAGTAGAATATTGCTGGTATCGAAAGGTTCAGTTGAGGTGCCGTAATGGTTACGTAATTCAAGTACCATTACAACCTGAACCAGAATACAAAGCGACTGCCAGCTGGTTGCTTACAGGACAACTACCACAGCAACAACCTATCAGAATGTGAGTTTTTCTAACACTTCGACCTGTTCACAGTTGTCATATCACCAGACCACCCCAGCTGCCGGTCAATCAGTCGTAGTGCCCAACAGTAGGGCCACGTCCGTATACGTAGGAACTTTTCGCTCTTTTTTCCAAAATGTAAGGACGCAGGCGTGAATTTCCGGTCCCTCTGTAAAACGTAGGGATTTAAACTACTACTACTACTACTACTACTACTACTACTACGTGATCAGGCCCAGTGGGCCGCACGCATCTACAAGTTTCCTCCTCCACTGTATTCTGTCCATTGCTGCTATCCGCCATTCGTCCACATCTATTGACACTTGGTTTAAATCTTCATGGAGTCCATCCCTCCAACGCTTTTTGGGTCTCCCTGGCGGTCTCTTTCGTGTAGATGTGAAATCCAGGAGCTTCCGGGGCCATCTGTGGTCCTCCATCCGGGCCACATGGCCGGCCCACTGCATTCGTTTGGCTTTGACAAATTCCTGCTATGTTGGGCTGCTGGTATAGTTCCTCAAGCTCTTGGTTGTATCTGATCCTCCATTCCCCTGTATCTGCATCCAGAACCGGACCGAAGATCTTCCGAAGCACTTTTCTCTCAAAAACAAGGAGCTTATGGAAGTCCTGTTTCCGGATACTCCATGTCTCACAGCCATATAGAACAACAGGCTGGATCAGGGTTTTGTATAGTCGAATCTTGAACTGTCTGGAGAGATATTAGGACCGAAGCATTCGTGCTAGGTTTCCTGATTGTATGCTGGCATTGATCTTTGCTTCACATGACGAGTTTTCAGTGAAAAGTGCCCCTACGTATTTGAATTCTTGCTCTCTCTTGTAGGAATGGTCCCCAACCTGCAGTGATTGTAGATCATCAGCAGTCTGACCACGCGTCATAACGAGGTACTCTGTCTTGGCTTCGTTTATGTTTAGCCCAAATTTGCTGGCAGCCTCCTTTAAACTGAGAAAGAAAAATTACAATATAAAAAATTGAAAAGGAAAAAGTCGTCAAACTGTATAAATTTTAAACGCTGTATACGACAGTCACCATTGCCTACGGAAAGTTGAAAGTTGACCTTCCTCAGGGACGAAACAAGGTGCAAAAGGGAAGTTTCTCAGTCTCTGTCTAGACGGGGTGCTTGACGAGGGAAATGCTTGTTTGTTGCTATTCGTTCCGATTTGCTGCTGCCTCGTAAAACTAAATATGAGTCTTTTCTTTTCAGAACTACCAATGGAGAATAACTGGAAGTCGTGAGTCATTTCCAAAAGAAAGACTCCATTTCGCTGCGTCTGGTGGCTGCATTATAAGTAAGTAAAAAACGATGTACTGCAGCACATGGCATGGGGACTAACAGCTGCAAGCTTCCAAAATAACATTAAGAATATTTTCTTCGAAAACAGTGACCGTTCAGTGTGCAAATTGTTAATAACGTAGAAATGTTACTATCCAATACGATGTTAGTTTTTTTTAATGAGTTGGTAGCACTGCTACCAGTTTTGTCTCGCCAATGCGAGGCTGTGATTCGTGAGTTCCTCGGCTTGCTCAGAGGTGACGTCAAAATGACGTGTCACTGTATTAGGGATGGCGGTTGACGCTGAAACAACCGGTTTTCGGTTACACTGTATTTTTTTTTCAACGCTATTTTGGTGTTAAAACCTCTCAAAATGACCTGTTTCTGAAACAACCGACAATTTTCGGTTTTTTATTCTCATTATTTCCTGTAATAAACATAGAAATCGAACAAAGATTGAAAAATTCTGACTCCCTCTATTTCAAGATACACAGAATCAAAATACTGAATTTATGGATCACATCTCAGTGGTGCCAGTTGGGTCTGTCAGTAGATGGGGTTTCACTAGGCATGGCCTGCACCTCAATAGGTATGGGAAGGGGAGGCTGGCTAAGCTTGTAGGTGACAGTGTAGTGGGTGGTGGCGGTGGTGGCAGTGGTCTCACTCATGGAAAAATTCCTGTAGTAGTTGGTGTTAGAGCTGCACCTTTTTTAGATTTAAGTCAGCTGATAGGTATACCTGCTTGAAGGAAGTCCCTCTAACTAAGGACTCACCTTCAGAGGATGTAATGTTTCCAAGTAGAGAAGGAATTATCATGTTTCATCAAAATATGAGGTACTAGAGATAAAGTTAGTAAACTGCTAATAGATGTTAACGCTGAAATTATTGGTATATCTGAGCACCACTTAAATAATTTGATAATTCAGAGGCTTCCTTTACCAGGCTACAGATTAGCTGGCTGTTTCTCAAGGAGTTCCTTGCGGGGTGGGGGAGAGGCTCTGTACGTAAAAAATAGTATTCCATTTGAGTCCATAGACGTATCACGACACTGCACAGAACAGATATTTGAATGTTGTGCAGGGGCAGTTGAATTTAGTGAAACTAAACTTCTAATTACTGTTGTTTATAGGTCCCCTAACTCCAACTTTAGAGCATTTTTGCTTAAGCTAGAGAGGGTTCTTGATTCACTTTGTAGGAAGTACCAGAAAGTAGTTATATGTGGTGACTTCAGTATTAATTTTGTATGTGATTGTGCAAGAATAACGATGTTGGTAGATCTCCTAAATTCATATGATCTGATGCAAACTGTGTTTTTTCCAACTAGGGTGCAGGGGAACAGTAGCACCGTCATAGACAATATTTTTATTCATTCTTCATTACTAGATGGGCATTCTGTTAGTAAAAGGGTGAATGGTCTTCAGACCATGATGCACAAATTTTAACACTAAAAGGTTTTTGTACTCAACCCAATGTCACATTTAATTACAAACTATGTAGGAAAGTTAATCCAACAGCAATAGAGAGTTTTTTAAAACTTTTCAAGGAACAAGAGTGGCTAGATGTTTATAGTGCCGATAATATAGATGATAAATACAATGCTTTCCATAACACATTTCTCATGCTCTTTGAGAGTTGCTTTCCATTAGAACATTCTAAACGGGGTACTAGCAGTAATGGACAGCCCGGTTGGCTGACTAGTGGGATAAGGATATCATGTAGAACAAAGCGGGAATTATTTCAAAATGTTAGAAGTAGTCACAATCAAGCTACAGTAGCCCATTACAAACAATATTGTAAGGTGCTTAAAATGTTATTAGCAAGGCAAAGAGTATGTGGTATGCAAATAGAATAGCTAATTCACAGGATAAAATTAAAGCCATATGGTTAGTTGTGAAGGAAGTGTCTGGTCAGCAGCACGAGGTCGATGATATAAAGTCAGTTCGCAGTAATAATATTTGTGTTACTGATAAATCAGATATATGTACAGTATTTAACAATCATTTTCTGAGCATTGCTGGTGAATTAAATAAAAATTTAGTTTCTACAGGAAATCATATAAATTTCTTAGCAAATGCCTTTCTGAGATTGATGTCTGAAATACTCCTCTGTGATACAGACAAGAGGGAGATTGAGTCAATAATCAAATCGTTGAAGACTAAGGACTCTCATGGTTATGATGGAGTGTCTAGCAGAATATTAAAGTACTGTGCTGCACATGTTAGCCCTGTATTTAGCCATATGTGTAATTTTTCCTTTAGGAATGGTCAGTTTCCTGAGCGATTAAAGTACTCAGTAGTAAAGCCGCTTTATACAAAGGGTGAAAGGGATAATGTAGCCGGCCGCGGTGGGCGAGCGATTCTAGGCGCTTCAGTCTGGAACCGCGTGACCGCTACGGTCGCAGGTTCGAATCCTGCCTGGGGCATGGATGTGTGTGATGTCCTTATGTTAGTTAGGTTTAAGTAGTTCTAAGTTCTAGGGGACTGATGACCTCAGATGTTAAGTCCCATAGTGCTCAGAGCCATTTGAACCATTTGGATAATGTAGATAATTTTAGACCTATTCGTATGCCATCAGTTATCGAAATGTAAGGTTAATTGATCATTTTATATCACACGGTTTGCTATCAAATGTACAGTTAGGCTTTAGAAGTCGTTTGACAACTGAAAATGCTATATTCTCTTTTCTCTGTGAGGTACTGGATGTGCTAAACAAAAAGTTTCGAACGCTTGGCATAGTTTTTGATTTAACTAAGGCACTTGACTGTGTTGATCTCACAATATTGCTCCAGAAGTTGGACCATTACGGAATAAGGGGAGTAGCTCACAATTGGTTCACCTCTTACTTTTGCAACAGGCAGCAAAAGGTCATTATTCACAATGTTGATAACGGCTGTGATGTGGGATCTGAGTGGGGTACTGTCAAGTGCGGGGTGCCCCAGGGATCAGTGTTGGGGCCGCTCCTGTTCCGTATTTATATAAATGATATGCCCTCTAGTATTATGGGTAATTCTAAAATATTTCTGTTTGCTGATGACACTAGCTTGGTAGTAAAGGATGTTGTGTGCAACATTGACTCGGTTTCAAATAGTGCAGTACATGACCTCAGTTCATGGCTTGTAGAAAACAAACTAACGTTAAATCACAGTAAGACACAGTTTTTACAGTTTCTAACACACAATTCAACAAAACCTGACGTTTTAATCTCACAGAACGGGCATATGATTTGTGAAACTGAACAGTTCAAATTTCTAAGTGTTCAGATAGATAGTAAGCTGTCGTGGAAAGCCCATGTTCAGAATCTTGTTCGAAGACTTAATACTGCCATTTTTACTATTCGAACGGTATCAAAAGTGTGTGATACTTCGACACGTAAATTAGTCTACTTTGCTTATTTTCATTCACTTATGTCGTATGGTATTATGTTTTGGGGTAACTCTTCCCATTCTAGAAGGATATTTTTGGCTCAGAAACGGGCGGTTCGGGCAATAAGTGGTGTGATTTCACGAACCTCATGTCGACCTCTGTTCATGAGTCTGGGTATTTTGACATTGGCCTCTCAATATGTATATTCCTTATTGTCGTTTCTTGTTACCAATATTAGTTTATTCCCAAGAATAAGCAGCTTTCACTCGGTTAATACTCGGTAGAAATCAAACCTCCATTTGGATCGGACTTCATTAACTCTTGTGCAAAAACGTGAGCAGTTTACTGCTGCATCCATTTTCAATAAGTTGCCACTCGAATTCAAAAATCTTAGCAGTAATCCACGCGCTTTCAAATCGAAACTGAAGAGTTTCCTCATGGGTTACTCCTTCTATTCTGTCGAGGAGTTCCTTGAAAAATTACACTGATTCTTATTGTATTGCTGATAGCGTTTACTTAAACTTATGGACTGACTTTTTTTCAGGTTCATGAACATTTATATTTATCTGTTATTACTTTTATGTTGTAAGTTCATGTACTGACATGTTCCATGACCTTGGAGATTTGCTCCTCAATTTGGTCCTACGGAACTTGACGTGTAAATAATATATATATATATATATATATATATATATATATATATATATATATATATAAGGCAAATAAAAGAAAATTTAGTCCGTCAGCCGTTCGCTGTTCAAAAATCATGTTGTAACCGAGGAAAATACCGATATTTGGGCATTACGAATAGTCAGTGCAAAAGGGTGAAAACTGAGGTTGAAGAACTCTGTATCTCGTGTTAATTTGTCCATTTTCACCAAAGCTACAAGTAGATAATGGCATATTATGCAGACACAGGCAATAGATCAGCTATTTTCTATTTTTATTGTAAACTCTGAATTAATTGTCAAGTTTTTAAGTTTTCTCGTCCTTAATCTGTTAAATCAAATGGCACTTCGTAAAATAATCCAAACTAGGGATGGTGCCATTCTGTAATACGACTAATGTCCGACGACAACAGCGATGAATTACTATATAGACTAGTTGGGAACAAATCCGCGCACTGCATGTACGCACCTGCCATCCAAAAGCCCACACCATATGATAACAGGTACATTATTGTCAGAGCGACGCTGCAATACGCGACCACGATATCAAATCATTCACACTGCGATGCGTTTTCCCCAGTAACCAGTGTATTTGTATACTATATCGTCACCGCGTGTTTCTGGTAACGGCCACGGGAGGGCAAGTGCAATAATATCGTGGTCGAGTAGTACTGCACTTGTCCTCCCGTGGCCGTTACCAGAAACACGCGGTGACGATACATTAAACAAATACACTGGTTACTGAGGAAAACGCATCGCAGTGAGAATAATTTCAAGACAGTTGTGCATACGCTATCAAGTGATCCGGTGTATCCTCGTCAAATGTGACTATAAAAATTCACGATAGGCCGACTGATGCTCCCTCACTCCCAGGTGCAATACTATTTTGGTCGAATAATACAAATTTTTATGCCATGTGTTTGTTGCTCCTCTCTGTCGACATTTTTATTAAAATATCAATGATCGCTCTTCCCATTTTCTATAAGAACGCAATATTTAAAAGCAGTGGAAATTTTACGTATAAAAATCACATGTTCTATTTAAAAAAAAAGCTTTGTTTAAAAACAAAAATATTTAGCAGTGCTGCTACAGATAATCGATATTTCGGCATTTTTACCGATTTATCAGTGAAAAGAAAACAGCCTGTTACAAAATGGTTCAAATGGGTCTGAGCACTATGGGACTTAACTTCTAAGGTCATCAGCCCCCTAGCACTTAGAACTGCTTAAACCTAACTAACCTAAGGACATCACACACATCCATGCCCGGGGCAGGATTGGAACCTGCGACCGTAGCGGTCACGCGGTTCCAGACTGTAGCGCCTTTAACCGCTTGGCCACACCGGCCGGCAGCCTGTTACAAGCGAGACAAAAGAAATACTGAAAAATACTGGTTATTTAGAACTAGAATGCCGGCGTCCGTTCTAACCAGTCGGTTTTTCCTATACACTCACTAAAAGCAACCACGGCAGTTGACTCTTGTGGAGGCGCCATGTTGCTTTCATCGTATTTTCTTCTTTCGGTATTATAAACTGCGTCTTACGGCAGTATGGCGTTTCAAGTCAGCGGCACATCTACATCTACATCCATACTCCGCAAGCCACCTGACGGTGTGTGGCGGAGGGTACCTTGAGTACCTCTATCGGTTCTCCCTTCTATTCCAGTCTCGTATTGTTCGTGGTAAGAAGGATTGTCGGTATGCCTCTGTGTGGGCTCTAATCTCTCTGATTTTATCCTCATGGTCTCTTCGCGAGATATACGTAGGAGGGATTAATATACTGCTTGACTCCTCGGTGAAGGTATGTTCTCGAAACTTCACCAAAAGCCCGTACCAAGCTGCTGAGCGTTTCTCCTGCAGAGTCTTCCACTGGAGTTATCCATCATCTCCGTAACGCTATCGCGATTACTAAATGATCCTGTAACGAAGCGCGCTGCTCTCCGTTGGATCTTCTCTATCTCTTCTATGAACCCTATCAAGCGTACTGTAACCTACTTCCTTTGTTTTCGGATTGCATTTCCTTAGGATTCTTCCAATGAATGTCAGTCTGGCATCTGCTTTACCGACGTCCAACATTATATGATCATTCCATTTTAAATAACTCCTAATGCGCACTCCCAGATAATTTATGGTATTAACTGCTTCCAGTTGCTGACCTGCTATTTTGTAGCTAAATGATAAAGGATCTAATGAGGAGGTATTGAACAGAATTGGGCAGCAAAGATATTTATGGCAGACAACCTGACTAGGGGATGGGATCGGCTAGTAGGACACATTCTGAAACATCAACGGATCAACAGTTTAGTATTGGAAGGAAGTGTGTGTGTGGGGGGGGGGGGCTGTAAAAGTCGTAGAGGGAGACAAAAACATGAATACAGTAAGCAAATTCAGAATGATATAGGTTCTAGTAATTACTCGGAGATGAAGAGGCTTGCACAGGGTAGAGTAGCATGGAGAGCCGCATCAAACCAGTCTTCGGACTGAAGACCTCAACAACAATAATGGAAAAATGGAAAAATGGAAATGAGCGTTTGGCGTTATTGGCCGGGAGGTCCCTTACGGGTCAAGTCCGGCCACCTTGGTGCAGGTCTTATTACAGTGGACGCCTCATTGGGCGACCTACGCGCCGGATGGCGATGAAATGATCATGAAGACAACACAACACCCAGTCCCTGAGCGGAGAAAATCCCCGACCCAGCGGGGAATCGAACCCGGGCCCGTAGGACGGCAATCCGTCACACTGAACACTTTTTTATTTACTCTCATTTTGTTCGTTTTCGTTCATTGTATCTGTTCGGGGCGGACGTCGCAAGACACCCGTTTCAGTTCGTCGTTGATCCATTAACTCAGTTTTTTTTTATTACAGAGGGCAACTAACCCTCTGACCGAACACGCTGAGCTACCGTGCGGCCATCCACTCAGCTGTCGGGGCGGACGACAACAATCATGAAAAACAGTAAAATCAGAAAATTGAGTCCGCCTTGATGCAAAACACCAAGGACACAGAACATAAAGCACACACACGCAAAAGAACCACTTCCCCATCACAGACAGAGACATAAATAATGAACAGAAGTCGTCGTAATTCGCGCTACAGTTTTTCGTAGTCTTTCTCGCCACATGCGATACACCTCTCTCTACTCACGCGAACAGCAAGATGGCGTAAAATTATGGATCAGAAACAAAATGAGAAAGTTTTGTTTTTCTGTGTATAAAAGCAGCTACATACCATCCAACGAACGTGAGTACACTAATAGCTAAGTAACAGCTCAGTACACATCAAATAACTAGTTTCCACAACACTCCACAACCCCAAGTATATATTGCTGACATACGAAGTTCACCTTTCAGTATTTCGTTTACTAACAGCCGCTCACATGGTTGCAGATGACATGATGTTCGCTAAGTAAAAAACTGCAACAGGAAAAAAGAGCTCAGAAAATATGTCGCAAACAGCGACAATAATTGTTTAAAACATTTTGTAACATACAATAAATAAGGTAGTATGAAAGTATCCATAGAAAACTATATTTAAAAAAAGAATAGTAAAAATGCAATAATGTGCTACTGTGTTTGTATAACCATGCTATTTTCTCCATGTTTTAGATTAAAAAAAAAAACCACTGATGATGGTGATATTTGTCGCCGAAACTAGTTCGGGAGAATAAATAAATAAACGAATAACAAGGTGTTTTGCATCAAGGCGGACTCAATTTTCTGATATTACTGTTTTTCTATGCAAACACGGACCAAATGGAAGAGTTCCAAGAAAAAAGAACAATAATGAAGCTAGGGAAATGATTATTAAAAAATTCTTTCAAAAATTTGAAATGGTGGAAATGATTTAAACTAAATGAAAGACAAAAAACTAATGAAATTGCAACTACCAAATGATCGCTACTCATCACTTGTTTTATAATAAAAGAAAAAATTGAGATCTTTTCTTTTCCACACTTGCACCTTATCATTATCTCTGGCACACGGAACGTGGAATTCAAGAGACAGGTCAGCCACCTGCAGAGGAACATGTCCTGTATGTGATCTCGCTCGCCAGATCAGAAGAGAAAGAGCGCTCGAGGATATATACACGGATATATGAGAAAACGCACGTAGCATTAACCACGGGGCGGGATGACGACCTGGCGCCTTTTTATTTTGTTATTTCCAGTCTCCGCCTCGGGTCGGTAACACAGCTGCTATGCTAGTTAGACGCGAGCTGCGGACAGCAGTTTTTGCTGCGTTGCGGTGGTGAGGAAGACCTCACGTCCCAGATTCTGCAGCTCCATTTCTGTTCCCGTTATCCGAGGAGCGCCTGTCGCGTCACTGACATTGAGTTGCCGGCTAATCCGCAGCGGTGGCACTTCCTGCACACTGCTGCCCGCCGTGACTCCACTGAAGCTGAGGGTTTTCGGCTAACGTCAACAATTTCTGGTCCTTTGTCCTACTTCGTCGTCTAGACAAAAAGGGCAATTTGTTTTGGAAAGAGGCAATGCATATATCTCCGCAAAATGTTGATTACTAGAATTCTGAAAAACAGAAGAATCAGTTAGCTTATTCGTAGCACGTCTACAAATCTCTCCGCTGCAACAACCCACACATGTCTCGCCTTACGGGGCGCGTTATGTTGGCAGCACACCCATGTCACTGTATAAGCTGGGGGTCGGGATTCGCTGCTAGAGACTGTAGTTATTTTGGGAGTGGGGATTCAGCATTATTACAATTAAAACAATGAAAATAATTAATTATATTAATTACAATTAAATACAGTTTACTCACCAATATCACAGTAGGTGCTGGAAATGTTTTCCTCTTTCGTGATGCCATAGTTCAACACGTTTACATTTACACTAGCCATTAAAATTGCTACTCCAAGAAGAAATGCAGATGATAAACGGGTATTCATTGGACATATTTATTATACTAGAACTGCCATGTGATTACATTTTCACGCAATTTGGGTGCAGAGATCCTGAGAAATCAGTACCCAGAACAACCAACTCTGGCCGTAATAACGGCCTTGATACACCTAGACATTGAGTAAAACAGAGCTTGGTTGGCGTGCACAGGTACAGCTGTCCATGCCGCTTCAACACGATACCACAGTTCATCACGACGGATTAACGACGAGGGCCGATGTGCCAGCCAGCCTGGATGTTGTTTTTAGGCGGTTTTCCACATCCCGCTAGGTGAATACCGGGCTGGTTCCCATGTTCCGTCTCAGTTCCACGGCTCACAGACATCTGAACACATTTGCACTATTCCATGGATTACACTCGACGCAGACAGTTGGGGTGCACTAATTCCGTCCCAGGGGGTACGGGGTGGCGGCAGGAAGGGCATCCGGCCACCCCTTAAACATTAACATGCCAAATCCGATTAACGATGGCTGCCCCTGCGTAACTGCGGGGCAAGGCTCAAGCTATAGAATAGTACTGGTCTAGCTGGTTAGAAGGTTTTGTTTGACAATTAGGAACATCAGGAAACATTTACATGGAACATACACTCCTGGAAATGGAAAAAAGAACACATTGACACCGGTGTGTCAGACCCACCATACTTGCTCCGGACACTGCGAGAGGGCTGTACAAGCAATGATCACACGCACGGCACAGCGGACACACCAGGAACCGCGGTGTTGGCCGTCGAATGGCGCTAGCTGCGCAGCATTTGTGCACCGCCGCCGTCAGTGTCAGCCAGTGTGCCGTGGCATACGGGGCTCCATCGCAGTCTTTAACACTGGTAGCATGCCGCGACAGCGTGGACGTGAACCGTATGTGCAGTTGACGGACTTTGAGCGAGGGCGTATAGTGGGCATGCGGGAGGCCGGGTGGACGTACCGCCGAATTGCTCAACACGTGGGGCGTGAGGTCTCCACAGTACATCGATGTTGTCGCCAGTGGTCGGCGGAAGGTGCACGTGCCCGTCGACCTGGGACCGGACCGCAGCGACGCACGGATGCACGCCAAGACCGTAGGATCCTACGCAGTGCCGTAGGGGACCGCACCGCCACATCCCAGCAAATTAGGGACACTGTTGCTCCTGGGGTATCGGCGAAGACCATTCGCAACCGTCTCCATGAAGCTGGGCTACGGTCCCGCACACCGTTAGGCCGTCTTCCGCTCACGCCCCAACATCGTGCAGCCCGCCTCCAGTGGTGTCGCGACAGGCGTGAATGGAGGGACGAATGGAGACGTGTCGTCTTCAGCGATGAGAGTCGCTTCTGCCTTGGTGCCAATGATGGTCGTATGCGTGTTTGGCGCCGTGCAGGTGAGCGCCACAATCAGGACTGCATACGACCGAGGCACACAGTGCCAACACCCGGCATCATGGTGTGGGGAGCGATCTCCTACACTGACCGTACACCACTGGTGATCGTCGAGGGGACACTGAATAGTGCACGGTACATCCAAACCGTCATCGAACCCATCGTTCTACCATTCCTAGACCGGCAAGGGAACTTGCTGTTCCAACAGGACAATGCACGTCCGCATGTATCCCGTGCCACCCAACGTGCTCTAGAAGGTGTAAGTCAACTACCTTGGCCAGCAAGGTCTCCGGATCTGTCCCCCATTGAGCATGTTTGGGACTGGATGAAGCGTCGTCTCACGTGGTCTGCACGTCCAGCACGAACGCTGGTCCAACTGAGGCACCAGGTGGAAATGGCATGCCAAGCCGTTCCACAGGACTACATCCAGCATCTCTACGATCGTCTCCATGGGAGAATAGCAGCCTGCATTGCTGCGAAAGGTGGATATACACTGTACTAGTGCCGACATTGTGCATGCTCTGTTGCCTGTGTCTATGTGCCTGTGGTTCTGTCAGTGTGATCATGTGATGTATCTGACCCCAGGAATGTGTCAATAAAGTTTCCCCTTCCTGGGACAATGAATTCACGGTGTTCTTATTTCAATTTCCAGGAGTGTAGTACAGCTGTGAGGACACCCTTTAGACACAAACTGCTTCATATACACACATACAGTCATGTTAACACCGATAAAGAAATATGCTTATGGTTTTTGTCTCCCTGCCCTCTGAAGTTCTCATTATTAGCACCGTAGGGATCCACCGAAAAAACCCGCCAGAGTAGCCGAGAGCGCTAACGCGCTGCTTCCTGGACTCGGTTAGGCGCGCTGGCCCCAGATCTAATCAGCCCGGCGGACTAACGACGATGGCCGGTGTGCTGGCCAGCCTCGATGTGGTTTTTAGGCGGTTTTCCACATCCCAATAGGTGAATACCGGGCCGGTCCCCACATTCCGCCTGTTACACTACTCGTAGACATTTGCAATACGTTCGCACTATTCCATGGATTACACTAGACGCAGACAGTTGGGGTACACAGATGGCCATTGTGGCCGAGCGGTTCTAGGCACTTCAGTCTGGAACCGCGCGACTGCTATGGTCACAGGTTCGAATCCTGCCTCGGGCATGGATGTGTGTGATGTCATTAGGTTAGTTAGGTTTAAGTAGTTCTAAGTTCTAGGGGAATGATGACCTCAGATGGTAAGTCCCATAGTGCTCAGAGCCATTCCATTTTTTTTGGGGGTACACGCATTCTGTCCCACGGGGGGGGGGGGGGGGGGGGAGGTTACAGGGTGGCGTCAGGGAGGGCATCCGGCTACCCCTTCAAAGTAACACGCCAAATCCGGTTAACGATAACAGCAGACCCCGCAAGTCGGGATTAATACTTGGAAAGAGAGAGAGGGATCCACC
Organism: Schistocerca cancellata; assembly: GCF_023864275.1. Taxonomy (NCBI): domain Eukaryota; kingdom Metazoa; phylum Arthropoda; class Insecta; order Orthoptera; family Acrididae; genus Schistocerca; species Schistocerca cancellata. The sequence goes on along the minus strand of NC_064628.1, from coordinate 290,380,871 downwards.
GAAAGTCCATCTCCTCATTCTGGTGTATCAAAAACTTGCAGTACTGGGTACTATCGACAGTTCGCTGCCCGTCATCTGTTTCACGGAATTCATGTGATTTATACACTGTTTTATTCCAGTGTGTGACAAATGTGAAGTAATATATCTGAAGTGAGCATCTGAAGTTGCATTAGTAGCTCCCTTCGCCGACTCTGTGAAGACAGTTATGTGGAAAAGTACGTGTTTGTCAAGAGAACTTCTCGAGATTTTTGAAAACAACGTTTCCTCTTTGCGGGGTCGCCGAGTATCGAGAGCTTTGCAAGAATTATCGACCACTACAGAGGTACTTCGCAGCAAAGCGGTATCACGAGTCGCCATTGAGAGGCTAGGAAAAAGTGGTGCCTCCCGGAATTCCGAGACGCCCCGCCGCGCCTCTGCCACGAAACAGCGTCGCCAGAGGAGAGGACGGGAGGGCAGCTCTGCTAGAGGTCGGTTCCTGCCCACTTCCAGGAAGTTCCTGTCGGAGTAACGTCGTTGTGCTGCCTACTCGCCGCGATACAGCCCGTGTCAATCGGTGGGGAGTGAAGAGACTTCCGTCTCCTGTGAAATGTGCGCTACGCGCCAACGCTCTCAGAACTGTGTCAACAAGTGCCTACCAACTTAAGGTTTCTGGTGACAGTACTGAAGCCACAGTACGGCCATTCTGAACTTTTATCAAATCGTCGCTCAGTAATCGTGGCTCATTTAGTGTGTTTTGAATCACAAGTGCACCTGTTCGGTTCCATAGCTACAGCCGAGCCTGGCGAGCAAAGATAAGTTTCATTGGAATTGATAAAATATTACTTGTTCAGAGTGTTCTAATTAACTGTATTAATACTAGCCACCTCAGTGTTCAAGAAGTCAGACACAACACGTTTATATATTATATGTGTCAAACAAATGATAACCTACGTCCTTTTGAATTTTCATTAGAGTACTGTCAAAAATTTGAAGTAAATCGGTCAATAACTTTTCGAGATTTTTGGTAACAATTTTAAACAACGACCTGAGTGCATAAACCATCACCTTAGTTTTGTTTTTGTTCATGTGTCTGTTATAGCCATCAGACAGCACAGGCTTTCTATAAGCACTCTACTCAATTTATGTTCACATTCACCAGCCACGTCTGCAGGTGTTAACACACTGCCAAAGTACTGGATACATTTTAGTCTGTTCCACATTTTCAAAAGCCTTCACCAATTATGCGAACGCAATGCGAGCACACCGAACAAAATATCGACGAACACCGCTTCTGGTCTTGATAATGACCTCAGTTAGGCGAAGAAGGGGAGTCCACAACTTTCTTCAGGAACGCAGTACCCAGCTGAAGCCGCTCATTGATTATTAAATACCATAGCTCTAACAGTTGTTCGAAATAGTCACAGACAATTTCAGACGACCAAGTGATTTAGCGGGTTATTCGATGGTCTAGGGGTAGCGTCTTCGACTACAAATCAAAGCGTCCGCGGTCTCGTGTTCGAGCACACCCATTGCTCGAATTTTGAATATTCACGGTACATTCGCGAAATGGTCGCACGGGAAAATCCCCACTTCATGGTTACCTTTGAGTAGCTGTGGCCCAACGCTCTTGCGCCGACTATAACACCACGTTCAGACCCACCTAAATCTTGGTAACCTACCATTGTAGCAGCAGTAACCGATCTAACAACTGCGCCAGGCACTTGTCTTATATGGGCGTTGCCGACCGGAGCGCCGTATTCTGCCTGTTTACATATCTCTGTATTTGAATACTCGTACCTATACCAGTTTCTTTGGTGCTTCAGCGTATAATTTAATGATGTCACTGTATTTTCTGTAAGCACTCTAATGTATGACTAACTGCCATTGCTATTTGTAATTTTGAAGTTATTTGTTACGGTTTTTAACCGATTTCTCTCCCCCTTCCTCAGCAATATTCCATATACACACTTTTCAAGATCGTCAACGAAAGGCGTGCACACATACGAGAAATTTAGTGTTTAACAGTTACCACCATCTATTTTTTAAGCAAATAGCTATTGTTATGTACCAAATCTTTGTTACACTGTAATGAATTTGCTCCTGCATTACTAGAGTTTGTGTTGGAAAAAAAAAACAGTGCATCATAGTGTGTTAAAAACAAAGACGTTCCTGTAAGATAGCCTTACAGAAGATTATTGTAAATAATGGCGAGAAGTCCTTATAGGAGCGTTACTACAGACAAGTATTTTACGCTTAAAGACCTCACACAAGACAGCACTAAACTGCGCTGTAAACAATTTTCCCCACGTCTGGCGTTACCGCCACCACTGGCACTGTATAGGAATGGTAGAGGTATTCACTTTATTTAAAACAAACAAAAAATGTCTTCCGTTATTCAGTCCAGAAGCGCGCGCAGCCTCTGCACTGTCCGTCCGCACCGTATTGGCCCGCCTCACAACCACTGCCGAGGTCATGGTCCTGCCTCTGCAATGTTAGTTACACTGCTGGAGTGGAAAGAGGTGCACAATGGCCGCTCACTTTCGTCTGTCGCACGGACAGTCACCCACACACCTGATAGCTGCAATGGTTCAAATGGCTTTGAGCACTATGGGAATTAACATCTATGGTCATCAGTCCCCTAGAACTTAGAACTACTTAAACCTAACTAACCTAAGGACATCAAACACATCCATGCCCGAGGCAGGATTCGAACCTGCGACCGTAGCAGTCGCGCGGCTCCGCACTGAGCGCCTAGAACCGCTAGACCACCGTGGTCGGCTTGATAGCTGCAGGGTCGTTTCTAGGCGAGGGGAGGGGGAGGGAGGTGGGGGACTGAACCATTGCCCAGCAGGTTTTTGGGGGCGGAATAAATCTCTTAAATTTTAATACGGTTCCAAAAGGATGAGTCAAACAAGATAAAGAAATTTTTGCATAAATAAATAACTATAAGAATAAATTGGAAGTACAAATCATTCATAAAATCTACTGTATTACTAGAAATTTTCTGTGGCAAATGAAGGGCTGAAGTTGGTCACCTTTGGTGAGAATTTCAACATGCCAAACCTTCCTAGTGGCGGTTTTGCCAACTCAGTGTCTATCAGGATTCTACACAGCACTTGAAATGTACCTAAGTCAGCTTGAAAGCCCCTAAGAAGCGAAAAACTTTACAATAAAGAAATAAAGATAAGTGTCTGCATATGACGGTCTGACAGTTCCTATATAGCAACCTCAAACACCAACAGCAGTAGCAATGAGAAAGGCACTTTGTAATAAATAACATATACTAGCCTAAGCACAGTATGCGCTGTCACATTCCATGCCCTTTTGAACTCAAATGTTATTAAGTAGCTTTTACTCGTTTTGAGATGCATGGCAACCTTTCCCAACAATCCCTCTCCTTTGGCTCTGCCATTGACACCATTTACATTGCTCTTCTTCTTGCCACGCTCCACTAAATTTGTTTTTTCTGCTTTCTCTTAAATTTATTTTGAGTTTTCCTTCATTCCCTTTTCTTTCTCGGTTTTGAAGCCATAATCCATAGTTGTTGATATTAAGATAGTATCCGAGCGGGATAGCGCAGTGGGCAGCACACTGGACTCGCATTCGGGAGGGCGACACTTCAAACCTGCTTCCGGTCATCATGATTTCGGTTTGCCCCAAATCGCTTAAGGTTAATGACGGGATAGTTCCCTCAGAAGGGCACGGCCGCTTTCCTTTTCCATCCTTCCCTAACCCGAGCTGGTGGTCCGTCCCTAATAACCTTGCCGTGGACGGGACGTTGAACACTATTCTTCTCCTTCTCCTATTAAGATTATACGGAAAATCATATCAAACCTTATTTTGCAGCTGAAACTACTAAACTGCACTGCACAATCTGTTTATCGAGTTGCCTCATATGTCATACTATTTACGTTACAACAGTTTTATTTAGATTTTAATTGTTACTTTTCGTTACAGCCTGCTTTCAAAACTGCTTGTTTTGAGCCACAAATTGTGGTCTTGGCATATCGGATATCCAACCATACATATTTTTCCTTTATGTACTATGGGCACACTAAGTAAGCACTAGCGATATGTACACTTTTTTTCAACAAACAAAGCATTTATACCGGGTGTTTCTAACATGACAGCTGGTGGAGTGGACGATAACAGGCAACTATTACATAGCAACCCATGTCCGCACCCCTTAAGTAGTCGGCACAGGGGGCGAGTTAGCCAACATTGACGTAACGTTCTACGAGTTTAGTGACGTCACTTCCTGCTATTTCTCGTTGAGAAGCCATTTCGCCACGTGCAGTACAATATAAGTTCTGCGACATTTCGGCAACGTGCCA